>NC_031983.2:18472346-18783542 GCF_001858045.2 Oreochromis niloticus | reverse complement strand
ACCGCTCCAGCAAAATAACGAATGCACCGGACGCTTAGGGCTGCAGGACTGCTATTAAGGACACAACAGTATCCCAAAGCCTACTTTAAAACTCACAGACAAATGACGGGATGATGGTTGTCCGTGACTGGGCTACAGCATTAAAACCAGCCAATTCAAATACTGTATAATTTACCAGGAAAACGAAAACAGGCGGCAACTGGCTCTTATTCAGGGGTCCAGCCATTGTCTCGAGTGTGAAGCACGCTACACTTAATTTTCAAAATCCTAAAAGTTAATAATAACTAGGCTATTTAAACCCCCTTTCATGTGCTTATTGTTAAATAATCTGCTCTGTAATCATCCGTAAAAGCACTGACCAAGCAGCAGGGCCTAAACGAACTGCCCCTTGTAAAGCCAGAATAAAAAAAAGAGAAGAGAGAGAGAAATAAAAATGCACCCCAGCCAGCAGAAGGAGCGCATTAATGCTGTGAAAGGGGAAGTTTCCATGCTAACTGTTAAAATAGAAGAATACTCAAGTCTGCAAGTAGATTAATAGCCTACACTCCCTTCGCTCTTTCTGTACTCCTGATTAAAAAACAAACAAAAAAAAAATTAAAAATTGAGATTTCCACTTTTTTACCTGTGTGTATTTTGCCTCAGGTTCTAAATGCGCCTTATCCACGCCATTGACTAGTGGAGAGCTTGCTGGTGGGAAATTAGTCCTGTTAATAGCGCTCCATTCTTCTAGTTTGGTGCTGGGAAAGGATGGACTGTCACTAACTGGGAGGGGGGCAAAAGAGAAAGAGAGAAGAGAAGAGAGGGAGGTCAGGAGGAGATTTTTGCTAAGGTTAGGGGAAAAAAAGACCGGCACAGGCCGCTGCTGTGATTCATGCATCCGTTAACCGCAGGTTAGCCAGGCTGCACAAGACAATAAACCCTGTGACATTCTGAACTTATTATTTGTCAGTTTAGGCATGAGTAGCACGTAGGTTGAAGGTCTTTCCTGTGCGTAATGCTTCTTTAAATGTTTCCTTGAGCAATTAAACAATTATGTTTGTATTATCTATTATCTGATGTACTGTATTTCAGCCGAGTTTCAAGTGTATGAAACCTAGACTCTGTATTAAATTTTCCAAATGTCTGAAATTGAGATAATTGATAATTGAGATAATCTCTTCTGAAAATAAAAGTTTGGGAAAAGTCTCTTTTGCCTGATAATTCCCTTTTGTCGTAAATTTATATTTTTCTTTGGGGTTGTGAATGTGCACCTAACACCAAGGTGAAATTATCTGTCATATTTTTAATGTATTCATTTAATTATGTATTTATTTATTTTATTCGCCGTAAAGAAAATGTGCTCAGAATCGATGGGACTAAATGTAGTTTTTTTTTAAAATCTTTTTTTTTTTTTTTAAGTTATGGCTAAAGCGACTCCCTCTCTCTGGGTCAAAGATATTAGAAAAAAAAAAACAAACCCCAAATTGTCTCGCTGTCGGAGACAAATTGAGTTGACTTTCACCTTCTCCTTCTTGTGCATGATGGGCACACTACATAGATTCCCCGTTGTTTACTGTGAGAGAAGCAATCACAACAATTTCGACAAAGAGCTTTAAACAAACTGCGTGCTGCACATATTAAGATTATAACACTCTGCTACTTTATCAACCCTCGGGAGTTTTGAATGTGTTGTCCGTGTGCGTAAAAATAAAAACTACCCTAGACAAAGTCACTAATATTTTACATTTTTAGTCGTGCACGTGTTTTATTTTATTTTATTTCCTATCATTTCCATTAATTCCAAACCCATTTAAAAAATTATGTTGCAAATCTCTCACTTCACTAAATGTACTAAACACTTCAACTCAGCGTTCAAAAACCCGCCACAAGCATCTGCTAATAATTTAGAAATGCATAAATTGTTTATAAAGGCAGCCTTTCAAAACACTGTTCTCTCCCCCCACCCCCCCACCCCGTGAGCTTTCGTGGATATCTGCTTTACATTTATGTTATTTAGATTGCTCGAGTGAAGCTTTGCATGGCGGTGGAAGTGGAAGAGGCCGGGGCGTGTTTCTGCA
This sequence comes from Oreochromis niloticus, assembly GCF_001858045.2. Classification (NCBI taxonomy): domain Eukaryota; kingdom Metazoa; phylum Chordata; class Actinopteri; order Cichliformes; family Cichlidae; genus Oreochromis; species Oreochromis niloticus. Next base: position 18,781,485 of record NC_031983.2, on the reverse strand, counting down.
TGGCAGCCTTGAATCCTGACAGCAACAGGATTGCGGCAATGGACTGACAACACTTCCCTTCCTGCCACTGGAAAACAAGCTCTTAGAAGAAGCCCTCTCACACCACCGAGCCGACCATTAGCACTGATTTATGCTGGATCCTGTTTCACTGTTTCCAAAACAATTGCGGTTTTGTTATCTGGGCCTACCTGCATGTGGACAAAACACAACCCACGCAGCAGAAAACGCATTCTAATGCGAGATACTTATTTGAGGCCTGAATCGGGCAAACCGCGAAATGCACAGTTCTGCACAAAACGACTCGCTCCAAGTCATGGCAAACATTCAGCACACCTCATTTTGATACACTTCGTCTCGCCGCCTTTCCCTCCGCTGTCCCTCTAATATTCCACATCCGCCTCTTAATTATTCTTGCAAGCTGGACCATCTGTTTCTGAACTAACCTGCCTCCCTTTAAAATCAATATCAGCAGGCAGGTCAAATGGCATTTAAGCTTTCTCTCTCCAAAAAGGGCCTGTGGGTTTATAACGTTCCAATAGTTACTTTTGGATGCCTATAAAAACAATTACACTAACTCAAAGGGAGAAAAAAAAAAACACAAGTGCCGGTTTTATTCCAAATACACACACACACACACACACATACACACATTCGCACTCTTGCGCGCAAAACCCCTTCAAAAGTTGGTTATATGTGGTGCAATAAACAAATGTAACCGCCCTCCATGTAGCCATGCTTACTTTGTTGCTCTGTAATAGACCGTATCCCCAGAATATCAGTTACAGAGTGCGAGGAAGGCCATATCCTGTGCATGGCCATGTGTCCGGGAAGGGTGGGCATGCCGGGGGGAGTGGGCACTTTGGACGTCGGGTATGAGTATAAGTGGTTGTAGGGTAACGTTGGTTGTGGCGGTGGATGAGGCGCCTGCTTGCCCGACTCATACTGGCTCTGCTGGGAAAGATTCCCAATCTTGTTTCGGAGGATCCGACTGATGGAGCTGACGGAGGGCAGGTTGAACTTGTCGCAAACCCCGTCAGCGAGTAGCCTGTCCCGGATCTCCCAGGCAAAAATCCCCGGGTCTCTCTGCTTGTATGTCCGTATGTGTTTGACAACGGTGGGTGTGGTGACCCGCGGCTTGCTGCCTCCGATTGCCCCCGGGAGGATGGAGCCGGTCTCGTTGTAGCGAGCCAGGATCTTGCTGACACAGCCGTGGGACACGCGCAACTGCCTGCTGATGTCACAGGGTCGAATCCCGAGTTGGGCCAGCTCCACTATCCTGAGCCGGATGGCGTTGGGGAGCGGCCTGCCGTTTACGAAAACACCACCGAGTTGGTTCACTTCACCGAAGGCAGGCTCTGGTGTCAAAAACAAACACACAGAAGGGCACAACAGTGAGACAGCGATTAGGTAACCAACCCAAGGCCCTCCACACTGCTAACGACCCCTTATTTATAATCCGGGAATATTTAAATAATATATGCTTATATTACAGATATGAATTTCAGCAGATATGCTGATAGTTTATTTGTGTCTCAGTCAACATATTTCAAGTTTTGTTATTTGTATACGACGGGGGAAAAATCTACCTTCTCACATTTGCACTTGATTTTAAACTTGAATTTTTTTTTCAGCAAAGTTTTCACTCCCACTAAACAACTGAAGTTATGCATCAACTGTGTCAAGTGATCGCTGATAGCTGTCGTTCATGCAGGGTAGATTTCACACCGATGTCCGGTGGGAAGTGCCAAAATTCGTGCGTAACCTCCACATAAAAATTCATCGTCCTGTTTTATTTCAACTGGATTAAAGACTAAACTAATCCGTCAAAACACCACAGACAATATCTCGCTAAATTTCCCCCACCTTGCTTTAAGAAGTTGCACCGATCGCTGCATCCCTGTCAAGAAACAAAAAAGCGATACACACTGAACTCACCCATCGTGTTAAAGCCGCAAATGAAGAATACGGTGTCCGCTTTGTGCCTCCTGCGTGGATCCTGCTCCGCGTCCAGCGTGTCCACTGTCTAAAATCGCGTCCAAGAAAATCTTCTTGCGCGATAAGGAACAAGAGAGACAAAATTCTCGATCTGTTTCCTGACGGCGCTGGAAACAGGCTTACATTTCAATCTGTTGAAATCAGGAGGCTGGGCTTCCGAGGGTTCTCCCCCCGCTGATTGGATCGGACCCTCCCATTTGCCTTCGAGTTTGCACAGACCTAAATTATCATTGGCCCAGAAGTTTGTCATGACAACTTCAGAGTGTCACACACACCCACACACCCGGGTCCCACTCGTCCTGCTATCCAAAAAAACGGGGACATGCCACCATGAATGGCTTTGTTTTTGAGGCAGGTTGAGTGCAATCCAGTATCCGTACGGGATCACATCTTCACTCTTTCAACAATGATATGAAGATACCAAAAAAAGATGATAAACGGGTTCCTATTTGTGAGCATAACAAGGAAACACCAACCGAAATATCATGTGAATTTATTTGTAGGGGGGAAACCCCATAAATGTGTGCATTTTCGAGCCCAGCAGTAACCAGTTTTATTTTATGCAGCTGTTTTTATAATAATTACTTGCCTTTCAAAATAAAATACAAGTTCACCTCCAAAGACCCGACTTTGTGTGGCTTTATGCTCCGCCACACTAACTTTCATCTCAAGCTTTTAAATGGCATCATTAAGGAAATGGCAGGAAATGAATGATTGCTTTTCTGTAATGTAATTGGCTGGTTGATGTTTGTAAATTGTATCTCATTGCACTTGAAGGTTATCATACCTTTTTTTCTTATTTGTCACCCAAGTATTTCTTTTCTTCTTCTTCTTCTTTTATTCTCTTTCAGGCGTCGAGCATAGACTGGTATAATCTGCAAAGCAGACCAAACGCCCCAGCGATTTGATGAAAATGAGGCGAATATGTTTAATCTTTGGAAATGAATCTCTTTTGTCATGCAGTTTGAAAATAAATGGCACAGTTAAAAACCATAGCCAGATTTCAATTTTGTGCCCATTTGAAATTAGGTATTATTTCGTTGGTTTTTTTTAGTCGGACACGTGTCAAAAGAAAAATAACATTTAAGTCATTCTTTTTTAACAATTATTTATTTTCACGTTTCTATTTTAAGCTGCACGTCTCTTTAGGCTTAGCCTGCGCAAAACAGGCCAATTTTTTAGCCAATTATGCCCAGCGAGCGTTAATGGAATGCAGGTTGTTAAGGTTCTTATGTGATAACATAATTACCTTTTATTTCTTAACCTTTACGCGATTGCCTTTCAAGCTCAACGTTTGCAGCTCAGTGTCTTATAGAGGGGATATTCCTTACTTTCACATGTTCAGCACGCAAGTACTTTCTGCACAGAAACCCCAGTTGCAAGCAATAAGAAAGATTTGTTGCTCCCCGACACGAGAAACAAACACATGCCATAATTTTGCGCCTTTGCTCACTCCCCGTTTTGACACATGCTTTGGATTTTCCGTGTCATATTTTAAGAAGGCCACGGTGCATGACTGACCTTCATCTCTGTACAATCTAGAGAGATCAGCGTGCATGTAAACATCAAACGGCACCCCTGCGCTGCAGTGCAATTAGGAATATTGTTGAAAACCTCTGCTAACATTAAACACCGAAGCGGCTTTGAGGGGCCAGAATGTACACAAAGTCTTTCTCGGTATTTGTTTCAGCACGCACAGCTCTGCAGGCTGGATGCTGGATGCCTATATTATGATTAGCTTTCCCACCTTTGCTAGGATGGCGTCAAACTCAGAAACTGAACAAATTACAGTGCCTCAACGGCACTGCAAGTCGGATAGACGTGTCTTTAAAAACGCGTAAATTATTTTCCCCCCGCTGGAGTTGTGTTTGCCTTCATGAACGGTTATTTGTCATAAGAAGACCAGTTGGGGTTGTATTAACGGACTCTTTCTTATGTTTTTTTTTATTTTTTTTATGTTTTATTTTTTTTATTTATTTATCGCTGCATCACCTCTTGTGCACCCACCTGCCCACCCTCCTCCGCTCCCAGGCCGCTGATGCAACAAGGATAATGTTTACGGCGGAGAAACGTGCCCAACTTGTTTGCCTTGGGGTGCCTCTGGTAGCTGAAATAACACAAGGTCAGGAGCGAGGGATCAAAGGTCTTCCCAAACTGCTCCATCTTCTGCATTTTTAGGCCGGACGGGCATGCACCTTCCTCCCGTTTCTGTGACATAATACATGTCTAAGGTGAGGCTATCTGAAACTGGGTGACGTTTTAAAATAATAATAGTAATGATAGCGAAATACATGTTTTATCTGATTAATGGCACCACAACTATTAACATTTAAACGGTAGTTGTAAAGAATAGACAGTAGATTTTTACGCAGTTGTTCAAAAATTCCCATAAATTAATTAAAAATAATGTGATTATTACAGTCAGTGAAACTGTTGCAAATTATCATGACTGTTATTTTTATTATAATTATTGTAATTTGTACTTTTATTAACGGTAAAACTCAACTAGTACTAATAGCAATAGTGTATTTTTAAAGAATGCTGCTAGAGTGGATTAAACACATACAAATAAATTAATAAAATTCTGTAGTCACTATCAGACTAAATGTATAAATAATAGCGTTTTAGCCTGTATGGAGTATGTTGGCATCAGTGAGCCTCCACGCATGATTTGCACACTCTACATGGCTGTCACACGCCTGTACTGTTCACGAGCCCAGAATGGTCCGTGTCGAATTGAATTGTTCATACCTCAAGTGAAGGCAACGCATCACTTGTCAGACAAATTGCGTAATGATGGAGTCAGAGCTTCGTTCTGTGCTCTGCAGGAGAGAGCATAACCCAAACGATTTTTTTCCTCGTCTAATAAGGTTTCTGTGAAATCAGAGCTGGATTGGTAGCAGGCTTATCCTCTTGTCTACTCTGAAAAACAGTGGGCTTGTTGTTGGTTTTTTAAAGTTACAGTCTACACTTTTATTTTAAGACTTAAAAAAAAATATGTATGTATACAGGCTACAGCATTAATGCTTCGTTAAAAACACGAACATGCTCTATTTGAAATACTCCAGCTCCTGCAGGATGTACTGAGTCATGTTATTTGGTGCTATATGCTGCCAAGCAGACGACTGCATACCCCAGCGTTTGATAGCCCACACAAACAGCGTGCGTCCGGTGGTGTTGCGCACACACAATGCCTGCGCAAGTGCAGCTCTTCCATAGCACGTCGAAATCCATAATTTAATGCTCGAGGGGCATTTTCTAAATAACAAAACATTGTCACATGCTTGAATTTCTAACACTTCCTCTGCTTGTTTGCACTGATGTGACAGCCTTTGAGCCCCTTCAGATTTTTCTTATTAAAGCTGTTTCTCTCTCTCCGTTTTTTAAACCAGGATGCTTTAATAACGTGGTCTGTTTGAGAACAAGACACTGGACCGTTTATTAATATTTTTATGAGCTCAAAAAGAAGACGACTTTAGGAATTGTAATTATTTGTTTCACTTGTTTATAGTTCCGTTCTTCTATTTGCCTTCAGTGGAATCGCAAGCTCCAACAGCTGTGTTTGGGAGCCACACGTACTGCATGGCTGCACGTTTACCTCCTTATATTGCAGTTCACGTCAAAGTGCATGGCGTGGTTGTGATCGTTTTCATGAATATCGAAGCTACATATTGGCAAAAATACCTAGTTTCGATTTACTTCTGCTTTTCTTCTTTTCCAAAAGAAAAAATCTGTCAGAAAACTGAACACTGGCATGTAATGCTGATGATAATCCATCAACACTCAGACTGGTAATTCTCTGCAGATAAACATGTTAAACTGTGAATGCTTATCATGTAACATACTGAGTGAAAACATAAGCGCTCCGTCCAATTTGCATTTGCAATGAAACAAACGGAAATTCATGTGGTCCACGTCACATGAAGCACACAACGCGAGGATATTCTTCTTAAAGAGCAAAGTTATGGAGTGTGCTTCATCCTCTTATTTGGAAAAACATATCCATAGGTTATAAACGACATCTTAAGGCCTCTATCTGGGTAGAGGGAAAAAATAATTAGTGATAAGAAAGGGCTCCATGATTTTGTTTACCTGTGCTACTATACTTGCAAAACAGCCATAAATTCGGATGACACAGGCACTCTTACCACAACTATCCGCTTCGTGTGTGAGCGAAGTCACTAACCCACCTTTTGTTTTTAATTTCCTCATGTTCAACAAGTAAAGGCATGAGGAGCTCAGTTGTCACCACAAGGCTGTGGTGCAGCTATACAAAAATTTTAAAAACAACAAAAGAAAAAGCTGAACTAGACTCCCTGGTCTTGGTTTCTCAGGCTGTTAGACTGTTTTGGTATCTGCTAAACTGTAAACCCGTTAAAACAGTTGTGTGGTTGCAGGATTTCGATTAAGCCTCGTGGAAATGCAAAAGAAATGTTGAACATTAAGCGCAACTTATTTCCCGTGTGTCTTTTAGTTCCATTCAAAAATTAGTGCATCTCCAGTAAAGTGGGCTAATATAAAATTAGCCCACTTTACTGGAGATGCACTAATATAAAAATTAGCCCACTTTACTAGAGATGCAAACGTAAATCACTAACATTTATCTTACAAATCAATTTATGACTCAGACCGAATTAATTCAAAGATGGGAGGAAATTCTAATTTTCGTGGATACTAAAATAATCTCATAATAATTTTAAATAACGTTTTATTAACGTAACAGCCTAAATGATGTAATCTTTTTTAAAATGGTCAGTATCGAAACTGAGAAATTTTCGTATTCAAATACATTCATTTTCTATCCATCGCAAATGCGATAATGATGATGATGTTCAAAATGATGATGATGACGAAACGGCAACGTTCTGCATGCTCTAGCAGGCATCAACCATTCAGCTGGTCGCCCTTTAATCAGATCAATTAGACACCGTTCTAATGCGTCATTAGTTCCATTTAATGTAGTTTGAGCTACCACATTTTTACCTTTTACTCTCCACTCAATCGAATGACACCTTCATCTCAAGACGAATGAAAGTGTGACACAGAGAAATAAAGTGACACAATTACTATAGAAACCACAAGGCAGACCATTGTCAAACAGTGCGCATTTAAAGTCCGTAACAAGACTTTAATAATGAATTCGTAATAATCATCTTTTCTTGAAATTAAGAGGCAGCACATAAAGGGGGGGCGGGTATTGATTTGTCCAATATTTGGCAAAGATCACTTTAATAGCTAAACCAAATAGCCTACAGCATATTACAATAATACAATAATCCAATAATAATATTACAATAACTGCAATTAAAGTCTTTGTGTATTATTATTATTATTATTATTATTATTATTATTATTATTATTATTATTATTATTATTAGCTTTGTGACTTTGTACCAGTGGGACTTAAGCCCCTGTGTCATGAAACAAGCTGCTGAAATTGGATTGAGACTGCTACTTCCTCTTTGTGGTCTGAAAAAAAAATGTGTGTAAGACAGAGTTTCTTATCTACAACCTTGGGACGCAGAGCCACCGCGCTGCTCAGATTATCCGTGGAGAAAGTTACAGAGTGGTGTTAAAAAAAATGTTCCCAGCTCCAGGTTTAATGTTCCCAGTAAGATCCTGTGGGAAATCCAAGTTACCACTAATGGGTTATTATGGGGACACGCAGTGATTTCTTGTTTCACAAAGGGGTTGGAAGTCTGTCATCTCATACTAACTGTCCCCAAAATGACTGACATCTGCAATAAGATACACACGTGCTGAGAGTTATGGTGTTTGTGCGTGCGTGCGTGCGCTGCTCGGAGAAATGAGGTCCAGCAGCAGCTTGTCACCCAAGAGCACCACTAATCCGCGTTATTAAAGCGTAAAAGACGTGATTTCCCCTCCAGTTGTTTGATACAAACGAGATAAGGCTATGTGGATTTTTACTGTGTGGACACTGCTGTTTTTTAGGATAATGCCATCGCTTGGCGCCTTTAAAATAACCCGCACCGACGATTCTAACCTTTGCAGTCCAAATAGCGGTGACACCATTAAAGTCTTTCTACAGGTTAGCACTTCTCCAGGACTGAGTGGCCCGGTAACTTTAGTGCGGCCTTAATGAGGACGAACGCAGGTTAACGACGAATGTAGTCGTGTTTCAGAGGCCAGGCCTGGGTTTCAGCGGAGAGGGACAAAAAGAAACAATATTTACGACACTTTTAAGCATACATCACTTTGACATCTGTTCGTCTGGCACCTGGCATCCATTAGTATTAAATATTTCATTCCGCCCTAATTTGGACCTCTCTTTGTCCCGTACCAAGGACACTGGGGGGAAAATGGAGAGCTCTACCTTTATTGCGCTTTTACGCGCCGATTACTTTGTCCAAAAAAAGAAAAAAAAAGTGCAAATGGGGTGTTGATACAGACCACACTGCTATGTTATGCGTTGTAGATACGAGGAATCCTTGAGTCATACCTGGGCTGGACTTATATTAAATTTCCTCATCCATTAAGATCCCCGCACAAGCGCGGAAACATTCCTGCAATTAGTCAAGTTTGGGCACACGAGCTTCAGATTTTTACGTAGTGTTATTAGATTACTGAGTGAACTGAGTGTTCAATATCCTCATACACAAACAGAGGTCGGAGAGAGTCCGATGTATAATGTCAGCGTGGACGTTGACAAAATACTGGCCCTCTGATAGCCCGCCTTTTTTGTTATTTAATTTGGAGCCTGGCGCCGAAAAATAGAAGTACATGTTAATTTAAGGATGATAGAAATAAGAATACCATTTCATCGTTCTCTCTGGGAACATGCAGTTAAATTGTGATTGATGTGTTTCATAAAGACGAGAGAATTTCACAGGAATACATCAGCACTGAAGCACCGAGGCCTCCTTAATCGGGACGCAGTGTGGAGACACTGGAATGAGATTTCAGTTCAAAAACTGAATGAAAATTACACATTAGAGGAATCTAAAGGGAACAAATTTTGTCTGAAGATAAGGGTGGAGTGAGTTAAATATTGTCTTTATTATTAATAATAATATTATTAATAATAATAATATAAAGGGATTACATTTTTGAGCAGCAAATAGCTGAATTAGTTAGAACCGCTTAAAATCTTTCCATTTGGTCTTTGTTGACACAAAATTGTGAACAATTTGTTTTAATCTTCTTTAGTTTCACCATACGTCCTTGTTGGTGACACGCCGTGCAGGGGGTCACAAACGCTGCTGTGCCAACACACACTTTACCTGGGCAAGTCTGTGTATTGTAAAATGCAGTGGCGCCATCTGGTGGATCTTTAGGGAACACGTCGAACATTTCTGAAGTATTATTCCACGACTTTTTAATAAAACACCAGAATCATGTACTACACACATAAAATTTTAATTGTCTGTAGTCCATTGTAAATGATAAGTTTTTACTTCCCTGGATTGGCTCGTTCAATTAGTAAAATTGTAACTATGTTGAGTTCTATTTCACCTGTTTAGACTGAACTTATTTCACTTTCAAATATGCTTGTGACCTGTCTGTTACGCAAGTATACGTTTATTTGCATTTTTTTCCTTAAACACTGCGTGCATCCCTCCTGCTATTGGTTGTCTGTGTGAATATATGTCAGGTCAAGTTGTTTTTATCTTGATAAGTTCAGGTTACTTGGTAAAAAAAAAAAAAAACGTCAATTCAAATTGAAGGTTCTGCTGTATATGAAATTAATGACCACCCGCCGAAATAGTTATTTAAATGTACATAAAAATACAACCTTTTTTTAAAGGTTTCTTTTACTGGAGAAACAAAAAATAAAAAGTCAGGTAAAAAAAATCAACAGTTTTTACACATCTTACAAAACCATAATTGATTATGTAGTACAGCTAAAAGGAGTGATAAACTGAACTTCGACCCTGGCCTGTTAGACCCACTGAACAGTTGGCACAAAGAAAGCTGTTAACAAATGTTAAGCAGCAGAAATTTCTTATGGTGGTGGTGAACTGTATCTATAAACCTTGTATTTAAAATGCTAGATATATTTTTAAAAAATAATAATAAAGATAATCAGTTACGAGCATAAATATGCTGTACGTGTTTGTTTTCAAGGGTATTGTATTTTGTAAAGCATTGCATTCTCCTTGTAGTTTCATTTTGCAAACATCATAACATAACGTCATAAGATTAGCAAGGAAAAATAAGTGTAAGGACAATAAGAGCAAGAGTCTCTTCTCCCCCATAGCTGTATAGTTCACAAAACCGAAGCCCTTCAGGAAACAAAGAATTAGTAGAAATAGATGAAAACATTAAGCTATCGCATCACTGACAGCCGAGACACTGCAGAGCTGTCATACCTGTTTGCCTGTATATGTTGGCGCAGGGATACTAAGGGTGCTGGAGCTACATTAAACTCAAAGAGCTTATAGATTTTAGTGAAATGAACTCCGCCCACAGCTTGTGATTGGTTGGAAAATGCCAACACGAGTCTGCCTCTCAGTTTTAATGTGAATCCTGTAGAGGGCAACCAAGTATCACACATGTCAGATGCATCCACAACACTCAGAAGGCTTTAAAAATATACATCATGCAGTCGAAATATAAAGTAAGCGTATATAAAAGCATGAATGAAAACTACTTTACTTGATTTGTGTTTTTTTTTTAGTAATGCTGTTTCTCTTAAATGAACACTAACCATCATCAGATGAAGGATTTGCATGCAAGTGAAACTGAATTTTCTTGCCTAAAAGAATTTTGGTGACAGAATACTCATGTCATTAATGTTGTAGATTTTAAATCATCTCTGCATGCTTATGGATCCCTTTATTCATGTCTTCTTTTAATGGCGTCAGAAGTCAATAGAACGATTACAATTAGTCATTTATTGTATATTGGTCTTGTCATAATCAGGACAAGAGCTCAGTTATATCTCAATTAATCTGTAAATATTTATAAATGTGGGTCTCTCCATCAACTTGACTTCAAAAGGTGTATATTGATCATGCTTTGCAATCAAGCACCGTTTATAAACTGTTATTCTGAGTTCAGGACTGCACTGACAGTAGGTGTGTTTGTTTCTTTTCAGTGATCAATAAATGATCAGTCCTAACTTTATTGTATGATTAAATGATCAAAATGAATATTTAGCTTTTCATTTTCATTTTTTTCTTGGTTTTTCTGTCTCCACTTCATTCTTATTTCTAAAAGTGATTTATTTTCCACTAAAAATCATCAGTTTGAAATTCAGGGTGCTCTCAAATATTTTTTTTGTTTTTGCCTCCAGTGGCTTCGTTTTACATTTTTAGCATACTTTCTTTTTTATTTTCAGTTTCCTCATCCCTCTGATTTGTAACTCCTTTATAAAAAAAAAGTCTTTGACTTCGGTTTATTGTCTTTAAAAACAATACTTTTTGACACACTTTCACCGAGTACAAACATACAGCTGCTGTATGGTCAAGCAGCCTCACAAGACTCCAGTTTACTGCAGCGAGAGTGATGTGGCTGCCAAGTAATTATCCCCCACAGCCCCTGTCCAAAATGCTAATGGCATTTACAGGAGAGGACATCAGCAGCAGGTGCAGCTGCTGGAGCGTGATGTTACGCTGAGACACCACACTGCACTGAGAAGTAACAGAGAAACCATTGTTGCCATGTAGGTGTTAAATAATCAGTCAGACTGAAATCAGATAAAAGTTTGGGGGGGGCGGGGGGGGTCAGCAGTTTTTGTCTTTTACTCCGATGCGACAGCTTTAGACACAAATATAATACATATATGTCAGTAGTTGGTTTATTGATGCTGTGGCATGAGTTTGGAGTGAGTTGGAATGAAAAGATTACTGATTCCAAATTGACTCCAGATTCTTACTGCTGAGATTTTCCTTGCTTTAAATTTTCTTGTTAGTAGTTCATGAAAGTACAGTCCAAACATTCTGTCTTAAGGATTTAATGCTGATAGGAATGTAACTTTAGATAATTACTAAGTGATATCTCAAGTTAAGCACTGTGTATAAAAATATAAATAAAAAAAATGCAAATCCATGAACTCAGGTCTGTGAATTAATCCTATAAAATCTAATATGCCGGGTTAGGACACTCTTACTTGCACTCTTACTTTTTTTTAAATGAGCTTATAAACCAAATACTGATTAAATGACTTGAGAATGTTATATGGAACAGACTTCATTAAACATTTATTGTAAAAGCTCAAACATTCCCTGACTGGAAGAATAACTTCTAAGCTTTTTTTTTTTTTTAAATACAGTTATTGAAAAAAATTATCAGTGCATATTTTAAATGTTGCTTTCTACAGTCACTATATATATATATATATATATATATATGTATATATATATATATAGTAACTATATATATATATATATATATATATATATATATATATATATATATATATATAGTAACTATATATATATATATATATATATATAGTAACTATATATATATATATATATATATATATATATATATATATATAGTAACTATATATATATATATATATATATATATATATATATATATATATAGTAACTATATATATATATATACATATATATATATATATATAGTTACTATATATATATGATTGCAGGGTGGAAAATAGAAAGAGGTCTCTTTGTCGAAGTTCTAGGGAAAGCTCTAGGGAAACTGTCATTTCAGCTGCTGACTAGAACCATGAGAGAAAAATCTCCATTTGGCTGAGGAGGGATTGGGAATGGAGAGCTGAACAACAGAGTAAATATTTGGCAGTGGAGAGCTCTTGGGAGATGCAGAGAGCCCACTCTGGCTGAAGCCCGCGGGTGTTAAATAGATTAAGGGGCTGCTGGGTCAAAGAAATTCCCGCTCTTTGGACATGACTTTTCTTTGCTTTTGGGTGTTTTTGCTCTCCAATCGAGTGCCCAATGTAAACTACCCACTCCAGCTAACCTGCAGTACTGTAATCCTCTGCTGTTTGTCAACCACTGGGAGGCCGATGTGTACACACAAAATGTGCTTCGGGAGGAGTGCGTCTTTTAAGACGTTTGTGCGTGATGCAAACACTTAAAGGTTACTTAACACTGTTTGGTTTTCATGGACGAGATTACGTGTGCGTAAAAACAGAGTAAAACGATAGGTAAAGGTGGATTTCAGAGCATTTTGGCTGGGTAATAAAACAGGTCAGCGACTTTTTTTGAACTCGGAAATCTAAATGGAATTTAACAAGTCCTGAATATTGCTTTGGGCTATAGACTTGGTGGCAGTAGACGCAGAGCAGTAGATAGTGTCCCAGATCCTATTCAGCTCCATTCAAAACCATGACAACACAGAACAAGCTCGGATTTATCTTGCTAAGTTAAAGGACATTGTGCCGGGGCGTCAATCAGGCATTATTGCGGGACTGAACAAATGCAAAATCTTGACTGGAACAAATGCTTCCAACGGGTCTCGGACGCGGGGCTACATTTTCCCTCTTTGTTCCCCTTCTCTGGTTGGCATGTATTTGTGTTCCCCCTCGTCCGACCACCCAGGACGACTGGGGAGGCATGTCCACCACTACTCTCCTCTTCGGCCCTCGTGCACCTTGGTGAAGTGGCTGAGGGTAGATATCAATATCAGTTACTAGAAGCAGGGAGGGGGAAAAGCACCCCCACCACCACCAACAACATGAGACTGGATTCACGCTTTGCAATTAATGTGCTTTATAGGCAGCACAAGGGTAACAAATTGACCAACCACTGCAGCAATTTCTCAGAAAATCCCCTAGGCTTATTTTCGTGTTAAAGTTAGGTAAAAATCTGCTGTTGGGTTACAGTTATCGCAATTATATTAGCAGTTCTACACACGATAAAATACAAATACCTTTAAAAAACAATATTTGTCAATAATATAACACCCTTAGTTCAAATCATATCTTCCAAACCAAGTTTTAACATTTCTGTTTGCCCAAAAATTAAACATGATAATAAATCATCTAGTCCAAAAGGAGGAAAATCCCCTAAATATGTCAAAGGACGTTTCGGAAACCCTCCGCCGTCCATAAACGCCAAGACTTCTCACGCCTGCAATTAATACGCCCATTAGAGGCGTATTAGTTAAACCAACTGGCAGGCATCACGCTAATTGCTCACTTTGTATGCAAATATTGGACACGTTGTTTGGGCAAAAAAAGGGGGAGGAGGTGGAGGGGGGGGGGGGTGAGAGAGGAGGATGGGACGGGCTCTGTTGTCAGTTGCCACCCAAGATGTGATTCAGCTCCAACAATTACCATTATCTGTTTCCCAGTTTGACGATACGGGACGAATCGGTAATGTTGACGAGTGTTTCCTTCGCTCATTCTTGAAGCTCTGAGGATTTTTTTTTCTCAGTTCACACCTAACCATCATTGGGTGACAGCACTCGAGCTATTCAGGTACTCAGCAGAGGAGGAGGCTATTTATAAGCGAGCGCCCTTGTGTTTGCAGCTTATGAAGTGCTGTTTGTGTAAATACGGAAGCCAGCCCGCACACTGGTGTTTGGACAGTGCGTGAAGTGGACTTTTTTTTTGATAAATTTGGTTTGAGTGCTTGCTCCTTATCGGCCAGAGCAAACCCAGAGTGCATGCAAGGAAAGGAAACGATGGCTGCACCGACCAAGTTCAGTTTTTCCGTAAGGAGCATCCTGGATTTGCCTGAGCAGGATGCGGATGCAGCGAAGCGGTCTTCCCCGATTTACTCCTCTTGCTCTTCCAGCTCACCGTACAACTCATGGATCGACTGCGATCGGAGTCTTTGCATGTGTAAGTGGGCGTTTAAAGCCATGACAGATGGATTATAATGAATTTTAAAAACAACCAGCATTTAAAAATAAGGGGGGTGGGGGACTATGACTACCCTGAAATGTTTTAACAATTTGCTTTCTGAAAATGATAGATAGATAGATAGATAGATAGATAGATAGATAGATAGATAGATAGATAGATAGATAGATAGATAGATAGATAGATAGATGTAAGGCACATCAGTTTAAACAATGCTTATTCTAACTTGCTGTTTTTTTCTACAGCTTCTGACGATTGCAATTTCGAGGCCTCTCCTGACTCAACTAAGCCCGATGACCAGTCCCTCGATTCAGAGCCTGAGCAGAGCAAGAAGAGCAAAAAACGCCGCGTTTTGTTCTCCAAAGCCCAGACCCTTGAGCTGGAAAGGCGCTTCCGCCAGCAGCGCTACCTGTCGGGTCCGGAGAGAGAACAGCTGGCACGGCTGCTGAGCCTGACTCCAACCCAGGTGAAGATCTGGTTTCAGAACCACCGCTACAAGATGAAACGAGGTCGAGCAGAAGGAGCACTGCAGGACGTAGAAATCCCGCAGCCGCCGGTGTTGCGCAGAGTCGTTGTTCCGATCCTGGTCCGAGACGGGAAACCCTTTCACACATGCTTACTTGACTCTGAGAAATTTGGGTGTTTACCTCCGTCATCTCAGCCGGTGCCCTTCCCTTTAGCTTACACATCACTTCAGCATCCATCCCCCGTCGCTCTTCCTCCAAGGTACCACCAGCACTTTCCAGCCGCGGCGGCGGCCTCCAGCTTCGCCTGGAGAGACTTTTGGAGTGATTCGGTTCATCTTAATTCTTTCAAGTAAAGGTCTCGTTTCGACGCACAAACTCATTTAGAACGGCATCAAATGTTTTCTGAATGTTTTGTAAATGTTCGAGCCACTTAAACGTTTAGATTTTTTTCTATAGAACGAATTATATTTTGCACATCTTTTACGCACGTATGCGGAAATTTTAAATGTTGTTTTCTCTTACATGGCTTATTGCTGTAGCCTTTAGATTTTTAATTACCCAGCGAGGTGTATTCGTGTGATTTGTAAGCCTTTTTAAATGTAATATTTACATAAATGACTTGATAATTGAGTTCCAGTAGCTGCATTAGGCGGTAGAAGAGGATAGAAGAATAGGGGCAAAGCCGCTATATAAGTATGAAGGGAGAATATGCCATTTGTTGGTTTTAAGGATACTTTTTTAAAGATTTAACTGTATTTCTGTGAACAAAATTATTAATAAAATTCTTCATATTTTGTATGATATTTTGACAATGTAATGTGCTTTCTTTCTTTCTTTCTTTTTCTTTCTTTTTTATGTGTTGGCCCCAAAAGGGTGTACCCTGTGCATGCATTTCTAAAGACTAAGCTAAAGGTAAAAGGTTTTCGTTTTCCTACAAAAGGTTTTGTGTAAAAATGTATGTGAAGTTCTCAAATAAAAACAACCTTAAAAGAAAAAAAAAAGAAAAAATTTTAATCTAAAAAATGTAGCAAGTCTTGACAGAGGCCCCAGGGAGCTTTTATAATGTTAAAAACGAATTTTGCACCCAAAAGCTGAGCAAACATCACGTCTGAACAGACTAGGTTTGGCATAAGAATAGCCAGTAAACATTAAGGCCTGTCCCTCTACAGCACCCTGTTGTTGTCTGGGACTAAGAGCTGCTTTTCCCTTATACAATTAACTTTTGTTATTCTGAGGAAAGTGGTCTTAATATAGCTATTAACTTTATCTGGAAATCTTGGTGTACGTGCGTGTGTGTGCGTGTGTGATTATGATGATGATGTGATTTTTGAGGGGCATAGCAGTAACTGAAGGCAAATCATCAACCCTTTTTCACTTCTCATGCATGAATTTAGTATTATTTATTCCACAATTGAATCGGTTTAATTTACAAATGATTTAAAAAGGCAAAATGAGCTCTTACTGATGTTTTCTAGTAATGCACAACACATTTGGGTGTTTGTGTGTCTGCATTCACGCAACAGTTCTTGAGTAATTCAAAAACACTCACTACATTGTTACTTGTAATATTATAGATCTTTTTAAATATAATACATACTATTTTTAACATTGCTGTGTCACCTCAAGAAAGCAGGTCCACTCATGCTTATCCTGAAAAATATGCCTCAGTGTTTAAAATCATGTCAGTTTTTCATCAGTGATGAGGGGGGTCTTCTGCTTTCACGCCCCCTATAATGTTGTTTGCTCGTCCTGTGACCCTGCAGCCCATCGTCACTGTCACCTGGCCCTTTGTCCGCATCACTGGGGCCACCTTGTATCACATATGGAGGGGACTGGCCGAACCCCTCAGCTCGCTGCATCTCTCCTTAAATGCTCTTTTTGTTTGGGTGTCTCTCTGTGAATGGACCATTGTCCCTCATCCAAAAGGGACCGAGACAAAATCTTTAGTGTTTCAATTCCCGTGATGTTTAATCAGTCCCTGCGACAAATTTATGAGGTTTAACTGCACAATGGTGTTTTAAAGCATCTTGGGGTTTAAGGGTGACAAAGACAGGCTTTTTAGAGGTTGCCATTGGTTTTTTAAGTTGGTCAGAAGAATTGCCTGAAAAGGATGGGCAGGCTAATACATGCCCATCCTATAGTTTTACTCACTGGCCTGCACTGGGGCCCCTCCAGGAAAGTTATAAGGAGCTATAAGGTCCATGCTAAGGCCACATGGGGGAGTTTTAAATTGTTGTAAAGATGCTCACCAAATATTGCCACCTTTTCAAACTGTTTTTTAAAAATTTAAAATCTTATATTTTTTTGTAGAGAAAACATTAAAACCAAACATTTTAACCCCAAACTGGCCTTTACGGTTATTTTGTCAGATGTTATTTTGTTTGCTTTCTATACTACAAACCTACAAATCAAAGTCAAAAACGTCCTTCTTGTCTTTTTTTTCATCATTGTGTTATGGAAACCTGTTCACTTTTCTTTTTTCTCTTGTCTGAATCTGCAAGCATCACACCTGCGTAGCCCCCCCACACATAGCTGGACTGGCCATCGGGCAATTGCCCAGTGGGCCTATAGTGATTTTTCATCTTTATGGGCCGATGTTTTTTGTTTTTGTTTTGGGGGGGGTTTTGTGACGGTATAAACAATGAAAGGTGGTGGACTGGCCAATTGGTCATGATCGACTCTGGCCTGGACAAATTACAGCCGATGAGGTCGAACTCTAAAGTTCCGTATTGAGATGAAAATGAATGCAATTAGAATTTTTTTAGTATTTCCTTCTAGTATCAGCTGATGTTTGCTGGAGCCACAGCCGTAAAGCTGCTGGTCATGATATCGGTTTGGATATGTGGTGAGAGGGAAATGTGAAGATGAAACCAGGAGATGTCCTTACCGAATCATCAGAGCTGAACAGGTGATGTAGAAACAGGTTTACCTTTTAGGTGACATGAATGAGTTGACGGGAAGTTATGAACTGTTTCTGAGAGACAAATAACACCAGGGTCCTTTTCTAAGCTGACAGCTGGTAACTGTGCAGGTCTAGCAAAGTTTTACCAGGGGGCCAGGTTAAACATGCATTAAATTAAAGTCTATTATGTAGATTAAGCATCATGAGGCGGAGGGTGAGGGGTGGTTCCCTTTTTTTTGCTGGGATTTGGCAACCCTATTAGTTAGATTTTTTAATATTTCCGCTAAATACTGTTTAAAATACCAGAATAGGGAGGATGCCGTAAGTTTAAGTTTATTAGATTGATACATATATACCAACAAGATAGTGTAAATCACTGTCACAACAGCGTTTGTTTTCATTCAAAGGCTTTATGGCTCTCCTATAATACCTGGTGGGCTGGTCCCTAGTCAAAATGCCCAGGCTGATTTTTTGCCCCAGTCCAGCCCTGCCTCCACACAAAACGCACAAGTTAGTTTCACTGTTGCTCCTTTTCTGGTTTGTTGTGTTCTTCATGCAAGAATATACTGACTTCTGAGTTTGCTTTGCTGTAGCTTAGCTATTTTTGTAGACACCAATCATTTTGTTTTTTAGAATTTTGTGCAGTGGAGTAACATCAAGGTTTAGCAGTCAGCCCTCCCAGGGGTCTCAGTGTTTTGCCCCTAGCTCTTGAGCATCCCTTTACCTCCGAGTGGGGCACCATCTTCTAATGTGCTTTGTTCACCCCTTTGAGCAAAAAAGTAATTTTAGCAGATATACATGTAAGGCTTTTCTCACTCAACACTACATTAAGTGAGTAAAACATTACATCAGCATGTCCACTATGTTTAAATCCTTTTACATCTGAAAGAGTAATGTAAAGTTATCTTTTACGCAAGAGTAAAATAAGTAAATGAAAAAGAGAGCATTAGCTTATTTCTACAGTGGCTATCACTGTGGTTTGCACTTAGCTGACTGGGGTTTTTCTGTGTGGAGTCTACATTTTTATCCTGTGCCTGCATGGGATCTCTCCGGGTACTCCAGCCTCCCCCCTCAGTCCTAAACATGCAGGCTAGACTGATTTAGCCTATATCCTGGGTGTACCTCACCCTTTGCCCAGAACAGCAGGGATAGGCTCTAGCTGCTACAACCAATGACAAATATAAATAATTGCAGTCAAAGCTGAAAAAGTCCCTGAAGATTATTGATATTAGCATATTGATAATATTCCTCTTACTTTATAATGAAAGACTTTTGGTTAAACGGTAAATGAAACATTTAAAAATCACATTATCAGCTATGACAAAAATACAGTCGTGTTTAGTCCTGAAACATGCAAGATGTCATGGATTACAGGACTTCAATAATAACTAAGATATATCCTGATTTAAATCAATAAATCAGATCAGTGATCATTTAATTGCAATAAACTGGATAACACATCAGTATCTCAGAATTTAATGGTATTTGAGGCTGAGAAATTTTTGAGATACTTATCTGTTAGAATACTGTATTCAAAAGATACTCAAGTACAATATAAAGTAGAAGTAAGGGAATATCCCCTTAATCCTCTCTGTTTGAAAAGTAATACAGAAGATTTATTATTACTTTATTATTACACATCTTTAGTCATTTTATTGTTCAGTGTAACTAACTCACAGATTATAAGTATAGTATTTTTTTCTCTGGGGTAGAAGGGTGAAGTCCAATAACATGACTCAAGTGAAGTAGTGCTACATTTAAGTACTTAAAGAAATGTGAATGTAGTTTTAGAGCTAATATGATCTGATGATGGTACTCGTAATGTTGGAAATAAGAATGGATTGGTAGGTGCATCAAATACTGGGTCATCAGGTGGGAACGACCCTTCTTTGATCCTTTGTTGATAAGCTCAGGACTTAAGAGGGTTCAGTTGCTCTTCATGGTATTCACACTGCACCTTCCTCAGTTCCACATGCCACCATTTTTGCCTTTGCGTTTAGTCCAGATTGTTTCTAATGGCAAGGATTTGATTGCTTGTTGGAGGAAGTAATTCAACAAACAGATGTGGCAACAACACTTCTACACTGAAAATATTAGTCTTTCAGGTTTTGAGGGTCATGACCAACCTCACTTTGTTGCATTTAAATTCTGCTGGGAGACATGAGATCCCTTATTGCAGTTTGCTACCCACTGTGGGAATTTGGGTATTGTGTAATGATTGATCTTTCCAGCACTTTTTCATAGGTGATTTAATACTAAACCAAAACTATCACAGTTTGAGTTCTTTTCTAACATATATAGAAAAACTAATTGTATTCTTTTTGACCTGTTCAAACTACTCAGTTTCCTTATACTTTCATGTTTCTCTTGATGTTCACCATGATGTTTTTGTACTTCAGTCAGTCTGTGTATTACATTAGACTTTTTACAGTTTTACACTCCATACTGCACATTTAAAAAATAGACTGCCTGATATAAGTTAGTGTGGCATATTTTAAAAAATATATATGTTTTTTTTTTTTTTTTTTGTGGAAGGGCCAAAGAGTGAAAATATTTAATTTAAATTTGAAAAGCTTTAGCATTATATTACCCCCTCCTTGGGTAAAAGACAAAATACACACAAATGTGGCATAGGGTCATTCAATGCATGTCACCATAGAGCAAGACAAACAAAAAGAAACTAAAATAAATACATCTATCAATAAATTACTCATGTCCAAATGCAGATAGAGCTTCCTTAAGTTTTGCAAGTTTACACTGCATAATAATGTTTTTAGAGTTAAACAGCTCCCGTTGTCTTGTATTCATTTGGTCTCAACATAAAATATACAGGCAGATATTTCTGTCTGTGCCACTTAAAATCCCATACCATACCACTTTATTCATAAAGCACCTTTAAAAACAACAACAGGGCTGACCAAAGTTCTTTACGATAACACAAGACTTAAAAGACAAACACAGGCCAGAAGGTAAAAGATGTAGAAACACAATAGAACTGTAGAAGTTAAACAATAAAGGAGTACATAAAAAAGTAACATAAGATCCAATAAAAGAACTACATTCAGATAAATAATGATAATGTGAAAAGCTTCAATATATGAAATGTCTTCATTGCCCTACACCTCTACACCCATACAGATATAAGACTGTCTGATCAAATAACTGTAAGTGGCTTTCAACGGATAATCCCAAATGTCTAGTTTTAGTTAAAACACTAAAGAGCTTTCCTAGCTTGCCCCACTTCTGAATTTGTGTAATGGCATTTTTTTTCATACCATTCATTAGGTAAGAATTTTCATGCTAGTAACAGTCTGTGGGTATTTATCAGTAAAATCCACGTGATTGAAATCATTTATTTGGGATATGCTGCTCATAAAGCACCAACCTCCAGATGGCGCAAGAACACACAGTATCATTTCGGAAACCCTCTCACTCCCGTCATGAAAGCAATCCACTAAAGGGTGATTTTCGTTGCTTGGATGGAGAGAGCCTCTGGACCGCTAGGGGTCGTGCTTCACTGGAAAAACACTGGGTTCACTTTTTGGAACTCCACTAGTACGTTACTTTGAAGCTCCTGATTGGGTGCAGCAGTATGGCTGCCCCTAGTGGCATCATATTGGCTTCGTCTCGTGACGTCATGCTTCAGCATTTCCTCAAAGGCTGTGTGACAGGGTCCAACAACACCTCTCATTTGAACCATGTGGATTTTTCAACGTCTACAAAATAAATCTCAAAAATTCAGAATGACGTGAGCTGATTGGATAAATGATAAGGTGGGGAAATAAAGGGTTATTATTAATTAGTGACCTCCTGTAGTTCACAGTTGAAAGCTGAAACAAGGAAAGGACTCACGAGGTCGCCAGGACTTTCACGTGAAATGATGCAGCACACACATGCAGCCCACTTTTTCTCTCTGTTTTTTTTTCTATCCTTCTATTTTAGGCTGTTTCCGGGTACAAGGTGAATGTGGCGCAGCTTAGTCAAGAAAACAAAAGTTGGAGTAAGTTTCGAAAGAAAAGAGTATTCAGGCAAGCCAAAGGCTGCAGGAGCAATAGCAGGCAGTTGCTGCACCTCTAATCTGACCACTTTGATAAAGCCAGAGTCAGCAGGTTTATCAGGCAGGGTTAGTGTTTTGGCACAAGAACACTGTTGACATTTAACAAAGATAACTTTGTAAAGTGGCTTGAACACTATGCTGGTTTTGAATACAAATTGCACTAATTTAATAACATGGTATTTATTATTTGTCATATTACTCCAAGAGAGACAGATTTATTTTATGTATCCTTGATAAATTGATGAAAACGCGAGTGTGGATGTTTTTGGAAATTAATTAAGTCCGGTATTTTCATATAACATTTAAACGTGGTGCATTTGTTATTTTCCTGTTGCTCTAGATATTTTTTTAATGTAAAAGAAATTAAGGGTTTAATTGATTTTGACAACAGCAAGCAACTTCCTTTTTACTTTTTATCGCCCGCATTTTATTTTTCAAGGTCTGTAGTTGCTCTGTTGATTATATCATGCACCAATCAGTTCATAACTAACAACATGAAGCCTCAGTAACAAAGGCTCGGTAGCCTCATACCCGCCACTTCAAAGTGTCCTCATTATTGTGAGGAATTAGTCGGAACATTTGAACTAATTGCCTCTAATTGGCCGTAATAACTGTGTGCCAGAACAGGAAAAAAGTACTGATTTAGATGATTAAGAATGTCTTGCGAAATTCCGTAATTAAGGAATGCATAAGCAAGATTTACCTTGGATGCAGAAAGATGCTGTAATTTTAATTGCCTGCGATTATGCACCCGCACCGCGGCTATCATCCGAACAATTTATTGCAGCTGTAACATTTAGTCTTGGACTATATGACAATATTGCTTCATTAAAGATTGGATTGTTTTGGAATGGAATGGATTGAATTGTTTTGATATGTATATTGTGGGGGCTCCTTAAATTGGACTAGTGGGCTGTAAATAGAGCGCAGATTATCCTGCAAGGCAGCCGTGAAATATTCACAAGCCAGGAAAATAGCAGAACTGGTGATTCCCGTGACAAAGTGGCAGTGATCGGTATGCCACTGCAGGCTACACACTCACGGCGCTGACCCTAGCTCCCGTTTGGCAGGTCTTTGCCTTTACTGCGCCATTCTTACTATGACAAACAAGCAAATATTATATCATTTAATAAAAAAACAAAACCAAAACCCATTTAGAATCACAGCGGAGTGAAGGAGATCACAGCGCAACGGCCAAGCGGGGTTGCCACCAGAAGACGCTGTGTTTCCTTAATTCCTGTAGGTGAGATGGTCTGCAGGCGCAGACTTCTGCGGCATCTGGCACCTGACGTTAGACCGCCCCACAAGACCTCTACATTATCAGCTGTTTTATCTGTTTAATATTTGCACAGGCTCAAGGCATCCACAGACTGTGTAAGTAGAAGTTACTGCATCAATTTTAATTCGCCTATTTGTTATGCTCGCTGTAATTTTATAAATTCGTGGGATTTGTAACCTATACGTAAGATATTGCTTTAGAGCAAAAATAATCCTCAATAATAATAATAATAATTATAATAGTAATATATATATATATTGTTTGTGAAGAGGAGAATTCCACCTAAAAGTGAACTCAGAGGCACCAAAAGGCTTTTAAAAATATTTTCTCATACTCCTGCGCAAAATTTTACAAATGAGATATGATTGGGTTAAACAGTAATGCCTCCTTGAGCATTAAGGCAAGATGCTACTGAGGGCTACCTGGCGTTGTGCAGCAGGAGAGTAGCTATTTGAACGCCGTTAACTTCGCATGAGAGCCTCTCCTACTCCAGACTCAATTTTTTTTTCACTGGGTCTCTTAGACGAGTGTGTGCATCTGAATTTAGGTAATGCGCTCCTTGCGTCCAATGATATCAAAAGGAAAAAAAGAAAAAAAACGAGGGGGGTTAATCATTTACGCAGCCACTTAACACGCGGATGTGTATTTATTTACTTATCAGTATCAGTCATTTTCCCTCCGCGCAAGTGCACTTTTGCATGTCTGAGTACGATAAGGCATAACACAAACAATCCTGCAATCACTGGAGGCCTCTCATGGCCATTAAAAGTCAGTAGTTCAACTGAGGAGTGGTTCTCCAACTCTCAAGTCCATATAGGCCTCCTTTCATCAAGAGGCCCTCGTAAACATCACTACAGTTAATAAAGTGTATTGTGGTCACTGCAATCTCAAGGTGCAGCCACGTGTTCATCAGCAACATCAACAAGTCCCAAACTCCACACATGCAGCAGCTGCAGCGTGCTCGGACACCGCTTGCAGTCTCGGGGATGAACATTTATGATCATGTACGGTGCTTATGTTATTGTTAGTGGGAGGGGAGCACATGTCTTGTAAATGAAATTACGCTCGACGAAAGGAGGCTAGAGCTGTTTTGTATTGTTGGCGATGCCCCGCCTCTGATGGTAGCCTTAAACCTGGCACCCAGCTAAAACAAACCAAAGCCAGCACCGAGCTCCCACTCAATCCAATTAAGGCGGACTTGAGGCGCTCTCTTACGTGTTCATCTACCAGGATCGACGTTGAGACAACAGGAAGCAGAGGGGCTTTGGCCAAAAAAAAAAAAAAAAAAAAAAAAAGGCAGAAGGAGAGATTGCCTTGCCTTCTAATTTCTCCCTCTCCAGCCCCAGAACAATGTCGATGAGCCCTAAGCATACGACTCCTTTTTCTGTTTCCGATATCTTGAGTCCCCTTGAGGAGAGCTATAAGAAAGTAAGTATGGAGAATAACAACTTGGGGGCACCTCTCACTTCTTACCGGCAGCCGCAAGTCTCACAGGCGGCGATGCAGCAGCACCACATGGGCCATAATGGGACTGTGTCTGCGGCTTACCACATGACTGCGGCAGGTGTTTCTCAGCTGTCACACACGGCCATGGGGGCTACTGTAACGGCAACCTGGGCAACATGGGCGACCTGCCGTCTTACCAAGACGGCATGAGGGGCAGCGCCACGGCAACCGGCTGGTACGGAGCCAACCCAGATCCGCGTTTTTCCACCAGTGAGTATCCTGCACCTGTTCTTTGACTCCAGCTTGGAGTTATCACAGTCCGCATTGAGCTGAAATCCAGATTTTTGCGGATGTTTCGCGATGCTGTATTTTAGGAGTTGCAGTACAGTTTTTATAATCTTTACGTTTTTCGGCACAAAATTTGA
Organism: Oreochromis niloticus; assembly: GCF_001858045.2. Taxonomy (NCBI): domain Eukaryota; kingdom Metazoa; phylum Chordata; class Actinopteri; order Cichliformes; family Cichlidae; genus Oreochromis; species Oreochromis niloticus. The sequence continues at coordinate 18,756,151 of NC_031983.2, read as the reverse complement.
ATTTTTCAAGTTTCGGTACTTTAGATGTTACTATTAAGGAGAGGCAGAAATCGCGCAAATATTCAAGTTTTTAATCCACAGATTCCAACATTTGTAAAGATTCTCACGACAGAAAAATAATGGAACAGTTTTCCTTCAGGGCTTTCACACTCATCCAGCAGTAACAGCTTTGCTGTCATTTATGAGCGGCTCCTTAAATTTGGTCGATGTAGTTTGTCACTTTATGAACACGCTTTGACTTTGACACTTTTGAGTTTTAGGTGTTGTAAATAAAGGTGTCTGCTTCTTTGAGACCCGTGAAGATTTCTAAAAAGCTGATAATTGAGTAACATTGCTGATTTTGCATCTGCAAATGATATTTGTCCATACTAAATTTTCTCTCCATATAAATGTCTCTATGTAACACGAGAATATAACTTTTTTAAAATTAATTTAATTACAATTATTTTTCCCCCTCAGTTTCCCGCTTCATGGGCTCTTCGTCGGGGATGAACATGGGCAGCATGGGCAGTCTCAGTTCCCTGGCAGACGTGGGTAAAGGCATGGGCTCTCTGTCAACCACACCGAGGAGAAAGAGGCGAGTGCTGTTCTCCCAGGCGCAGGTGTACGAGCTGGAGCGACGCTTCAAGCAGCAGAAATACCTGTCGGCGCCGGAGAGGGAACACCTGGCAAGTATGATCCACCTCACCCCGACCCAGGTGAAAATCTGGTTCCAGAATCACCGGTATAAAATGAAGAGGCAGGCAAAAGACAAAGCCTCCCAGCAGCAGATGCAGCAGGAGAGCGGCTCCTGCCAACAACAGCAGCAACAGTCACCTCGGAGAGTAGCTGTGCCGGTGCTGGTAAAGGATGGGAAGCCGTGCCAAGGCAGCGGCCACACGCCCACATCCTCCGCTCAGACGCACCACCAGCAAGGGGGCAATGTCATGATTATGTCTAACAACACGTCCGGCCTCGGCCAGCATCAGAGCCAGCAGGTGGGAAGCACAGGTCACTCTCCAGACTTGGCGCAGCACTCCTCCAGTCCGCCCTCACTTCAGAGCCAAGTGGCCGGCCTCTCCCACCTCAACTCCCCCGGCGCAGAGTACGGCTCGGCCTTGCAGTGTTCAGCCCTGTTATACGGCAGGACATGGTGACAAGAGGCGCCGGCTATGATTTAAATCTAATTTTAAAAAAGAAAAGACATTTTTATGTTAATGCTCGGCAAGTTTCACTGTAAATGTGCGCACTTGAACAAGAACCGAGTGAAACCGACGCAGCTCTTCTTGAATTTTTTCTCCTCCCCATTTCGAAAGGAAGTGTGACTCTTGTGGAAGAAACACTTGTTCACAAACTGCGGATGTAAAAGTCTTGGGATTTATTTATGTAAATTATATTGACACAAAAGAAGAATCAGCAGTCAAATAGGCCCCATAGTTGGGAAAACTAAACCCGAAACAGGGACGCAGATAGACTGCAGGACTGCTGGGTGCTCTTAAATTTCCCTCCTCAAACACAAATGTGATGACTCTGATTTATAATAGAATTTAATGTAAGCCGTAGATCTAGCTTGTATATTTCAGTAAAAGGTTTGAATTTTAGCTATTTGTTGTACAAAGTTTTTGACGCTATTGCCGGTTTGTTGTCGTTTCACTGGTATTTGTACGTTTTATTTCTTTGTAACTTATATAGATATTTGACTTACAGCAAAACAGTCCTATTAATAAATTATGGAAACCAAGCAGTTAAACTTTGTTGTGAAATTAAATAATCATTTAGGTAAAGACAACAAAACAAAAATGAGCAGGGTTATCATTATTATTATTATTATTAATATTAATATTATTATTAGTATTATTAGTATTTTGCAGATACAATGAAAGAAAGAACAAGCAACTAGAAGTTTTCAAAATAAGTTCAGATTTGGCAAAACGTGGAAAAAAAAATAACTAAATGCCACATTAGTTCTGACCTGACAGTAAATACTGGGGCCTATTTCACCCCCCCTGTTTTTTTCTCCTGCTAAATCACATACCTCGCAGGCTTATCGTTTCATGGCTGCAGCTCACACAAGCATGCCCTGCAGAGTAAACTGAGCCTTTATGTGCTTTTTTCTTTTCTCTTTCTGTACGTGTGTTTTCTCTCGGCGTGAGTCAGAAAGGTAAGGTCCCTCGACTCCCAACATCAAACACAAACGCTGCTCAAAGGGCAGCTTATCGATGAAATCCCTCGCCAAACAGCGCCGTATTCTTCTCAAAAGACTCGTGAGGCGAACTGTTGGCGCGGGGCTATCAGATGGTTCATCAATAATCAATCCGGGAATTGAAAGGAAACAGGCTGTTTGTGTCGGGCATTAAAAACAAACCTGCCTCCAAGCATATATTTATATATGTTAAATATTAGACTTTAGTTTTTTGTTTTTTTTTGTTTTTTTAGTCCTGTGGGATGTTTGACACTTGGAGATATCTTTATTTCCAAAATAAAGAACGCAAGGTGTAATTTATTTTCCTTTAGTTGTAGGGTTCGGTAAATAAAAGGTATAATAATCATTAGACACTATTCTCCTGCCACCTAACAGAGATATAGGTCTTAAACAGTAAACAATGTGGTAGCCAAGCGACGGGGTTAATGATGGGCGATTTTCGGTTATGGCTTGAACAGGGTAAGTTGTTTTCAAATCAGCCCTGTCATGTGTCATAAAGCTATAATTTCAGAGCCTTTCAGTCTGGATACGTAATGAAAATAATTTATCCTCAAGGCTCCTTTTTTTTTTTTTTTAAATCCTCCAGCTTCTTGGCTTTTACTGGCTTTCATTTATGATGCTGCCTGAAATAAGTGAAGATTTGAAGCATACACTTTAATAAAACTTCTCTGGATGTTTATCCGTTGTCTTGAGATAAATGATCTTTACTCCACATGGTCCAACCAAAGTAATTTTTTCCTTCCATTTGCCTATCTGGCTTTTCCGGTCCTACTGCGCTTGTAATTCCTGCAATTTTATTAATTCATATGGAAACTTCTTTATTTCTGGACCGGAATGAACTTAACTATTCACATAATACTGTTTTTCAAAGTCACCCAGCTATTCAGACCTAGTCTTTATTTGACGCCCGAGGTGTCCATTATGTTTTTTTTTTGTTTTTGTTTTTGTTTTTGTTTTTTGTTTTTTATATTCTCTATTTTTCTGATACTTACAGTATGCATCTAGCCAAAGTACATGCGGCTCATATAGTACAGTTAGAAGCCTTAGTCCACAACTGGACCACAAGTTGTTTATATGACTTTTGCATAAGTCCCATTTTACCACAAATTCTCCAAAACACTCAGAGAACTGGGGCTCAGCAGTGCTTTTTGCTTAATGGGGGCTAATGTTAATACAAATACAAGAACATGAACTGATTTTCTACAACTTTGTATTTAAAATCCAAAAACATATTCGGTCAGCAGATATTATCGTATAAAAAATGTTATGTTCAAAAAAATTAGGCACTAAACTTACGTCCGTCTCCTTTCCAAGCACGCAGTGGGTCTTTCCCTTGAAGCCAGAGAAAGATACAGTTTAAGGCCACCAGGCAGCCCCTAGAAAAGCAATTTTAGAGACTTTAAGTGAAATCTTACCAGCATCAGAAACTATCTTCTATTAGGTATTTTGCAGAGCAGGTTTTGTTCGGGAGAGAAGTGAGAACTTTGGGATTACATTAACATGTCTTTGGCGCGGTGTGTGGTCTTTGTGTGCAGCTTGTAGCTGTTGAGAATGACTTGTTGGAAGCGTGTGTGCTCTCATCGCTCTCTTTTGTAGAAACCCACAGTGCAACTTCTCAAGTCTTCCTGCCTTTATTGTGGGCTGTCTTCATGAACCCCAAGCAATTAGTCTCTAATCTCAAGGTAATCATATTTGAGTTAGTGACTAGCTGCTGAATTTCAGTCACCCAGGGACCCAGTGTATCAGTAGTCCGTAGACAATACACAATTTAAAGTTGAGGAGGACAACACACACACACACACACACACACACACACACACACACACACACACACACACACACATATATATATATATATATATATATACATATATATATATATATATATATATATATATATATATATATATATATATATATATATATATATATACATACATATATATTCAGAAATGAAATAAAAGCAAAATGTGTCGTTTTCAGAATTCAATTTTTTTGAAGGGGGCCGGGGTCTCTTTAACTTTTATTTTAATTTTTCCCTCAAAATTTATAAATTGTGGTTTTCTTTTCAGAGCACATTAAGCATTTTATTAGATTTTTTTTTAGTAAACTCAACAAATATTGACATCGCGGTAAAGAGACAATGAACCTTGCAGGGCAGTTATCAGTAGCTTTAGTCATCAGTAGTTTTTAAAAAAAAAAATTGTTCTAAAACTACAACTTACAAAACTCCTTGCAAAAGTTATTTCTTATATTGGAGAAAATTCAAATAAGAGTAATGCTCACGTAGATTAGCTATTAATATTAACAGACCTGCAATCAATAAACAAAAACTAGTGAGTCGTTGGTGATTTTTTTCAGTGGTGTGTGATTCCTGACATACATTGCTGCTGAATGTGACGATGACGTGGCCTGTTCTCGGCATTAAGAAGTGCTCCAATAATTCTTTGAATTTCAGATAAACAAATGCTCATACTAATACTACTACTACTACTACTACTACTACTACTACTACTAATAATAATAATAATAATAATAATAATAACAATAATAATAATATGCTAAGTAAGTGTTTGTAGTGCGTTTAACTGCTTTTCTTCTGACTTAGATGTTAATGATGACACGGGTGCTGTCCACGGTGCTGAAAAGAATACGTCAACAGGAAAATGGAAAATGAGCATAAAGTCTGCATTTATTGAATAAAATATACTCAAAAATGCATTTTCATATTAGTAGTTGTAAAATCTTATACATCTATATGTATATATGAAAACTGTGTTCTTTTTAAATACAGCCACTCTCGTTCTTCTTTCTTAAGTTCCTAAACATTTCATTGCAGCAGGCCCAAGCATTCATGAGGATTACAAATAGGACAATTACACAGCAAATGCAATCACCCCCCTTGGTAAATGTTATTGTGAGCTAGCAGCAAAAATCTTTAATTGTGCTACGTTTATCTGCTTCTTCGAGCCATTGTGCAAAGAGCGCAAACGAGGGTCATTTGCGAACTGAAATACTTTGCATGCAAAGCGGAACACAAGATGCTGTAATACTTGACCTTTCAGCATAATTGTTGAAGGCATGAAATGCAGCATTCAGAGCTCGCTGAGTGGAGTCTTTCTTTAGCCCTCCCTCTGATGAACAAAGCGCATTTTATACATCTTCGGTGTTGGCTTTGTTTCTTTTGAGAAAAATTTCCCTGAGACTGGCTGCAATTTATCTTCATTTTAATAATACTGCTTGGGTAAAAAAAAAAAAAAAAAAACCGGCACAAATCACACGACTTTTCAATTCAATACTTAATGGACTTCATGCACAACCTAAAAACCGAGGAAACTTGTAAATAGACGTTCTCGTATATTTTTGCATGAGTCAAAAAAGAAGTCTTTAAATGAATCATGTTTAGCAGCTGGGGTTCAACATATTCCTCAAGGACACTAAGTAAGGCAGAGACTTTTCCAGATGGTTAAGTCACACTTCTCATGTTGGACGCTGTCGTGAATCCCAATGGTGCACTGTAAAATTTCAAATTCTCAATGCAAAAAGGATAAAAAAAGATTAAAATGAACTCTCTAGAATTTCATAATTTAATTGATTAATTTATATAAAACAATCAAAATCGCGATTAAAAACATTCCCTAAAGTGATCAACAAAAATTACTCTCTGCTTTGGAATTATTAAAGTAAGTAAAAGAAAGAGTCCCAGGTATATTAGGCTATTTACAGTGGAGTACAGAATTTCTAAATACTAATAAATTTGTATGCAAAATTCTGTATTTGGATTAGACATTACACTGAAACATTTAGATTTAAATTTCACTTATTCCTGATCATTTTGTAATAACATCAAAATAATGTAAAGCACTTTAAATTGTCTGGAGAAAACTTATTCAGAATTGTTGCATAAGAGATTTCTGCCAAATCATCACCAGGTTTTGTAGATTTAACATGTTTTTTCATTAAGGTAACTGATTGCAAGGAAAGTGTCATCTGCATAGATGTTAAAGTCTCCGTCAAAAGATGTGTCAGTTTTGATTTTTTTAATTGTTTGTTTTATATTGTTTGGTTTTGTTTGGTTTTGTTTTGTTTTTCTAAATGAAACAACATGAGGATGGGGTCTCTAAAAAGGGGGTGCAGATTAGCAATCATCTTATATTAAGAAATCTGAAGGAGAGTGCTGGCCTCTTTACCTCCATTGCCAGAGTAGGACAAGAGGTTAAAAAATTAGATCTAGACCAATTAGATTTTAGAAATGTAAACAAATTTTAGGCTGCTTAAAATCAAAATGCACACACTGACATATTGAAACCTCCCAAAACAGAAGCTTCATGTGGTCACGTGCCATTTTATATGATGGTAGTGGTTGCCACAAATCATGTTTGTTTACATAATTTTATAAAATATTGAATTTGTTGTTGTTGTTTTACAGAAAGAAAATAAATCGTTTTAAAAATGGACACAGAGTAGAACTTAGAAACTGTAATTTGTTCTGATTTCTAGGCTTACACAGACAATTTGTAAAGTAAAAGGAAAGCAGTGATACTGCATATATTTCTTTGTCAGAGTTGGATTATATCAACCAGTTTTGGCCACAGAAAACCTGAATGCCCAAACTTAGTGACGGTGAAAGAGAATTTCTAATAAAGCTACAAATACATGTTTAATAGATGATACATATTCAGTTTGCCCAGATCAGATAAATAAAAGGAAAGCATTTTATTTCATTAGTTTATTAAATTAGGTGATTGTTCTTGAAAATATTAGAAATTAAATCTATCCTCATACAACTTATTTGTGTAGATTCACATTGAGGACATACTACAAGCCAAAGGTTAAACCTGAAATCACCAAAAAACACCAACAAACTAAATGTTATAAAATAGCAAGTGGTTAAGTTTTTTTATATTATTGATAAATAAATTCTTAAAGTAAAAGAGCAAATCTGTTACAAAAATGAAATCTTAGTTATGTACAATAACACGGTTATATCTGCTGTTGGAGGGCAGGCAGTGTGGGTGTCACACATTAACCGTAGGCTCTCTTCCTCCAAAATAATGAAATAATTTTCTACCATAGAAGACACAGTTTGGCTTAAGGTCAACATACATTAGGAGATCTTAATGTAAGTAGCAGTAAAATTAGGATAGACTTGGGGTAGAAAAAGAATAATAAGTAATAGGCAAGGGATTTCGGACTGTAGAAATTGGCTTTATGAGTAGGACTGGACACCAGGATCTAGTTGGATTTAACTTAAACAATGAACATTATACCTCATATTCAGTGATTATGTTCAGAAGCAGTGTCACCTGATTTCCATTCTCTTTGCATGATGACATACCATGTAAACCGGGATATTATAGAACTCTCTAAATATTGATAAAAATGTATTGATAGAATAAAAACTTTTTTTTTTGCTTATCCAACTTTGCTGATAGTTTTTGATGATTGTAGCAGCTTTTAAGCTACTTTACTTTATTAACTAGTTAACTTTATTCTGTCTTAACTTTTGTATTACCATTACAGCACTTAATTTTCTTATTTATTGTATGCTATTTTGTTGTACAGCGCTTTGTGACTGCTTGTTTGTGAAAAGCGGTTTAAAAAAAGTGTACAACAAATACTTAATACTAATGCTCTTATTTAATTACTTAATATTGTACAAACTTAGGAAAAAAAACATTCACAGCATATTTTTACATATGTGCACTTAAGACACTTAGAAGCAAAAAAATGAAATGTTTTGATCAGTCTTTATACTTTATAACAATTAATTGTCAATTTTCTTTAAACATTAAGTTTTTTTTAGACATTCCCCACCTTTCCATCGCTAAAAAATACCTTTTTACAAGTACTGTTAAAATCCTCCAAACTATATTTCAGCCATGGTCCATTAGTTCCCCTGTCCTTCAGAATAGTCCCTAGCCTGCTTTCATGGGTCTGTATGAGCTTATTTCAGGAGAGGATCTTATAAACACTGCAAGGCTACTGCCATCCTTTGTGACCTGAGTGGGTATAGAGGGTTTTTTTTAATCCAACAGACAAAATGAGCAGGTTCATATCCAAGCATCACAAACCAACCCAGTTTTGTATGGCACAATACATGAATTTGTAAACTCTCCATACCTTCAAAACTACTCTACTTGTGTGTTTGTCCAAAAGTAACAGTCTGAAATATGTTTGTTTTGTGCACTCACCCAACGCCACATAAATGTAAACATACTTTTGACATTTGACAGAAATGTGGATAAGAATAGGGCTGGTTTAAGATTTAAGTCTCTGTGTGGAAGGTCCTCATCAGGATAGAAATTCAAGTAAACGTGTGAGCTGGTGTGCGCGCCCACGCTGTGTGTGCTCCTGTTAAACATGCCAATTAAATGAGACCAGACTAAAGCAGAGTTGTCATGTCTGTGTACAGTACCAGCAGGAGTCCTTTAGAAACCAACGAGCCATCACTAACCCCGTTAACACCAGACCCTCCAGACCGACCCGGGTGCCGCTGCTCGCTCTATAGGCCTGCAGCAATAACTTCTCCATTTAATGAAGGTTTGAATAGTCCAAGGCTATCCCTTTCAAATGGTGAGACCTAAAGTGAATTTAAATTGATTTGCATGCTATAAATATGAGAGCACTTGTGAATTATAGGCTATAATAACATTTTTTAGAGGAATTAACACAAAAAAGTGTGTTTAGTTTTAAAAGGATGTTAGGCAATATTAAGTGGGATGCTGGAGAGTAACTAAGTGGATATACTCAATATATATATGTAAATGTAAAGACACATGGGCTTACTCTGAACTCTGTTTTCTATTACTCTACTAAACTGATTTGAAAGCTACACTTTACAAATTAAGATTTTAGTAAAAACATCTTCTGTTTAGTAAACTACTCATCACTGCAGTTACCACTGACCACCTACAGCATTGGGAGTACTTCATCCAAATAAAATGATAGTAATTCTCAGCTGATAGGTGTAATGAGTCCACCTACTTTTAACCATACTTTTATTTTATATTATATTATTATTTTTTTACCATTTTAAATCAATACTAAGCTTTCTTTTTTGTATCTGGTATTGTTATATGTGCCACTGCTATGAATAGTTCTTCCAGAGCTCTATGGTAACATTTTCAGGTAAGAAACCCTAAAAGTCGAAACCAGTTACCCTGATTTTTCTTTTTTGCTTTGCTCAGTAAGCATTAAAGGCTTCACACACATGCCTAAGATGAAAACTTAAAGCATAAAATGAATGAAACTTCCCATATGCTCTCAGTAAAGAGGGACAACTTGATTAAACCGCACTGAATCCATGGATAATCCAGCAGTCAGTCCATTCTCCTGTGTGAGTGAATGGTGGGGTAGGCTGCGTCTCTTTGCAGACTGAAAAAAAAATTCCTTGAATGTTGCTACACAATAAGCAATCAAGATCCCAAAGCCTGGACATTTGACAGCTTAATGAGTTCAGGCTGCAATCACTTTAAGAAAAGCCATGGTCCATTTTAACCAGAGCACAGTCTATATGAGCCGAGCTGAGAAAAGGCACAGCGCGTCCATTTAACTCACAGTAAAGACGCACATAACTACAGGTTAATAAAAACACGGGGTGGAGGTGGATGTAAATAGGTCCTGTATATTAGGACCTGTTGAGACTTGCATGTTTTGTTCGACTACAGGAGGAGGGGTGATATTTGCCCCCCTAATGAAATATGTCATTACGAGGAATTCATGTGACACAAAAGGGGCGACAGTCAAAAATTGCCCCACTGCTGTTCAGTAATTATATAGTTTGCCCTGGCAGCGCCTTCAGGCAGGTGGCTGGTCCATCATGCAAATGGCTTGGCTGTGCCGACATAATTAGCCACTGCGAGCCGCTTAAATTAACAATTAGCTAACATGCAATTCTGTTCACAACGCGGTAGTTCTCCTTTTTGGCCAATTGTCACTGTATGTTATTCCGGTGGCTGAATTGCTCAGTAGGATATAGGCTATGTGGTTTCTTACTTGGTCAATTTACAGGCTAAATGAACGGAAATCGACAGAATGGGGGTTTATATCCTAATCCCCAAAGAAAAGCTGCATGGCAGCGCATTTATGTTAAACACTTGGTCGGGGGAAAGAAAAAAGCCTATAACACACATTTCATGGATGTCAGGCTGACAGGCAGCTCAATATAGGGGTGTCAGGTGTTGATAGTCAAATGGCAGTTTAACAGAAAACAGCAGTGTAAGTGAGAGTGAATCGGACTCAGGGGCCACATGCTGCGCTTCAGCCAGCCCTAAAGGTTCTGCTTTTTTAACCTCTTCACTGATCCCCTTGCAGCCGGCGTCCAAAACACTATTGCCTTACTGCAGGCCAATCACGGCCCACCCACTCTCTCATTATTCTCGCTGCCCTCCGACATGACACGGGAACAAAGTAGACATTAAGCAACATTAAACCCGGGGATGGGAGTAATCAGGAACCCGTTATCTCTTAATGAAGGAAAACACATGCGGAGCGATACACATAGCGGGTAATCAATAGAAAGGCCTGACAAAAGGAATCGGAGAGCCCAAAAAGGGAAAATGCAAATCAATTAGAATCGTTGTTTGCTTTGAAACCGTTCAGTCTATTTCCATTAATTACATGTTCATTAAAAGTAATTCGTCTAGGCTACACACCAACAACAGTTGTCTCTCCCCTTGTCCTTTTTTTAAGGAGTGATGGACAAGGGAATGGCTTGGGTCCAACTTTCTTGTTAGCATTTAATCTCACTCAGGCTGGGACTTTACAGGGGGGGGAAAGGAGTTTGAGTCAAGCTGCCTCAGTAAGTCCATCTGCTGAACGATTTATTCTGAGCTAAAATTGTATGAAAGTCATGCTTGAGCTCAATTTAAATACCTTAAAAACTCTGTGTTCGTTCTAATCATCAAAAGGCAATTTGTACAACACTTATATTCACTCTCATTTAGTTTAGCCTGCCTATTTGCTTAAAAAAACAGATGGAACAGTGTTTTTTAATAGAGTGTTATGTGGAAATGTCATGTTTCACTCTCACAATCAGCATGCTATCTTATCTCCTTTTTTTTTCCACAATCTGAGTTGCTTTTACCAAAGGCCCACAACCTCTTGTTGGTTGCTATAGCATTTTCAAGCACCATTCTGCTAAATCCCAACCCCCACATAGACCTGCTCTGCACACTTGTAATAAATTATCCTCAAGTGAAACGACTAAAAATGAGCTGGACCGAAGCTGGACAGGGCCACTTTACTGAATCACACCTCATAAACATTTTCATTTTTGTGTGACTTGACCCCCAAAGCTTTTATACAGTCAATGCATGTGTCTGGGTCTTTCATCACACATGGTCTAAACCTTGCCAACTCTATGGGCCTACTGTTATTGAAGCTCTTATCTGCCTGCTGATGACTGATGTTATGCAATCACATTTTGCAGCAGCAGTAGACAAAATCTGTAGGCGGCTGGATGCATCTCTTGCGGAGCCTCCTCCTTTTCCTACAGTGTGAAGTGCAAACATATGGGTCTGGAACGCTAGTGAGGAGAGTGCTGATTTGTTGATTAATTAAACATGTCCCCCCCCCCCCCCCCCCCCCCAAAAAAAAAAAAAAAATTTGCTCCCTAAAATCCCACATTCACAATGCCTTACCACCAAGTTCAGTGGTGAACAAGTGGAAATCTGAATCAGCCTCTTTATTCCATGAGCCCCATCTTTGCCAAATTGAATGCAGATTGAAAATAATTTTTCAGCTCTTGACTTCAGCTATTCACCACTCTGAATTGGTTTTGCTACTGTCACATTGCCACACAAATGTAAATAAACACATTTTAGTCTTCAAATTATTGTTCAGCTAAAATTTGAGGGATATTGTCTAATGTGCAAAGAGAAATGACAGTGCTAGGTTACTGTAAATACACTGTCATTTTGAATAAATTCTCAAATCCATGATTAATTTTTAGTTTCCAGAGAATCATTTCAACATTTTTTAACATGCAATAACCAGCACAACTACTAATACATGTAAGTGCACCTCCAGCCATGCCGAAAAATGAGCCCGTTATAATGATTTTATTAAATGCATTATACTTAAAATGCTTAATATATGTACATATCAATGTCTGCCACAAACTCTTTAGCACTCACCTCTTCTTGTGGTTTCCCAGTGCAGGACCAGTGCCTGCTGTGTTTTGGCAGGAAATCAATACAGGGAGAAAATCTGTTCTAATCATCTGTACATTTACCATCACAATCAACAATCAAAGCCAAGACCTGAATCTTTATTTGTAGGCCTGAACTGAACAATTTTCCCACTGTGAAAGGCAAGCTAAATTAGAACCCTTGGTTCCTGTTAGTAGCTCTTAATGGCTCTGATTTGTGAACTGCTAAATGAGGTTATGTAAATTGATCCTGAATGTAGGCAGAGGCCCCCAGGTGACAGGTGCAGTCAGCTGAAGGTGGGGGCAGGGATGGTGTCATGCAATGGGGAATGGGGGGAGTAATATGGTAGGATGTATTTACAGGCCCGCAGGGAGACGGAGTTGCAGACTGAGCTTAGGTACATTACCTGGGAACTGAGTGAAAAGTAACACATTTTTAGTTAGGTTTCTTTTCAGCATTACAGAATTATTTTGTCACTGCTCTTTCAATTCCTAGCAGGATCAATCCAAACAAGTAACAACAATCAAACAATAATCAAAAGATGCGAGGTACATATCTTTAATTAAAAGTACTTGTTTACTTTTCCATTTCACTTTCAATGATACAAATTTTAATTTATTATATATGTGGACCAAAATTTGACATTTGACATCCAAAACACAAAAAATTAGTGTGTTGTTTTAACCGAGTCCATGCTCTTTGTGTACCATTTCTGCATTTGTAACCAACTTTGGAAAAAAAAAAAAACAGCCTTTCTTTGAAGTATCCATAAATCAAACAACATATAAATATTTATGGAATAACACTACCTATAATTTAGTAATAAGCCAGCCACTTCATTAGTTACCCTGTGACAGATGTATCAGTTTAGCCCCCCTTTCCTTTCAGAACTTCCTTAATTCTTCATGGCAGACTCAGGAAGGACTGGGAGAGATTTTGGTACGTATTGACATGGTAGCATCACACAGTTGTTGCAGATTTCAGCTGCTCATTCACAATGCAAATGTCCTGTTCTATCGCATCCTAAAGGTGCTCTACTGGATTGAAATGTGGTAACTGTTGGGGCCATTTGAGTACAGTGAATTCATTGTCATGTTCAAGAAACAAGTTTGACATGATTAGAGTTTTCTGACATGGTGCATTATCCTGCTGGAATCAGCCATTAGAGGCTGGGTACACTGTGCTCATAAAGGGATGAGCATGGTCAGCAACAATACTCAGGTAGGCTGCAGTGTTTAAAAAATATTCAGTTGGTGCTAAAGGGCCCAAAGTGTATACCAGAAAAATATCTGCCACAAAATGACACCACCAACAGCAGCCTGAAATGGTGATACTGATAGCAGAATGGATCTGAGCTTTCATGTTGTTTACAACTCTACCTTCCAAATGTTGCAAAAATTAAGACTCATGAGACCAGGTTATATTTTTCCAGTCTTCTTTTGTGCAATTTTTTGAGCTTGTGTGGATTTTACCATCATTTTTCTGTTCTGAGAGGAGTGGGACACAGTGTGCTCCTCTGCTGTAGCCCATCTGATTCAAGGTTGGATGTGTGCATTCAGAGATGCTCTTCTGCATAGCTTGTTTGGTTGCATAGGAATCTGACCATTCTACAGTGACATCAACAAGGCATTTTAACCCTTTTAATTGCTGCCCACTGGATATTTTCTCTAAGCCCTAGAGATAAAAACCCATTCACCCATATTAGCTCCATCCCATTCAGTTAAAACTTTACAGTGGTACATAAGAAGTAGATCTATTAGAAAAAATATTCAAAAAGACTTAAAAAACCACACTGGTGATTTTATTGAGATGAATAATGAATCCTGTTACATTTGAAACATTTGTACTACATGTACATTTTGATTAAAAGGCGTAGTTTTGTACTTTTACTTGAGAATTGGAATACTTTTTCCACCAGCTGTACATGCAGGGCTTCTACTAAAATTGCTGGTGATGCTCAGAAAAATTGTGCATCCCCACTACAACATCACTTTCATTTATGCTTTCTTTATCATTATTCATGACAGATATCTCATGTTAAGTGTTAAGGCGCACACGAATATGATTCGGGCACGTTTCCATAGCTCTATCCGAAGACATAATAACAAGGGAACTATCTACATCCAGCCTCTCGGGGAAAGACTGCTGAGTGATTGAAGCACTCTGACTCACCGCTCTTCACTTCAGCCATTTAGGCTCTGCTGACTACTGTCTCAGCTGCGTTAAGGGCAATGTAGGTGGACTAAGTTACCACTGGTGACTTGGTCAGACTTTTATAAGTATGAGATCTGACCAGTAGTAAATGTAACTGGCTGCGTTTACTTAAGTACAGTACTTGTACAATTTTATATTCCACTACATACATTTCACAGCTGTAGTCATAGCTCTAGCTTTCATTGTGACTGTAATAGTTAGTGACTATATGTTGCCAGACTATAATACATATTCTTAAATTGCATATGTTTAGAAACTGCTAGTGAAGTAAAAGTCTCTGTAGGTTCATTACTACAAATAACTCCAGTAAGAGTAATTCATTAATTAAATGAATGAAAGAAATGCTCTTTTTTAACCAAACACCTCTTTGGTTACTAGACTAAAACTAATTTGAAAACTAAAATGGAAAATACAACTGGATTGTGTATTATCCTCCAGGCCTATACTCTGGTTTTTTATCAAAAATTCTCAGACTAGTGCTATTACACATAAATCATAGTGGGTAACTTTAACATTCTGTAGCTCTTGAGAATGGCAACTTCATCACAGCTTCACGGATGAACTTCACTCAAAACTCCCACTGTTTTATCCATAATCTTAATTTTGTTCACTAGATTCCAGTTTTCTCATGTTTACTCCTCTCCACATGCAGAAGTTAGTCATGGAGTTCCTCAAGGATCTATGGTAGAGCCAATACTTTTCAAATTACCCAAAAGTTTACTTTTACCTGTAAATCTGGCTTAAAGCTTTGTTGCTAATATGTATTTGTCTGTGAATCCAGACCAAATAAATCCATTGAACTATAAGAACATTGTAAACTGTAAATTGTAAGCTTTTTAATTTCTAAATCAAGAAGTCTTTAGCCTTAAAGACCTTGCAAACAGTTACTCTGGTTGGCATTACCATGGCATCTGTTTTTATCGTGAGTAACCTAGGGGCCATTTAGGAGCAGAATATTTCCTTTAGATATTGTAGATTATTTAAAAAATATATCTTTAGGCTTTTTACCTTGGCAGTATTGCCAAAATTAGGAATATCCTCTGTCAGAGTGATGCTGAAAAGTAGTCTGCACATGTATTACTTCCCTATTCTAATTCCTTATCAGAATAACCCCATAAAAGCCTGGCAGTGATCCAAAATCAGTACTGATCAGAACTAGCAATAAAGATCACATTCATCTTCCAGAAATAAAAATCTAATTAATTCCCTTAATGACTAAGCTTCATTGTGCTTTTAAACTGATCCCCTGTTGAACCAGGTTTGATTTAAGAGTCAGTAACCCTCTCTACTTTTGAAGCAAAGCTTAGAGCTAGGAGTGGCAGCTCCTGACTATGCTGCTACAGGACCCAGCTGCTGGTGGACTTCCATCATCCAGTACTGCTGCTCTTATTTAATTAACTTTATATTCTCTCTCTGTTTTCTTACTATCTCTGTGCCTTTCTAAGTCTGGCTCTCTATCTGAATATTTCTGATCTAAGTTTACTGGCCCTTACTGGCTCACCAAGGCTTGGTGCTTATTTTCTGTTTTTCAATACTGATATTTTCTCCACTCATCCTATTCATCAGAGGCAGCCTTCCCTGGATTTGGTCATGCAACAGGTTTCTTCTTGTTATAGGAGTTCTTCCTCTGCACTGTCACCAAATGCTTGCTCAGCTGGAATCATTAAGTTTCACTTGATAAACTACCATGAAATAATTTCTATTGTGTTCTGATAAAGCTGTTAAAAGCTACATTAAAAAAAAAAAAAGGTAAAACCGTATATGAACACTGATCAAACACCAGACCTCTTGAATTGCCCCATAACGTTCAAATTAACCTGTATTAAGCTGATTAAGCAAACGCACAGGAAAGAGCTTGAGTGCTGGTATAGACTTGCATCTTTCTCTTGTGATTGTAGACTAAATGTGTCAGAAACAGCAGTGCACAGCAGTAAAAGCCAGTTAATAACTTTATGAGGATCCTTAACACTTTGTCCATATTATTAATGCTCTTCACAATCAGAAGTGGCTTAAAGCAGTAACTTACCTCCCTGTCCCTTGTGGCTAACTTTTAGTTGAGGCTGTATCACATTGCATTGTTAACTCACAATGAATTATGAAGAGCTGGGTTTCCCTTAGTGTAAGCAGGAAAAAGATTCTGAATAATTCCTGTGGCTGCTTCCAAGTAAAGATGTTTTTCCAGTTCCCTTGCCTAGTGTGTGCTGCAAGGTACTGTTTTGGGTCCTTTTCTTTTTTACTCATATTTAGTGTCTTTTCAGCATATTTTAAGATTTCTTATCACTCTACGCAGATGACATCTTGTTATATATCTGTTTTAAGCTTCAAGCTGTTTCTAAGTTAAATAGTTGCCTAGTTGCTTAGATTTTATTATCCGCTGGATGGCTGAAAAATTTCCAGGAGAAAATAAAAGTCCTTTTTTGTGCCCTGAACACATTTCCAATGGAAATTGTAGTTACACTTGCTACATTTGCCAAATTGTCTATAGAACACTTTGATTCAACTGTAACTTTGCTCATGTTAAATATCTGATTCACACTTGCTTTTATCACTTAAGAAATATTGCCAAGCTGAGTCATATTCTCATTTACTCATGTCTTTATTTGATCACATCTGGATTGTTGTAATTCATTGTTCACGTGTCTTAACAAAACCTCCTTAGAACATCTGCAGGTGGTTCAGATCGCTGCCACGACACTTTTGACTAAGTCTTCCAAGTCACTCGCTTCCCACCTCTCACTGTTGCTAATTTAGTTCCACTAGCTCCTAATTAACTTGAGAGTCCGCTTTAAGATTTTGTTTTTGACTTTTAGAGCCCTGCATTATTGAGCACCAGTGCACATCAGTGAGCCTTTACATGCATACATCCCCTGCAGATCCCTGGGGTCATGTGATCAGGAGCTGTGCAGCACACGAGACAAAAAAATAAAAAATAAGGAGACAGAGTTTTCATGACAGTGCTTTCAAGCTCCCTTTGAGCTCGAGATCTGCTGACTACATGTTTTTATGTTTTATTATTTTCATTGTGAAGCATTTTGTGATATTTATCTTGAAAGGTGCTATACAAATAAAAACTTTGAATTTACTAATTTACTATTTTTGTTGCCAGTTAAGTAATGGTAATTGACTTACATCCTAAACTATGTTGCTAATCATAAACTTAAACCCGATAAACATGGTACTATTGTCAATAATTGATACTGTATCACCAGCCCGAACGTGTTGGTATCACACAACTCAAGGTCCTGGGGTGAGTGGGAATAGAGGCAGGGAACATCCTCGGCAGGTCACCACTCCATCACAGGGTTCAGCAGAGAGACAGACAACCACACGCTCTTACATCCACACCAATTAACAAGTACAGCTTTGGATGGTGGGAGGACTCCTAAGCACCTAAAAGCACAGTCTAATGACTAGTTGTCTAGTGTAAAAAATAAAAAAATGTATTTGTGTTAAAAAAAAAGTGTTTCTATCAACTGAATAGTTTTATTCTCCAAAATATAATAGCTTTATTTCTTTGTATAAGCCATCACATATAAAAGTCCATCTAATTATATATGTATAAATGCTTGTATATAGATATAGATTTACAACAGTTTATGAACTAGTAGGAGCCCAAATAAACCTTTTTCTGGGACAACAGCCTTAGTATAGGGAGACAAGCGAGGATGTGTGGCAGTGTAACAAGGAGAAACAACAGCAAATAGAAAGAGAACTGCAGTTGATGGGTCTGCCAAACAAAGCAGTTCTTCCACTGTTACACTTCATAGGGAGGATTAGGAGTTCAGTGGGAATCTGTGGCCAAGTGGACAAAAGTGACAGCCCAGTGATTTCCACTATATGAGTGGATATAGAAGACAACAGTACATAAACATTTTACCCTTACAGTTCATGCACATGTAAATACTGCTTATTTTTGCATGCATCATTCCAAAAGTGTTGTAAGAAATGTGCCAAAGCAGTTCAGAAAAAATCTGTAAAAAACAACTGAAATAACTCTCAAATCCAGCACCATGACTACAGTCTTTTTAATGAACATTTTTCTGCAAAATTTACATTTGTTTCCACATATATCTTTTTATTACTTAAAAGCAGTACGTAATGAGCTGATCTGTGGGAAGCTTGGTCCCAAACTCACAAGAAAGGAATACTTTTAATTATTCCTCTCTGGGGGAAATGAGACAAAACCTTCTTACTGCAATCCACTTCGCTCTTTACATTGTGCTGCCTCTTTCTCCTGATCCTCATGTCTGGCCTTTACTCCGTCTCATGCTCTGTCAACATAATCTGCCACCGTGCAGCAGACAGGCTCAAAAGCGGACCTTTTTACTTTCCTGCAGGTGGCTGATGTGACTGAGGCAAGAGGCAGCAACAATCCCTCTTCACTCACTTCCCTCTAACACTAGGACCACCTTATTTCCTGTATAGCACAAATTCCCTCTGCCTGCCAAGAACACATTCTTGTAAAGCAAAGAAAAAAAAATCTTATTAAGTTGCACAAAGAACCATTAAGGTATCCTTGTAACACTTTTCAGCAATTCTCTATAATGGCTTCAGCATTTACAAGCAGTGCATAAATACTTAATAAATGGTTATAAATTGTCATTTTATGTTAGGAATCTACAATTAATATGATTTAATAACAGCAAGAAAAACCAGAGGTCAAATCATTCTCTGGAAACAAGTTAGCGCATTTAAATCAGTTTGCCGTACCTTACTTTCAGCCAATTAGATAAATAAAGTACCACTTATGTTGATGCATCAGTAATAATGACCCTGCCAACAATGACTAAGGCCGTTGTGCATGAACTTTTACTTGTAAAGGAATATTTTTAGGCTGTAGCACTTGTAAATATTTCTTCAGCCACTGGTTTTTTAATCCTCTAAAACTGTTTTTAAGATGTAGGAACATATTAGAGGAAAAGGTGACATTTAAAGATTGTGAATATCTGTAATACTTAGTTTTGGTTTCGAAATGTAAATATAGCTAAATGTAAAAACATTGCGCTCAAGTAGGTTATCATGTTTTTTTAATGGCTCATATAAATGCCTTAAATCACAACTCTTCCCCCGTTAGAAGAATAAACAGCTCTTTGGTCTGAAGCCAGCCAAATTAAATGAGCAGTTTTTTAATTTCTGAGCGCCTTGCTGTGTGGGAACATTCAGCAATAGCTCAGCATGTCAAACCATGTCAAGTGTTACAGTTCCTTCCTGTTTTGGGGGGAAAAATATCACCCCAGAGATGAATTAAAGTAAAAAGGCTTGTCTTCAGACCCCTTCCTAAAATGATTAACCCTCCTAAAGAGCATTATTGAGTTCTGAGTGGTTGTGCCTTCTCTTTGCCTGTAATTGTTCTTTTTCTGTTGTTTCCTTCATCAGTCTCTCTCCTCATTATATGAAAAGAAGGGAAAAATGTCTGAATAGAGGAGGGAGATTTTCCCACAGTCACTCAACACAGAAAAATACGCCATTGTAACCAGGTTCCCATCCCAATGCCCTGCTGCACAGTCCACTGCGGTCAGAGGGACAATATCTTTATAATTGAGTGACCATTCTTTCGCCTGTTTGAAAAGTAAGTGACTGAGAATACAGTTAACGGCACATTTGAGTGAGTTCAGTTTCCAGGGAGCCATGCCTAATACATACATACATATATATATATATATATAAAATTTTATATAGTACAATGTTTTAAACTAAAAGTAATAAAATTGTGGATCATATAAATATACAAGCATTGACATTCTAAACATAAAGTAAAAATTAAATTAGAACAATATTCAGCAGTTATGCTGCTAAACAGATAAACATGCCATAAGACGACAGAGAATAAAATGACTTTAAACATGCTTTAAAAGGCATTAAAAGAGAAAGTTCAGAGACTGGACATCTTTGGGCATTTAATAATATGTTCCAGACGTGGCACTACTTACAGGCTTGTTTTCAGGTAGAGAATACAAGTCATAAAATTATTTTGTTAATATTAAAATAATATTTCATTGTTCGTAGAACTGTCTACCAGTGTATGACGTTAAAACATTAGCTTAATAACTTGACTAGAGGCAATAATAAAATGTTGCTTGACTGCTAATAGATTACTGTATAAAACCACAGGGTCACTAATGCATGAAGAGGGCTATTATAGTTGATGATAGTCATTAATAAGCATATTTGGTTTGGATTTTATGGGAACAGATTGAAGAGAAGTAGAAATAGTTGGGTAAAAGATGAAATGTGCATGATATGTTTGGAAATAAAGCTGTAAAACAGGTTTTTCAAAGTTTTATATAATCAGTTTTTCTATATATAGATGCTCTTAACCACCCTGTGTCGAAGAACAGTTGAAAGATTTTTAAATTTCACATTTTATAACTTTATTTGTTTTTTGTGCTTCTCTATTTGGGTTCTTTTTCGATTTGCTAACATGGAGTCTGATCATATCAAGTATCAAGTATCTAATATCTATATCTACAGAAAACTTATATATACTTATATATATCTATATATATATATATATATATCTATATATATATATATCTATATATCTATATATATATATATATATATATATATATATATATATATATATATATATATATATGAGCTTTCTGTTCCCCTGACGTCCTGTTATATTTTTAGAATGTATTTGTAATTGCAGTTTTTAAAAAGTTGATCCTTGACTTTAAAAATTATGTAAACAATTTTCCTTTCAATCTGTTAAAAGACTGAAAAAGAGAAATGCCTTAAAGCTTTCAGAAATACTTGCACAATACAACCCAGTAAAATTAGTGAATTTAATTTAAGCATTTATCATTACTAGTAATTTTCGCAGTAATATTAATATTCTCACAACTACGGTTGTGTGCGTGTACGCATGCGTGTATGGAGCCTCGACTTCGTTAAGCGCGCACACGCAGGAACCTGCACTCGAACCAATCAGCGCACAGTATTCTTCGGCTTGTCGAACAGCAATGGCGGAGGCAATGAAGCTAAGTAGAAATCATGCTCCTCCCAGTGACTCCAGTAAAATGTCCAGCTATACAGACTGTATGGATTCGTTACTGCAACTGCTAGCAGACTTCGGGGAAGAGGTTTGTTTGGATTGTTTAAGCTGCCTTGTTTCGGACATCGCTCCTTTCAGTCCGGGGTGTTGGCTGGCTGCATGCTAATGTTTTTAGCAATGTGGTGTTAGCAGGGCTGCTTAGCGGACCCACACTGTTCATTCATTGTCACTCACACAGCGCTCTGGTGCTGTTTTTGACAAGCAGGTTGTTGCAAAGTAACTGTGCTTTAAATGGTTCAGTGTTGTTTTGAAAGTAATTTAAGATATAAGATCGAGCTTGTGTCTTGACTGGGCTTAACTAGGCATTCTGTTTCATCAGTAACAGCAAAGTTTCATGTCATTATCCCTGTTGCCGTGCTTTTTTTTTGCATCTCGTATTGGATTGAATACACATCTAAATAAACCTCTTTATCCCATACATGCAGTAAATGATCTCAAGCCCTGTTTTTGTGTGGTAAAGCACAAATAAAATATGCAGTGGATAAAATAAAAGCATCGCCTTTCACTCGCTTTATGAATCTAACTTCATTATTTTCCTAAGTCTGGGGTAACCTTATTTTTAATTATGTATTTATTGACCACCACTGCAAAGCCAATATATATATTTTACAGTGACAAAAAACAGCTGAAAACAAGGGGAAAATAATCCTTTATTCTACATTAAATTGAAGCTGATACCACCAAATGCTTTTTCTTGAACAGTAACAAATCAGTTGCCCAGTTAATTATCAAAAATAATTTATGTATTTTCACATCAATCAATTGTAACTTGCATATATTAGACAAATGTATATATTGTCCTGCTAGCATGCAATTGTATGTTAAATGCTGATTCACAGTAACATCCACACTTTGTCTGTCCTGAAATTAAGCTGAAATTTGGGGATGCTGCTTTGAAAATAGATGTCAACCCCAGCGCTGTGAATCTTCAATCATCTCCACCTGCTCATGTTTACAGCTCATTACAAGGACATATCGCTAAATTACAGGTAAAAACATTAGAGGAATTTTAAGAGCTGACATAGATTATTATGCAGCTTTTTATTGTGTTATCATTGCAAGGGAAAAAAAGTAGATTAGAATTAACAATTTAAAATTTTGAATTTTCGATTATTCTTGGGAGCTTTAAATAATTACATCTAATTCTTCTTTCTGACGTGCTCTTTATTTAGGCTGTTTCAGAAAGCCTAAAGGTGTTGTTGGATGCTGAGGCTGATGCATCCTCTTTCAAGAACACATCAGAAGATGCTGTCACCTCATCTTCAAGCAGCGCACAGACAGCCACGCAGTCTGAGCACCATCCGCACAGCTCCGGGGCTACAGAGAGCAAGGCGGCGGCTGATGACGTCATGGTTCAGATCCGAGCTGGGAAGTCAGAGGTTGGTCGCTGTCAGCAGATCTGTCAGCTGTTCTGGCAGTGAAATTTTAGAGCCCTCTTTACACTCTGTCAAGCAAATGAATAATCATAAGTAATTGCTCCAGAGGATGTGCACATGACGTGCCGCAGCAAAGCAAATGCTTGATGGAGACCTGATAAGCTGAGTTCGGTTGAGAATAAGGGGTCCTTTAGTGCTGCGGTGGGGTAGAACAGACCACATTGCTGGAGGGTTTTGAGAGAGGGCCAGGTCCTTGATGGATTATGAAGTGGATGCTCATTACTCTGAGATTGCATGTGGATGAAGGACAAGAGGCCCCATTCTGTTGTGCATTTATTTTGGTAGCCAAGCAAACAGTATTCATATTCCATCATGTGATGATGGCAAGCAGTTCAACTTTTTTGGCTACCTGGAATTTTCTGAAATGTAAATTGCCGCACCCTATTTGTCCCACATCATTATCATTAAATAGTCAAAAACATAGCATTCTTGCCACCTCATCAATCCATTGTATCTTATTATGTTGTCTTCATTGTAACCCTAGATTGAGCGAAGAATATCTGCATTTATGGAACGCAAGCAGATGGAGATCAATGAAAACAATGTACGCGAGTTTTGCAACGTGATCGACTGCAATCAGGGTGAGAATGGGAGAGAGGTGGGGGGGCAGGGTGGAGAGGGTGCCTGCACACAGATTGCCAATGTTTGGGAGAGAGCTGATTTCCACAGGCGAGAGGTCAGGCTGAACTGCTCCAAGAGTGGGGCTGAAGTAGCTAACACACTCGGCCTCAAAACACAACCCGCTTAGTCCAGAAAAACACGAGACAGAAGAACCTTTTTTAAATTCAAAGCCTGTGTGAGACACCAGTAACAGAAATCAGGAGTAGTTGTTATTCAGGTGTGATATACATATACAGCTTTTGGTAATCATGTTTAATTGCATTTGGTAATTCTAATTGCAATTTATATTAAATGTGATCGTCTGTAGAAAACAGCTGTGCCAGAACAGATGCAGTATTCACTCCTTACCCGGGTTTTAAAAGCCACGTAAAAGGTAAGAAAATGTCACAATTCTTAACAGCTTAATTTTTAAACTATCATTTGTGTAATTAAACTAAAACATGTTGTTAACTAGAATCTGTTTAGGACTGAGTTGTATCTTCTGTGTTTGTTTCTTGGCTGGGCAGTCACACGAGTAGTAAACACTTACGGACCCCAGACCCGTAGTGGGGGAGACCAAGCAGAGGCTGGGGATAAACAGAGGGGGCCGCTGATGAGAGATTGTGGAAATGTAGCCATAGAGGAACGACTCAACAACATCGAGGCTCACCTCAAACTTCCAGCAGGTGAGAGACAGGAAGTTATTGTAAGGCTCAAATTATTTTTGTCTTGTATATAACATTATACATTATATTTAACTGAGAAATTAAATGATACCTTTTATTGGCACTGAATTTTTTACTTATAGTAAGCCTTTATTTATACAGTGATCTATTATTTGGTTTATCTGCTGTTATCAGTCATTCTTTGTTTGCTCCCACAAGTCTTGTGCAATAATAAATTTTCAAACTGTTCAACAAGTGTTTTACTCCTCAGTGGGTCCAGTTCCATTGAGTGTCTACCAGCGACTCAAGAAGTTGGAGGATCGTATACTCGAGTTGGAGGGACTCTCGCCTGAGTACTTTCAATCCACAGTGAGTCCTCTGGCTTTAAAATACAAATACAGATACATCAAAAGCATTAATAGTTATTTATGGCGGAGGTCATACATGTTTGAAAGAGGAATGAGAAAATATTTTAAGGCACTGAATGTAGTTTAATTGCCACATATCTTAGTGAAATACTATGAGTCGCACAATTTGTGTCAGTTTCAGCCAGTTTATTCCCAGCTATTGCCAGCTGCCAGCCTGTATGCTGCAATTCATACAGTAAGCAGGTGCTGCATTTCACCTGAGGAGTCTGACTGAAAGAAACTAACCATGAAGGCACACCTCCCTGTTCACACAAAAGACTCGCTGGGCCCTCGTGAGCCTGAAGTTTACAGGCGTGTTAATGTGGAGCATATAAATCATGCGTCCTCCTCTGATTTGGGGTTGTTGTTTTTTTGTGGGGGGGGGGGTTTCCCCCAATGTGTTGTCAATGATTTTTTTTCCTTATTCAAGTCATAGTAATCATAGAGAATTTGGAAATTGTTGAACACGACAGTCTGCTGCTCCTCCGTTTTGTTTTGAAGTGCTTTTATGTTGTCGCATTGGAACTGAAAACAACTTTGCTTCCATTTCCAAATGGAATTGCAACTAGTTTGCACTTCTTAATGACTTTTGAGTATTGAGGCTCTGGTTGTGATCAGGATACTAGTTTGAGGTTCAATTCACAACAGATGGCACCCTTTTCATATCGGAGAAAGACAAAAGATCCATACTGCATTGGTAAGAAGGCTTTAGTTTAGTTAGAATTTTAGTTTGTCCATTTTACACACTGTCAACTCAGATGTGTATGATGCCTAAATTGGCATGGAGAGTATTGGTTTGCTGTAGGAAAAATCATTTCAGAGTGATATCTACTTACTGAAAGGAGTTTGTGGGTTATGAGAATGGAATTTCTTCTGTTATGCTTTGATACTTCAACACGTTTCACTCTTCAAGTAACACTTAAGCTGATTTAAATCAGAACTGCAGTGCCTTTGGTTAGATTTACGTAAACGTTTAGGTGAGGGCAGACGATGAATTTCAGAATTGACAACTGTTCATTGCTTTTGAGATGACGCTGACTCAAAAGATGACAGTAGGTAATTTATTGGACTTTCTATTCAACCTGTCAGACATCAGCAGTCACACAGACTCTGATTTCCCAAGCTGAAGGAGTCTGTCCAGTGTGTTAGTTATCTAAGTGTACTTGAGATGCTACATGTCTCTTCATCCTGGTATTTCTCAGCACAGCATGCTGCTTCTGTGAGTATGCTGCTCTCCATCTGCTTTTGACTCACTGCATGTTTGTGTGAGCTGAGCAAGAGTTGTTGAGTGTCTTTGAATAAACTGATGAGGATGGGGGTCTTTTATATTCCAAGTTCGCCCCCGCCCCTCCAACCCAACCCTCCCTTTTTTGCATTAGTTTGGTGTTTTCCAAAAAGCTGTACACAGTTGGCCCATGATTCCAGGAACAGCATTTAAATACTGAATATTAATGGAGGCTTCCTAACGAAATTAGACAGCAACATATCAATAAAAAATTGGACTGTGTTTGAAAATTGGAACTGAAGGTACAGAAGCTTACGCAGTCTCACATACATGAAGTTTTCTATTCATTTTTGATGAAGGTCTTGTTAGGTTAGGTGAGGCCACCTTTATCTGTCTCCCAATGTTTATTGTTTACCTATTTATTGTAAAAGCATCTGATAAAGACAAAAAATGTTTTAGATGAAAAGCTTTGTGTATTCCTTTTTTCTGCTGCGTTGTATTCCTTTCTAGGATAATACTTTTTTCTGTCCTTGAGAGGGCAAAGTAGGAAGGAGCACAGATGAGCACCTCAGTATGCTTCTCAAAGCTTGTTTAAAAATTGCCCTAATTAAGAAGGTCTTATGTGTATTTGTGTGCTTGTTTTGTAGAGTCACCTGCACAAACGACAAAAGACGTCCCCTGCTCAGGTTTGCTGTGTTTCCTTTCCTCTCGCAGTACTTTGTAAGTGCAGGTTAACCTATATCAAGTGAGCTGATCAGTTTTTTTTCTTACTTTGTCCTTCAGTCCTGCAGCCTGACAGAGCTGGATGAGAAGATAAGCGCAGTGAAAGCAGCTCTGCTGAAGAGGGCAACTGAGTTTGGGCCTGGATTTGGAACAGATTGTACATTGTGATATATTCATAAGCACAAACAAATACTCGAGTTCAGCTGCTCAAGCATTCACAGTGTGTCATCATTTTCTTTTCCTCCAACTCTCAGCTACTCATTAGCAGCATTCTCATCGTCTGTGTCATTAAAAACTCCCAAAAACTCTTCATATGACATTTGATGATATTGGATGGAAATCGTGTACTGCTAGAACAGTTAAATGAAATATACATTTCCTGTAAATAAATCTATATTTTCCTCCATGAAAACCCTGACTCGTGGTTTAATCACAACTATTACTATATTAGTTCAATCTAAAATTTAAGCTAAATGCAGTTAGTCACTTTTATAGGTAGAAATTAGTAGTGCAAATAATATTAATCAGATTGATCAAAAAACCATTCCACTGTGAATAATTTGTTTTTTAAATGAAACCAAATGTCAACATAGTATCCAGCCTTATAATCAGTGTATTTTTGCTTATAACTTTATGAATAATCAGTAGTTTCACATTTCAGCTCAAATAGATAACACATAAACTAAACCACTCTTTTAAATTAAACATTATAGAATACATGTATATTGGATCTTTGACATTTTCATTTTCACACCCTAATGATAGGAAGGCAAGTGTGTGCGTTTATGTATGACAGTGTGTGTGTGTGTGTGTGTAGCCGAGATGAATCAGAGAAAGGAGGGAGAGTGCACCTGATTTATCTGCCTGACTGCTGTGTGACGATGATCACCCCTAATGGTTGTCATTATAACAAATGACCTGATTACTGCAACTCTGTTTGGGAAACATATTGGAGACCCAACAAACCAGCATTAAATGGGACGCTGCTGCGTTTGACACTGTGACATGTTCATAAAAGGCTTTTGCATAGAGCTTTAACTTCGCGAGTGAGTGAAGCTGTAATTATGATTTATTTTTTTCCAGCTATGAGCAAATCTGAAGGGCTGTTGGTTTATCTTGAAACTGCTTCACTAGAAGAGGATGTATATAGAAGCTTAAGAAAAATACTAACGCAAGTATTTCTTACACAGATTTCTGCATTTAAAGTCATATTTTTGAGCAGCAAATTTATCAAAATGAAAAAAATACTTAACTTTTACCCCCATACCCCCTTTTTTTGTCTCGTGCATAAAACATTAGGAATAACTGGTTTCTGAAACGTTATACTTTTATACTTTATATTTTATTTTTAAATGAGAGTTCACCACATAGCTTTAAATTTTACACTGAACTTGAAAAAGTTATTTTGACATGTAGATAAATCATCTGTTGCCTGTCATTGTGTGTTATAATAAATTTATGTTTATTAAATATATGTAATATGTTTCCATCAAGGAAGGGGCATTGCATATTATCTTGGAGAGCTGATGTCATGAAATAAATAAATAAACGTAAAGTAAGTACTAACAAGACCTGTCCAATAAATGTAATTATGTAAAATATGCAATAATGTCCTCTTAAATTTAGTACAGATATGAAGTGTCATAAACATTTAAATTAGCTGGGTTTTAATACTGTGAAGTTAATGAGCCCAGTTTAGAGGCGAGAAATGCAAACAATTTGTTTTTAAAACATAAAACTCAACAGATTGATTGAAAACATTTTTTTATGTTATAATATTATATATATGTTATAAAACCAGCAGCTTGAATTCATGGCTAACAGACCCAGGCACAGTCTATTTTTCAGAGCCACAGGACAGAAATTCTTCTTCTTCTAACTGAATAAAAATAGCAATGTCATTTTCAAAATAATTTTTGCAGCAGGTGTGACAAACTGACAAGTCCAGAAAAACACAACTTTCTCACGTCTTGGGAAATTACTGTAACTCCCCTTCCTTTTCTCTCCAGTTGCTCTTTGTACATCTTGTCAAGATTTATTTCAGAGTTGATTGATGGAGTGACCTGAATACAACGGCAGACGTCGCATTGTGTTTTTCGGAAGATATTTCATTCTAACGCGGAAATGGGGAAATTTCTTTTCACCCCTTCTTTCAGGTGAACCCCGCTTGTTGGGGTCTGTCCATCTCTTGCTCATAGACTGGAACCTTCTAGGCAACAAGGGGCCACAATGTGCTGGGAAGGGGAGCACTTGAGCTGTGGCGATGTGGACGCGGGGAGGCCGGGGGTATTCTCATTGTTCCTCTGGAGCTTTTGTCTCAAACACAGTCCCCTTATGAGGGTTAATGAGGACAAATTGGTCTGAGTGTAACAAATGGATTATGGAGTTGGACAAAAGCTCGTATTTTGTGGGCTGCTTTCTCTGGGATCCACCCATCATCTGCCCATTGAGCCAAATACGCTATCTAGCGTCTACGTGAAGTGGCTTCCTAAATATCTCATTATCTTTATCCTGTCTGATTTATTCATTGGCACATTATGCATGCAGCTTCCTACGGTGGATTTAACAAAAATGTAAAGTTTATGTCACAGTAATGCAGTTAGAAGTCATGGCAATTACCTCGCCTCTTTGATACTGCTTATATCAAAAACACAAAGTCAATATGTCAACACTAGTGTCAGTGGTTGGTGCTCTGTGGCTATGTAGGCATAGTGTACCTGTACCCTTCCAAATGAACAAAGAGCCACTTCCTTTTTGACTCTATGTAATTCCTGGCTGTCAATCAGTCCTTCCTCTGCCAGATGTCTTGAAATGTCCTTGGGAACCTCAGTAAAAAGACACAGAGGTGTTCCTTGTCTTCCGTGGGTCCAGTATTTTTTGTGGGGTCGAAGGAGAGGATTCATATCCATTCATATCTCACAAACTCCTAATGGGCTCCAAGCCCTCCAAAAAGAAAGCTCTTTCCTGTGACTAGTCAGCTCCAGTCTTTATTCATCTGTGGCTCAGTGTCAAAAAAGACTGTTGCTCGTTTGTGCCCTGAACAATGAGGAACAAGGCTGAATCTCTAGCTGGGAACAAAAGACAGAAAACAGGCTTTTCACTCTGCAGAACATTAGATTCTGACACATTTTGCCATGGCAGTTTTTTCCCCATCCTGAGTGCTGTGGCTCTGGTCTTTTAAAGAGACCACCTGTTGGCAACAAGCCTGTTCTTCATTACAGACAGGCCTATTATCACAGGATGAGGAGCGCCACAGGCTAACTTTTTTAAGTTAACCCTGCTGCAGTTTTCAAAGCTGGACGATTAGGAAACATAGATTACGTATTACCACTGGAAAATCTATTTTTTCTTGTAATATTAGATGTTGTGTTTGAATATGGGCTTTTGTTGCCGTAAGGGGGAAGTACTTTATCCATGCCCTTGTCAGTCGCAAATGTCACAAAAGGGGCTCAAATGCTCGCAGCTTCAGTTTTCTTTAACTATAGATTTGGAGCCAAATTCAAATGCATTTTAGGAGAAAGTCCAAATGGACTTAATGCAACATCGTTGATGGTGGTCTGGGCTTTTTTTCCCCTTTTTCCATCTCACTGTTTCTGACATCTGAAGGGTTTTCTTGTACAGGGAGATTTGAGTGATTTTCAACCCACAAAACATTAGCATAACTACAGTATGCAGCATCACAACTGTGTGTAAAATAAAAATATTGTGGGTGGCAAAATGAAGCAATCAAGTGTATACTTTGGTTTCGAATTGGACATGATAAACACAGGCTGACAGGAACAGGGAGTGTTATTTTCTGCCGTTTGATTGTGTGGAAATTTTAAAGATAATGTTAAATAATTTATGGTTCTCATAGCTCTGAAACCACACAGATAATTCAAATTTCATGACTAGTGCTTGCTGCTAGCACACATTTTGCACGTACTTGTGGAGGTTTTCGGTGGCCCGGGACGGCGAGTGGCAACATTTCATTCTCTTTAAGCAACATGAAAAACACAGCAAATACCATCACTCTCAGGTTATATCCAATCCAGACGCATTTGTTTCATGTTCATAAACACCGAGATAAAGAGAGTGCATGCACCTGTGACCCTCCCCCACAAAGCAGACAGCACAAGAGAGGATCCCCCTGTAGCCCACAGGCTTCAACAAGAGGCAGTCAGCTGCTCTCTGTGGCCCTGCTGCACAGTCCCCAGGCTCTCTGGAGTTAAATGTGCCTGTGATATTGCCAGGAGGGAGCAGCGGGAGTTGAATTCAGGCAATTACAATCAAGTCAGGGCATAGTTAGTGCGTGGGTCCTGGCAGCACCTGAGCTGGATGCTGATGAGACACTTAGCCACAAACCCTCATGCATTGGCCCAGGCACTGCATAGAGCAAGCCCTCCTCCCCCACCTTCCCTCTCTTCCCACAGCAGCAGACCCCCTACTGGACACTTCCACTTCCCTTTGCCCCATTTAGGCCTCTAGAGCTCTCTCATACACACTCTCTCTCTCTCTCTCTCTCTCTCTCTGGCCCTCACATTGCAATACTTCTGCTTTATATAGGTGGCGTGGAGTACTGCACTCAATCACTCTTCATTCATTCACACTGTACAATAATAGACTACTACTCCGATATTGTCCTTCAAGCACCTGTGCATAGCAGAGCTTTAAACCTGAGATGTGTCATGCCAAGTTCTTGAGAAATGTGTGAAGAGTTATTTCTCTTAAATGCACAAAAAAAAGTGTGGATAAGATGCTTTTGATCATTTCTGTTGCACCATAATGTGCAGAAAAAAACCACTTTCAGGAGAGTTTTCCAGTCTGTCCCCATCTTTATTAAACATAAAACCATCATGCTCAAGCCCCGTCACACTGCCATCTCTGCACGGATATTCATTCGCAGGTGGCTGAGTATAGGACTGCATGTCCCGACTGATGTGCTATGGCAACAGGAAGAGAAAATGGAAAGGGAGGAGCGCTTCTTGAATATCTATGACCCAAGAATATGGAGTCAGGCATCACAACAACAACACTCTTAGCCCCTTTTTCCAATAAGATGCTCTCAGCTCTTTCTGAGGGAAAGCCTCCCGGCTCCCGCCCTCTCTCAGCCACCACACTTTGCTGAAGTGTCATTAGGATTGTAAAGGGCAGGTTGCCATAGAACTCAGATTGCTGCAGATGTATGGACTCAAAGATAAAACCACCATATTTTAAATATAAAGATCTGAGTGTGGTATCTAATGTAAGGGGCCATGCTGGGGACTACACTTGCTGCTTCTTCATCTGTAGTCTCTGTGCATGCATCTGTCATGTGTCGCTTTAGTGCTGCGTTTTGTGAGATTGCTAGCTTTGCTCTTCAATCCACTTTCATTGTCTATCTGTAGCCGTGCTTGTTAGTTAGAGCTGGGCATCGTATTTGGCAGAGCCAAGGAGAAAGGTGGGACACCTCTTTCACAGTTTTTGCCATAATGGTTGTCTTTTGATTTTTCCTGGGCTTTGGAGACTACCAAGGATTGTGTCTTTGAAATTATTCCATTTTGGCCGTGAAAAAGAAAATGGATTGTGCTGATCCTGTTTTGTTCCTGGGGGGACGGCTGCAGTATTATCCTGGGCTGACACTGGTGGCGAAGAGGCAATCACTGTGGCCCTCGCTCTGACAAAAACACTCCATCTGCAAGGAGAGGAGGAAATCACACCACAATGATGTCTGACTCTTCTGCCTCACTCTGGCAGCTGGGCCCTGGAACCCGTGAACTGCTACACAACCGCCACCGCAACGGCTTCTATACAAACGTACAAACACCGCACTACAAATCAGCAGCTGTAACACACAAAGGCAATGCACCTGCCATCACACAACAACAAGAACAGGGCTAGTTTGTTTGGAAAGTTTCTTTGGTTCCTCAAGGCTAGTTAAAATAGTCTCTCTTTTCTCTTATGCATTCTTATATTATTATTGCTGTGCATATATCTAATACCAGTATTAGAACTAATAGTGTAGGTCTTAGTATGTTTCACTTAGACCTTATGTGATTTCTTCTGTTTTTCTTGATTTTGGTTTGGGTGGTTTATTTGAAACAAGCTCATATTTCAACCTTTACACCCACTAATCTCTTTGCAAAGCACATAGCATTAGGACGTCAAACACACACACTCACACACACATTATACAAAAGATAAGCAGGCATGTAGCACAACCTGTTAGTATTCAGTAGTGTCATCTCCTTCCCTCTGTGTCCCATACCTGGGGATCAAACGCACCTCTTTGTGAGCGAGGCCTGACCCCCTGCTATTAGCAAACAGAAGAGAGCCCAGCTGACACCACTCTTGAGATGTGCCATGTAGACGGAGGCCTGTGATTACAGCACAATCCTGAGGAGACAACCCTCCACCTCGCTCCAGCCCCAACCTCCTGCAAACTCCCCGCTCACACACAATCTGCCTGCGACCACCCCCACCCACCTCTCCTCCACTACAAATTCACCTATCTCTGAAATAGATGTTAATCTCTCACCCAACTGCCTTCCTCTGAGACCTCGTTGACACATTTATAGCCATCCCTGAACCATGAATAATCAATAGGGCGCTATTTTCCTGAACATATGTACAAGAATAGGGCATTTCTGGTGACTATTCCTCCAGAAGATTAGAATCAGAGATTGGACTTTCAGATTTGTCATGGAGGTGGGTGTGCATGTATGGTTTTTTTTCCTATGTGTGTGGTCATGTGTATGGATGGAGAAGCTCTTTCATGAATACACTGTAACACAGGAGGGATATGGGTCTGTGTAGTGCCTTCATAGCGCCACATGAAAACCAATGAAGGTAAAGCAAGAGGGGGGATTAATTTGTTGTGTGAGAGGTAGAGGCTCAAGTGGGTCTTCCAATAGCAAATTAGCAAACCCTCATTTCAAAAACCCTCATACATACTGAAGAGAGAGTAATGCACAAACACACAACATGCACATGCATCCAGTATATTCACACAAGGCTGCAGCCTAAAAGAGCCAGGCTTTGTCTTTTTTTAAAAAAGAAACATCTTTCCTACTCTTATTTTTCTTTTTCAGCCTCCATCCCTCGTTGACACATACGCACGTGCACACAGACGCACACACACACACACACACGTGTGCTCATGTGCACACACATGAAGAAAACTTCAATTTTATCTGCAGGGGCAGAAATCAATCTCACATCTCTTTAGTTAATCCGCAATGACTCTCTACAGATCCCGACACTAATAAGGTATTGAGCAGGTGAGGCCAGGGGCTGAGGAGGAGAACAGAGAGAGAGGAGAGGCCTGTAGTCTGGGGCCTGACTGGCGGCTGGCACCGTTCCAGTGCAATTATGGGGCTTGTGTATGGGAGAGAAGGGTGGAGGAAAGAAGCAGCAGAGATAGAAGGGCAAGAGAGAGAGAGAGAGGCAACAAGAGAGAGGGAGAGGGAGAGGCATAGAGAAAGGGTGAGATAGAGGGGGTGGAGGGGGGGAAAAAATCGATCCCATCTGTGGTATGATGGTTAATTAAAGCAGCTCTTGAGCAGCCCAAGGATGAGAGGCTTGGCTGGGCTCCTGGAGGCACAGCTCTGATTACTCACACAGAATGGATGGTTTCTTAGCAATGAAAGGAGGAGGCCAAGAGCTGCCTGGTGGGGTGCACAGACAACGTCAAGGAGGAGAGACATGTGCATGCTGCACACTTACACATGTGCATGCACACATGTGCAAATGGACTCGCATATGCCCGCATGTATACATTTACATACGTAAACACCTGTTCGCACCCACATACATCACAAGCTTGCAGAAACCAGTGCAAACATCCCTAAATTATTTGAAAATAAATATAGCAGGATGCTAATCGAATACAGCATGATTCCACAAAAATGAACATTTTTCAAATAAGATGAACTCAAGAGGTTAATAACAACTTAATTTACTCCAATCTAATGAGCTCAGTGCACTCTAATGTCATACCACAGTTACATTTCACATGTATTACTTACTATTTATAGTCCTGCATGAAGTTTCCCAGGATGAAAGAACATTGCGATTATTCTTTCCTCACACTCGTCTCCATCATATACCTGAACAAGAAAACACAGAATCTGCCTCCTGGTTTCCGACAGTTATCAAAATTTCATATTATAAATCTACCCATTACATTTAGATATCCCTGAAACCAATTACACCCTCCCCTTTGACATTCATGGCTCTCTCAATATTAAGAGGGCATGGGTGACAGCACTAGCACTCTGGTATGACCCCACCCCCCTATGGCGAGATTTGGTATTGCATAACATAGCCAGACAAAATATTATTTTCAAGAGCACACACATTAACATTCACTATCACTAGTGTGTAATAGCCAGAGATCCAGAAATGACAAAACTTACTTGATATCACAAACTGCAACAACATGTAACTCTATGCAAAATGATGGCATGTAGATGAGAGAGAAAGACAGCCCTTTTCTCCTATTTTTATAAAGTTGAAGCTGACATATAATCATATCCTCAGAGTAAAAGAGAGGTTATAATAAACCTCCAAATCTGAGGTGTATGAATTATGTATATAGCAATGATTTGATGGCTGCAAAATAGAAAAGAGGGTGCAAGTGGCTGATTGAGGCACGCCACGTGGTGCGTCGTTGAGCGCCATGTCTCCTGGTACAGACATCCGAGGTCAGGGCCCTGTGCTAATTGGTGTCGGGCCAAACGCTTGTGAGCTAAATGAGAAAATTACACGTTCGGGGAGGAATCAGCTGCAGTTGTTGTGGTGCTTTTTACAGTACGGCTGCAGACGTATCTGGGTGGAAGAGACAGCCGTCTGGCTCTGTTTGTTGGGGACATGAAAGGAAATTAGACACTAAACTTTAGTCCTCTAACGGTGTGGGAACTTCAGTTAACCTTTACAGCCAAACCCTTTAGATATACATGCACTGCTGGAGCATGTGGTTTAAGTTAGGTTTTCAAATCAATAACTTAGATTAAGCATCAATTTTTTTTTTTTTATCTTTCATGCACACTTTCTCTGAAACGCCTTTCAATTCACTCACATAACAAAAATGTCTAGTTGTATAACCAATAAAGTAATAGGCAAAAATGCTTATATTTTTTGGCTTTTTTTTTCTTTTCTTTTTTTGGTGTGCAATGTTTTGCAACGTCCAACTGCATAAAGGAGCTGATAAGCTTGGAGTTAAAATGGACAATTTGTTACCAGTCCTCAAATACAACTGGCTCTTGATTCCCATAACTCTTTGTTTTAACTAAAATTTAGTATGACTCCAAAGGAATGCCACTTTTACCCTCTCACTGTGTAAATGAGTAACAGATTTGCTTAGTTCTTCATATTTTATGCAGGTGTCCATGTTGTGTTTAGAACTTGACAAAAACAAAAAATCTGCATTTGCACATTTATATATTGTTTTAGACATTTCTTTTACTGTTCAATGAATTTTAGTCTCTACTTGTATTTCAGTGCATTTCTGAGAAATAGGATTGTTTTTTGATTTTTGATTTTTGTTTTTTTCACCTGGCCTCTATGAATACTTGTTTGTTTGACTACTCAGTCTGTGATTTTAGTAAACCGATCCCATCTGCTAGAAGGGGACATAGATTACTTAAGTACAATGTTTAGGCTGTGGAAAAACAAGTCTACCTAAAGTAACATAATTTTTCTGTCATTTACTCTCAGCCTAAGACTTCAACTGATGTTTTTTTCTCTAAACGCAATCAGCATGATCCAAGTAAGTATTCTTTGGTGTCACACTGACTTATTGCATTACATGATGAGTGATACTGTTTGAGAAATTTTTATTCTTCTTAAATTATGATTTATTCATGAAATGCTTTCATCACACGCTTTTGTGTGCAGTCAGAGTTGTGCCTGTATGTGTCATTCAAGGCCTGGACAAATTATTCACTTCTAAACATAGCATTCCTCCACTCCTCTGGCACACCCAACAAACAGACAAACAACAATGTAGACTAAATGACCGAAGCATTGAATTGCCTTCCTTTTGTTCTTTGGCGTATTTCTCTTTTCTGCTGGTTCTTTCTCTTTCCAAGACAGACTCCTTTGGTGGTGAGCCCCGTGTAATCTTGAGTAAACGTCATTAACTGTTTGCTCATATCGCCCACAGAAAGTATGCTGCAGCCTCCTTTGTCTCACTATCAGTTGTTTAAAAAGGTTTGCTCTGTAATGGCGTGGTCAGTCAGTGCCAGGGACTTTGAAGTGCCGTCTCAACTGGTGAATTAACGTCAACAGTTGCTGAAAGCTGACCCTAAAGTTGCATTTTCAGGTCACATGGCAAAATAACTAATAGAAAACTTGCTTTTTTCTCAAAGCAGAGAGTCTCTTCTCACATTGAAAACGTTCTAATAAGGCATCCTTCACATGAGCTTTATCAGTTGAACCCAGTGACTTAATGGATGTTAATAAGTAATTTATTAATGCTTTAGAGATCATAAACGTGTCTTTAATGTTCGTTAAATGGCAAGTTTTTGTTTGTCACGTTTTGAAATACTCCTGAATTGTGTAATGAAACGTGAATATGAATGAAAATGTGAAATCTATTTCTGACATTACTTTTTTATTTTATTTTTACATTTAAATATACATCAACTAAAAAATGCCCCCACCCCTCACCCCACAAATGAAGCATTGTAACCCCAACTAAATGAGTAAATATTCTGACAAAAAATTATGACAACCATGCATTAACATCTATACTAGCATATATGTCTGTTTTTTAAAGCAACTATAGTTAATATTTTTGAAGCAAATATAGCAATTGATAGAATTGACCGAAAACAACATAAAGGTGGTTTACTGTGAAAAAGAAATCACAAAGATTGGTCAACTGAACATGTCCTCTGAGCTCTACAGTTCTCTACAGCTTCAAACGTGCTGGTCAGCTGGGACATTGAGGTGTATGATTTATGTATATGTGATTTGAAAACATGCGAAATCTGTCTGGAGTTTGCATGTTTTTACTTCAACTCACAGAGATGCTTTTTCCTCACCCTGGCCACCTCATCCAGCTGATCTTGGAACAGCAGAAAAAGCTCCTTTAAGAGTGCCTGAGCCAGCTGAAGAGGGAGGGTAATGTGGAACAGGACGAGGAACTATCATGGATGACCAAGCCCCTCCATGGGAGGAACCATAGACAGAAAAAGGAAGTGCTTGACATAAAGAAATCCTACTCTGAACTAGAAAAGGCCACCTCAAAAGACCTGGCCCAAGTTACAGACTGTGCAAAGATGCCCAGGGAAATACCCAACACGTTGTAGCAGGATGTAAGATCAAGAAGGGACAGCATACACTGAGAAGTACAACCAAGTGGCTGATATAGTTTACTGCAAGTCCCGATGAAAGATGCAAACACAGATGGTAAAGAACTACAGGGCTAAGGTCTTTTAGGACTTCAGCTTCTAGACAGAAAAGCAGCTGCTGGCCAACCAACCATAATGGTGGTTGACAAGGAGCAGAAGACTGTTCGAGATAGATGTGGCAACCTCAGCAAACACCAACATCAGAAACCAGGTGCTGAAGGAAAAACTGCTGCAGAAGTGGAAGGTAGCAGGATCGTTAGGTACTGTAACGCTAAAACTGGAAGAATGGCTCCATGAGGTTTCAGGCACAACATCAGAGGGAGGTCTCTGCCCAGAAATCACAGTCCTAGGAACCAGGACAAATGTCATGGAAGTCAGAGGAGAGTGACTAGACTGCTTTAAGCTGAAAGGAAGTCAACAACCAAGGTGTGCATAATCTGCATCTCTGAATGCAAAGTATGTTGAACCTTCTTTATTTTCTTATTATTATTTTTAATAATATCTAATACTAGATAGTCAAAATATCTATAAGCATTGCAGAAGAGACAGATGTTGAACCTTGAAACAAATGGTGTACAACAGTAGAAGACCAATTTCTGTTGCAACACTAGAGTCTGGTTTCGGTGTAAACAACATGAAAGCCTGAATCCATCTTGCCTTGTAGCAATCGTTCAGGCAGGTGCTGGTGGTGTAATGGTGTGGGGTATTTTCTTGGCATGCTTTAGGGACATACCAACTGAGTATCATTTAAACATTACAACCTACCTGAGGACTGCCCATCTCCATCCCTTTATGATAAAAGAAGGTTTCCAGTGCTTTGTTGAATTCTGTGAAAAACGTTCTGAAGGCAAAAAGGGTCCAACCCAGTACTTGCACGATGTACCTTTTAAAGTGTTCAATGAATATATACTGCTCCACTATCCATATTAAACATAGCCAAAATTTCAAATCATGAGATTAGTGTTTAGGCAAGTAATCAATCAGAGCCCAAACCTTGTGGTACAGACTGCTCTCAACACTTAGACAGTTGATCCCCTTTTGGATGTTTATGATGTCAAGAGGAGGGTGTTTCTCTAATACTGGTCATTTTAGGTTTCTGGCTGTGAGCACAGATGCACTGAGCACAGAAGTCCCACCCACTTGTTGAATTTTGCAAGGACTTAAAGGAAGTGCCTCATTGCAGTAACGGAGAATGAAGCTAAAACAACTTGTTTCAGGTAGGACTTTTCAGGTGTTTTTGTGCAGTGGTACAATAATAATACAGGTAGAATTCAAGGTCAACCTTACAGAGGAAACATTTTATTATGTAGTAAAAACTGAAAAACTGTCATTCAATAGCATTCTTTTTTTTTATGTCACATTCTCCTTACATACAAAATCTTGAATATTAAGGCTGTATCATATTGTAAAAACCTCATAGTACTTTATTATCCAATCAGAACTCTTCGCTCTCAGACTACAGATTTACTTGGGATTCCTAGTCCTTTCAAAAGAAGAACGAGTATGGATTCATACCCTTTGTGTACTCTCTACTTTTAAGATTAGGCTTAGAAGTTTCCATTTTGAAAAATCTGTTCACTCCCTGTGTGTTTATACACCATTCTGCATTTAATCATTACTAATTGTGAAACTCTCTCCCTTTCCCATTGTTTCTTCTCCTGTCTCTCTTTGCTCTCTTCTCTTTCCCCTCACCTCAACACATCACTGCATGTGGGTTCACTGAGCCTGGTTCTGCCAGAGGTTTCTTCCTGTTAAAGGGGAGTTTTTCCTTTCCACTGTCACCAAGTGCTTGTTCATATTCCTTTAATTTATGTAACACAGTGTTCATATTTCTGGTATCATAGACCAGCAGTGTGCAACCAGGAAGTTAGTCTATAAAGAATTAATAATATATTTATTAACCATAAATATCAAATATCACACCATTTAAAAACTCAAGTTTTTCCTTTTATAAAAGGTATGATCTCCATTTTCTTAAAATGGCGCTAACTTTGTGCTTTATCAGACCCATTATCAGAGAGATTTTGGCACCGGCGGGACCTGGGTGAGTAATGGCAGTAGTGCATTAGGAGAGAGAGGGAGAGAGATGTGTGATAGCCTGAGTTGTGAGTCAACATCAGAGGCCGCAGGCTGACCCCACAGGGGATTACACACTCTGATTTAAGAGCATCTCTCCAGCTCCCCTCCTTTCCTCTCTGTACCACTCGGGTCCTCGGTGCATACAACACCCACATGATGCAACATAATGTCCAGAAATACAGACACAAGCTCACATGCACGCTCTCTCTCTCTCTCACACACACACACACACACACACACACACACACACACACACACACACACACACACACACACACACACACACACACACACACACACACACTTGTATGCGGGATCATTCTCGTTATACCCTTATTCTTAGCCCTGCTCCATCTTCTGTTATAGGGCTGGGGCAGAGTAGGATCATATCAGGGATTGTATCCAGAGAAAGAGGGAGAGAGAGATCTGAGCCCCTGCAGTGGTAAGTAAATACAGCCTAATGGCCTCTGATTAATTCTACATTGCTCTCATCGGGCCAGTAAAAAGAGATGTAATGACCTGCATCTCTCTCCCTCTCTTTCCTTCTCTCTTGCTCCCTCCCACCCCTCAGTCTTTCTCAATTTCTGCCTCATTTGCTCAGCTTTTGATTATGAATTAAAAGGGATTGCAAATGGTATGCTGTTGGTTGGCCCCCTGATTGCCATATTTGATTAAGAAATGTCAGTGTGCATGTTTCACATGTCTGTCTTTTCTTAGCCTCTCTGTTCGCAGTAACATTCACACATCCACAAGGAACACAATGGTGAACTTGAGCTTGAGCAAACTTGCGCTAATCAAACACATTCTTTCGTCTCCCCTTTCTCTTTTCCTCAGCCTCTTTTCTCATTTTTTGCCTTTTCAAGGCTCTGTGGAGTTTTGTATCTGCAGCAACACACACCAACAACAGAGAAATCACAGACAATTAAAGAGCATTCAAAAGACAGGTAAAGCTGGGAATAAAGACAGGACAAGTGATGGAGATCTGTATTTTGTAGGTGAGAATGAAATCAGAACAGACAGGACTAGTCTTCTATCTGAATAATGAAAGACAGACAGACAGACAGACAGACGGACGGACGGACAGACAGACAGACAGACAGATAGATAGATATCCAATATTGATCTGCCTCTTGGCAGATTTCACGGGTTTCTTCAGCTTCTCAGCATCTTTTGATGATATTATGTGCTGTATAAAATGAAATACTCAAATAAATACTTTGAGGAACATCATTCAGACATGACTCCACAATATGCAGACCAAGTTCTTTTGCAGACAGGGCAACCTTTGCCCATCTTGACCTCTAAGAAAGTCTGCCTCTCTAAGATGCTCTTTTTATACCCAGTGTTGTTACTGAACTGTTGCAAATAAACCTAATTAGTTGCAAAATGTCCAGGCGACTGTTTCCTTTTAGTACCAGGTAGGGGAGACCGGGGATAGTTGTAACATTTTTGACATTTCTGTCTGTAAATTGGAGCTCTTTTAAGGTAGTGGATTGAAAATTTAATGCAAAGTATTTACATGTCTCTGCTATTAAATAGTGCAGCTATTTTCTCTGCAGCACAATTACCCATTGGATGGTATGGTCTCAAACACAAAGAGTGAAATGTTACAATTAACCCCATAGTCTGGGTTAGTTGTAACATATCCTGGGGTGAAATGTAACACAATGAAATAAGGGTACTGACAAAACATTAACATGTAATCTTTTTTATTCAACACATGAATGCACATAGAGCCATTTATGTAGCTATGTGTGTGTGACAGAACGCAGAAATCTAGCTTTTGAGCATATTCCAACCCCCCAAAAAAGACAGATGATGGAATTTTCTGCAACTGAATATTTCATTAATTTTGGTTGGTCTTCCTTGAGTTTGGCCTCATTGGCTCAGTGGGCATTATAACCTACAACTCTTGCACCAACTTTTGAACTTAACAATGAAGCTGAAAAAATGTAGTTGTGCACCAGCATCGCAATTCCATTATTTTTTATCATGGCTGACCTTGGTGTGGTTTGCAAAGTGCTTCAGAAAGATGAGGAAATCTGTTTCTTGCACCCATCCTGATTTATTTCCACTACCAATACTTCCTACTGGTCCATCTCTGACACAGTGGTCTGCATAATGTATGTGTGGGAACACAAACAGTGGAGGAATTGTGTTGCCAATGGCATTAACCACATATACAAAGGCGACCAGTGAACCTCTCTCTGCTGATGTCGTTGCCCCAACTTGTTTAATATAAGTTAAAGTAATAGTGTGGTAAGTTGTAACATCTGCATTATTGTTACAACTAACCCAGACTGTTGCTGTTACAACTGACCCAGACTCCTATGGCCATGAAATAGCTAACAATACAGCCAACGGCTAAAACATTAGCACTAAAGACCTACACAGAATATATCCCCATAGACATACAAATAAACTCATCAAACTTAAATTATGTTAACTGCAAAGCAGATAATGCTATTAGAAATTGAAATAAAGTAGAAAAACTTACTTTTTGGCATACAAATTACTTTTTTTCGTGTTAAATTGTCTGTGTTTGACAAAATGTGCTGATTTTTCACATGTGATAGCAGAACTGAATTGGGCATGTACAGGATGAATCACATCATTTGAAACTTAGCCCTACTGACCCACATTACAACTATCCCCGGTCTCCCCTACTTTTCCAGCCTTTTGGTGTCTCCGAATGAAGTAATATTTTTCATTAAATGGTAAAATGTCTGAGTTTAAACGTTCAATATGTGTTTGATCTATTTTGAATAAAATGTGAGTTTATGAAATTTGGAAATTTTTGCATTTTGTTTTCACCTTTGACACAGCATCTTTTGGAAATCATTAACATGGATATTATTTATATGAAAAATACAGGATCAAGCATCTTTTTTATGTTGAACTATAATATTACACTGTGGAAGGCTTCAGCTGCACTGAAAACTGTGTAACAGACAATAAGTGCCAGTCATGAAAAACATAACGTATTTTTAAAGTGATATGAGTTTTCCAAAAAGATAAAATATCAGTATAATTAGAAAATGTTTCCCACTAACATATTCTTTCTGTGCTTTCATGGACACAAGTGTACTGACTGATCACTGACTAAGCTTTTTCAAAAGTCAGCTCCTTACTTCTAAGGCATGCTCAAACTGGGCCTGAGGTGTCCTGCAAGCAGTATAATATTAAAGTATAACATTGTTATTATACATCGCGTGTTACAATCCCTGCTTGGGTTTACGGAGCTATATTATCTCACTTGTAATTTTAGAGTTTTGGATCTATGTTCTCACAGCACCATTTTTTTCCTGCAGTTTGCAGATGTTTCAGTCAAATGATTTTAATAAGAGCTCTAAAAAATCCCATTGCGTTCTACTTGTTGTATTTGTTGTTCTTTTACCTTGAAAGGTGATCGCTTTGTTCACAACTTATTCCCCACTAAAGTAACAGGTCATAAAGTCATTAGTGTTCTAATATTTCTTGTTTTTTTTAAGCCCATCAGATACTATCAATTTCACTACTCAAGGCTGCACGTTTACCTGCAGCTGGTTGGTGCCCATAAATAACCTCAAATTTCATCACCGCTCCTCATTTTTCTTCCCAATTTATCTTCACTTTTGAACATTTCTGCCTTGCGACCTCTTCAACCCATTTAGTGCTCCCGTCAAAGCCATTAGTTTGAGCTCAGCAGGACATACCTGATGAATTCTCAGTCACAGGGATTTTACCGATATTCTCTGCACATCATCTCACTCACCAGGCCACACTCACCAAGACTGTGTGAATCAGTATGTGTCTGTTGTTGTTTGCATGCAAGTGGCTCGGTGCAGCATGTCCATGAATCCATACTTGTGTGAATGTGAACATGTGTCTGCATGCATGGATATGTGAACAAATGCCCCTTTTTGTGAGTGTCCATGAGTGTGTGCTTGCACTTGTGTGTGATAATGGGCAGCGTCCATCAGCACACA
The DNA here is from genome assembly GCF_001858045.2 of Oreochromis niloticus. Classification (NCBI taxonomy): domain Eukaryota; kingdom Metazoa; phylum Chordata; class Actinopteri; order Cichliformes; family Cichlidae; genus Oreochromis; species Oreochromis niloticus. The sequence continues at coordinate 18,712,123 of NC_031983.2, read as the reverse complement.
GAACACGAGCCTCTGTATCAGGCAGAAGACACACTTAATGCCTGTCACAGGGTCAGATCAAGTGTGTACAAAGGAGAATTGATTCCTTTGAAAAACAGAATCCAACCAAGGACAGTTTTCCCATTTGCCAAGGAGTAAGAATGAGAGAGGTGTACAGAAAGAGAGGAGAGGGAGAAAATGGGAGAGAGAAATGGTGTAGGTGCCTGCAGGAGAGAAATGTGTTGATCTTTTGAGATGAAAAGCCCTACTTTCACAGGCTGCAAAATGGAATGGTGGGCTTCAGGGCCAAGGCTATAAGAAGAGGAGTTTCTTTCCCCTCTAGGTTCTTTTGTTATTCGCCCATCAGTCCATCACAGAAGAGGTGGAAGTATAGTGTTAGGGCCTGGGAGGAGGTGACTGTGTCAACTCTCTGCCGAACTAGCAAGAAATGGGCTCCCTCCCTGGCCCTCAGGGGGGTAGATACACAAGCTACCTTACACTGGAGATGAAGATGGGCGCAAAGAAGAAGGTGTGATTGAAGTTTGGAGCTGGCATAGAGCAGAGGAGGCTGTTAATGAGGGGACAGCACAAGTAGAAAAGGTTCCACTGGGCTCTTTTTTAGAAGTTGGCCCCTCTCGCATTATATTCTTGACTCCCCTCCAGGAGGGCCTAATGACACTCTCCCAGGATGGTGGAAGAGGGGTGTGGGTTGGGGGAGGGGGGGCATACTGGGAAGAAGCACCCTGAACGCCACAGAGGAGGTAGCCAAGAAAGGGGAGAGAGAATGGCGTCCCCACTAGAGAGACGAGTGAGAAGGAGCTCTTTTCTTCAAGACTCTTCATGTGCCCATCTTCCTCTCATTTCAACCTCTCTCTTCTTCTCCACTCACCTCTCCACCTCCACCCATCCTCCCCTTTCTTGCCGCTCTGTCCTCGGGAGCAGGTTGGTAATTGTCACTACAGAGTAGTACTACTTTCCATTTACTTAAGCATGTACAAGGAGCTAATATCTAACTGAGATAAATGTGCACTTAGTTGGGAGTTTCAAGCTCCATCGCTGGCAGAAGCACCAACCGTGGCATATACTTTAATGTATATATAACATTTTTGGAGAATTTCTCATCTTTCTGAATGTTTTTTCTTGCAATTTCAGAAACAAATTTAGAACTCACACCCATCCACCCACAACCCCTTCTTTTCCCCAAGAATGCCAGAGTATCCATAAACAAAATCAGAGGGTACAGTAAGGTCTCTAATCAAGGCAATCAGTACTGTTTTCAGAGGTGTACAGCACAGCAGCAGCGCTGGTCTCATCTTTGTCTGTGCTTTAATTACTTGCTTTTGCATTTTGATGGAGGGGGTGATGGGGGTGATTGTGCCTTATCACCTATCTCCAAGGATAAAAGACAACCCAATTACTTTGTTTGGATGCTAATGATTGCATTTCATTAGTAGCCGCTCTTAGCCCTCCTCACCCAGTAAATGAATGAATATGCCGTAATTTCAATTATTGGAATTATGAAAATTGCTTTTAAAAAGACGGCACGGGTATCATCAGCTTTCCACTGTGACATAATGCCATTTTAATTTCTATAATAGTTTTAATTGTCAGTGGCCCCGCTGTGCATTAATCATTTAATTGTATTGTCTTTTTCCTGCTGCAAACACCTACACCCCCTTAACACCCACCCACACGCTTTCCCGCCCCAGCTTTGAAAATACAAATCACAATCAGCACTATCATCTTGAGAGTGGATGAGACACGGTGAAAACAAAACCAAGTTAGAGGCGTGATTCAAAGTTCTGAGATCGAGCCAGACTGTTTTTCTTGGAGATTTTTATAGAGTATATGTGCAACGTGGACGACGTGTGACCTTGGATTTATTCAATCTCTTGTTCAAGTTTTCAATAAAAAAAATAATGAAAGTAAACTGAAGAAGGTGAAAAAAGAATTTTACTTTAGTTCTGCACTGCAGGATTTAATGGCGTCAAGGCTTCATTCCCCTGAGTTTCATTAACTGCAGTTAAAATTATGCATCATAAACAACCAAATGTTTTTATGATAAACAGTCTGTTTTTTGCAAATATGTGTAAAGGTCACAAGCCAAGGACATCACACAGCCCCCCAGTGACAAGAATAATCTCTTTGCTGCCAGAATGACTTCCACTAACCCCACCCCCACCCCCACACATGGACACACAAATGAAGGAAATTCCTGTTTCTGATCATTTTGTGTGTGTTTTTTGAGTCACTTTGCCTATTCTCCTGAATGTAACAATGACACAAGTTATTTTTTAGCGCCAAACGTAAAGCAAAAAGAACTTTCCAAGGAACTGTGAAATGTTACAAAACAACTATAAAGAGCAGCTCAATTAATTCAAATTTCAATTTCTTTCGTTCTCTGCTATTATTAACTGTTATTTGTGTTTGTGTCTAAATGCTGTTTTTAACTCAAATTGTGGACATTTGACAGTACTTCCGATGACCTACCAAGGCTGTAAGATGTTTTAAAAAAGGGTAAACCACAAATAGTTCTTATATTTAAACACTACGAGCCAGAAATGCAGTAATTTGTTGAACAAAAAGGTGTAACATCAAACACTCAACATGACAATTTATTCACTGTGTTTTCATTGTGGAGGTGTGAGCTGAGACATGCAGCAGCAGCCACACCATGAGAGGATAAAGTCTGACTGACAGCCCTGAGAAGCTCTCCACTGTCTCCTCCATTGCTCCTCGAGAGGGAGGAGGTCAAGTGTACCCCCTCAAACAAACACACTCGGATGCCCATGTAGAATACCTTGCCAAGCCTTTTAGCCGCAGCTATTTTTCTTAAACTCCTGTCGTCAGGAGTACCAGGAGGCATCTCTCAGGCTTGAACTTCAGGTTGTGCGGAGTGGGCCAACGAACGGGCAGGAAAATACACGAGGAGTGTGAGTAGGATCAGAAAGTGTGCTCCCCTGTGAATACATTCGATGCCTCTGCCTCCAAATGTTTCCTCCTATAGTGTTTTGAACACAAAAGAAATTCTGTGAGGATACTATGTACATGTGCAGTTGCACTCTGCTTGGTTTGAAGTGTGTGCCTTTGCCACAGCTGTGCGATACTTCATATTTTTTTATTATATATTTGAAAATGTTTAGAAAGCCACGTAACAGCTCTCGTTATGTCATCATCCCATAATGAGTTAATGCATGAACTATTTCAGTCATTCTTTTGTTTACCATTAGGGACTGATCCAGTCTTTTCTGACTGTACACGTTAACACTTAATGGAAAGCAAGTAAATCAATTTTAACTCACAGTTATTTCAAATATTCAGTTATATAGCACCATATTGGAAAGACAAGGCCACTTTACACCCTCTTGAAATCAGACGTGTTCAAAGCAAAGCGTTCTCACTGAGTGCTCGCTGCAAATATCTACATGTGGCTGTATAGCCAGCTTTGTTTCCATCGAAATTACATGCAAAGACTTATTCTTTAAGTTTCGCTGTCTTTTTTAGCTGTCATTCGAAAATAGCCCTGAAAGTAACAGAAAATACACTCATGCACAGAAACCGGGCATTTTAAGCAGCTTGCAAACTATCTATGTATATATTCCTAATGATTGCTTTATTAATTGTATCTGCACATTCTAACACAGTCCAGTACAACAACAATGCCTCAAAAGGTATTTTCACAAAGCTCGAAATGTTAATTTTTCTGTCGATATATATAATCATGTGTTTATTATTTATAGCTGACAGCTGTGGTCCGCTGGGCTATGATATACTGAGAGGTCATTTTAAGGTCATAATAAAAGAAATAGATGATTATAAACAATTTAAACAATGTCCCCCTGGTATTAATGAATAATAGTGTCAACAACACTGAAGATTATAGGCATTATATGACATTATATGGCAGGGCACCTGTGTCGAATTGCAATAAACTCTATGTATTTATCTAATAAAGTGCACAATGTGTCCAAAATTTGAATCATGTTTAACAATCTGATATTTTTGAAGCGAATAGCTGGATTAAGCAATGTGTAGATGTTTGAATTTGATCACCAGTTTGTTTAAAATAATTCCCTTCTTGATTTCATTTTTTTAAAAAGGACAATTTGTGCATTATTGTATTATAATCTTATTTATGTATGTATTTTAAGATAAGGAAGTCAAGTCCATAAACACGGTTTTTCAGTTTTTGGCTGATTGATTCACATCAGTCCAGTTATATCAGGAAAAGGTTAGAGTGGGCAAACTTTCCTTTAAATTTCAGTGAAGCTGCTCATTCTTATAAAGTTTCTGAAACACTATCCTCACTAAGCAAAGGATGAAGAAATTCAAAATATAGCCTTCTCGATGGAGGTCATTAACAATGTCCACACCTCCTCAAAGCAGGACAACATAGTATTTTGAAGAAATTTCTGTCACATTAATTTCAAAGTCCAGGGATGAAAAAGGGTCAGTGTAAAGTCCCTGTGAGAAATCTTGCCATGTAAAACACAAGGTTTACCTTCAGTGAGGATATTGAACTTTTATTTAAACTTAAAAATCTTCAAGTGATGCTCTTTTTGTTAAGGTTAGGTTACCAGATGCTTAAATAGTTTTTAATCAAGCAAATGTCCTGTAAGCTGCAGAACACCGGGAACCACCGAGTCGGTTTCTGCTGGTGTTTTATTCCAGCTAAAATTGACAGCCATTAAAATTGTTGAGGACTAGACACTGTCACTCAAGAGAGCAAGGAAGGACAGAGATAGAGAAAGAAAGGCTTGTGTGTGTGTGTGTTTGTGTGTGTGTAAGAGAGAGAGAGAGAGAGAGAATAAAAAAGTGTGAGAGCGAGCGGAAGACAGGAAAGTACACTCGACTAAGGGGAGGATTTATAAAAGACTTGCCCTTGGTGGGTTTGAATTATATGACTCTGTGGAAGGGCTACATACTCTTCATCTGATGCTTTCTTTTCAACCGACATTTTTTATTTTTTTTGCAAAACTAAAAGACCGTGACATTTTGGCAACTTGTTAACACTGTCTTCAGGGCAAAGGGTCAAGAGGTCTCTTAACATACAGTGCACAAAGATGGAGATACTGTTTTCTATGACTGTCTAAGGAACAACACCTCGGTGACAGGCTTTTTATATTCCATCAATGGCACCATGATGAATGCCAAGCTTGTGACCAGTTCCTACACAATTGTGCCACCTTCTGGAATAAATGGGAAAATCTATCAAGGACAGGCAGGAATTCAACAGGGACTGAGTTTAAGAATGATCTTTTTTGAGCACAGTAAGACGAGGGAAAACTGCTTTTCAGTGTACGGTATGTATTTTCTCTGGTTCTGGTTCTGTTCCTTCTCTGCAGCTCTGCAAGTCTGCTTTACTTCTGCTTCTTGCTACTTTAACTGAATTCCTAGAAAGTATTACATTAATTTTAATTCACTTTCCTTATTAAGGTAGAAAAACTTTATTTAACTTTAAATGTCAGAATTATTATTAAAACAGCTTTAAATACATCAACTCCCCAAGTATTCTGATCAGCGTGCAGAAACTAAAAAAAAAATCCATTTTATTTTCTTGAGTCAATCATTTAGCATTCAGTTCAACACGAATGGGGCATATTTCTTTATTTCAGGTTAATTCCTTTCCCTCTCTAATTAGGATTACACTGGTTCTTTTTAAAGAACTTTCTTTAATAACAAATTAGTTGAACATCATCTATATGGAAATAAGTCATAAATCCAACACTTTTGTTTTGTGTAAAAAAAAACTAAAAAAAATACACAACAACCTGAAATGAATTTTAAATGTATTTCTGCAGGGTCATCCACACAACTGGTTAAGGTGGACATACTGTATCTGTATTTCATATTTCTATGTCTTCAGATTTAGGGTTTGCAGAGCTGTCAGCGAGGCTTGGGTGGGGTGGGGGGTGGGGTTGCAAGGGGCACTCATGAAAGCATGGGTGTATGGATGTGTATTTGGGGTGTGGGGGCCGGGGGATGAAAAGAGAAGATTGGGGAGTGATTCAATCGCTACACAAATGGATTTGGCTAATAGAACGAGCCTCTGATCCTGACTGGTACACAGCTGGAGCTCCCCTAATTGGAGAGGGTGAAGAGTGGAGAAGAGAGTGGAGAGAAGAGAGAAAGAGAGAATATGGCCCCCAGAGAAAATGCACCTCTGCTGTAACACTACTGACTCAACATGGACCATGACACACGTTAATACTGCTGGAAAAGGACCCACGCCTGGAAAGCAGGTCATGCAGAAGCACATGGTACCTCAGCGTTCATATTCTCAGCTTCAATAGCAGCTTTGTGTAATAATTTCCAGTGTTTTAAATATCTGATGAAGTGTGCCATAGGAGCAAAAAGTGGACCACTCCACATCAGCAAGGACCATTAGAGAAATATCTTGTTCTGATAGGTGAAAACAGGAGCCTCATAACCATCTAGCAGCACTAAGTACTCCCCACTTTTTGTGAATTGGATTCATTGCAGACAAAGCATGCGATTCACTATTATTGATGACCTTTGTTATTAGCGCTGCCTCTGAAATAGCTCAAAGCAACAAATGTTAGGCTAGTATGAAAGTATGAAATGATTTCACTCTTAAATTCCTGAATAGATTAAAATAAGTGAACATCACTTCAAGGTACATTTCCAATTTGCTGCTGCCTTTGTGAAAGTCTGAATAGTTGAGAGCATGTTCAAAACATCCAAAAAGGAGCAAGGCTCATCATATTGACAGCAATAGTCCAGCAATGACAGATTATAAGAGCTGTTATCCTGCAATATTCCACCCGCCAGACGATAGCTAACAGAAAAATGGAGGAAAACTAAGCACAATTCCTATAAAATTTTGCATCTGAGCCAAAATGAAGACATGTGACGTGTGCATAAACCTTGTTTACTTGCTCCTCCATTATTAGTTTGTGACAAAATAGGATAGTTGTGATGTGAGCAAACGTGTCCAAAGCATCCACAATACATACATTTTCAAAACAGTGAACACAAACACATAATCATTATTGTTAAAACTGTGGTAGCCAACAACAAAACAAAAGAAAGAAAGAAAACAACCTTTGGTCAGTATATAGTAGGTTAGTAAGAAGAGTGAAAAAGCACACATATGAAATAAAAGTGGACTTTCACCTAGTAGAGCAGAGCATACCCTCCAGTGTGAAACCGTGAATGGGCACTGCCTTATTTGCCTTTGTGACAGGGGAGAGCTGGAGAAAGAGGGCAGTCTGGGGAGTGATCCTGCTCTTTATTTTCTTGAAAAGTCTCCAAACCTCTCAAACTACAGCCAAAAGTTTTGAGGATTAAGAAAAAAATCCAAGCTGATGCAAGAAATATGTGTGTGTGAGACACAGAGAGAAGCAGAGTGGGAGAGCGCTTGGGTGTATTCTAAAAGAAGGGGGTTCTTCCCAATCACCGAAAATACAAAGAGCTGCTGAGCATGAACTCACCAGGGGGGCTCTTAGGAAGCCTATCAGCTCACATAAGGGCAGAGGAAAGGCTTACATATAGGAAACATGCTCTAAAGGAGGAGCACACAAAAACATCTGCACTTTCATCTCTGTGAGGACGCTCTGTGACATAGGAACTTCTTAACTCTTAAGCTGCACCAGAGTATCAACCCCAAATTACACATTTAGATGTCTGTTGCAAAGTGGCAAAAAGCCAAAGTTCACAAAATTTGCTTATCTGAAGTAGTTCCTCACAAAGACAGAAATACAAGTACACACACTGTCTCAAATCTTGCATGATGCTCTAATTCATGACAGAAGTAGGAGGAAAACCTCTTACACTTTTGAGCTACTTGAAGGGGAGTTCCTACAGCACAAATTGTCCGTTTGATAATCCACAATCAAGATCAACATATTAATGAACAAACACAGACATACTGACAGATATTGCAGGAACACGTATATAGGGAGGCAGTCCAGCCAACCCTCCCACCGTGCTTCCTTTGTAGCGACCATTGTAACAGTTTTGTCTGAGCCATATGGGCTGATTTAGGGATGTGGACCCCCGGCAGCTGAGGCTTTGTCCCCGTGTCACAAAGGTCGCTGGGATTGTGTTCCCAGCTAATTCCCTCTTTCAGGGACTGCAGATCAGAGTCTATAATGATCTGGGCGGCCTAGAACAGGGATTACTGCTGCTGCTCCTGACATCAACAGGCTTGTGTGTGTGTGTGTGTGTGCGTGAGTGAGTGTGGGTGGGTTGGGGGTGCGAAAGAGCAAGGGAGATAGAGAGAGATGACATCTTAAGATGAAACATTGTTGCTACTCCTTTAGCAGGAATCAATTGATTCCCTCCTCACACCAAACCCACCCCACACACAGAAATAGATCCACCCCCACCTCCCACACACACACACACACACACACACACACACACACACACACACACACACAAGCACACTCCGAGTTTTCCACCTCATTTCCCTCAGTCCCGCTTAGGCAAACATTATTAGCAGAGAAAGTGAAGGCAGTGAAGGAAAAGTAATAGCTTCTTGTGTCTTGACTTACCTCCATTGTCATCATGTGGTCTCCAAATTAAAGGCTTCTGTCTGGCTACTTTGTTTAAATCTTACACTTCCAGTATTGCTCCTTCAGAATAACTAATTAGTGCACCATATATTACGATATATTGTATGCAATAGTAGCAATAAAAAGAAAAAGCTATCCCTACCTAGTTCAGCTTAAACTTCTGCAGTCTAATACAGGAGTCCTACAACCTTAATTAAGGCTTAATTAACCTTAGACTGTCTTAAAAGTTCCTTTGAGGGCTGTTGATTCAACTATATGAACATTTTCAAGGACATCATTTTTGGTTTTGCTGACACAAAAAAGGTGGATACAACATTAATCCTAAATATAAGCTTCATGAAGGATGGATTTATTGAAGGAAGGCCTTTTTTTAGACTGCATTAGCTTTGGCTGGGTGTACCTAACACACTAAGCAGCTGTTTCCAATATCCTCTAAATAAACAAACAATGAACAAACTGAGGCACAAACTCGAGAAGGCTTTTGAATCAGAGCTCCTCTTATTTGCAATGATCACAGATAAAAAGGATTACAGCAAAGTAGTCTGTTAGTCAATCAAAAGCATTAAATTTCACATTTTAATATACTTTACGTTTCAAAAAATCTAATTTTAGGAAAAATGCAAGTTAAACAACATTTAGTAAGTTAAACAATATTTACACCGTTTACCTCCAAAGAAGGATGCTGGCAACATAAGATAGCATTTATTACTGTAGTACATATGATAAAATATATGATATTATGTTAAATGTGTTCAATCATGAATCAGTATTGCCTTATTATTATGAGGTTACTATCACTTGAAAGTCAGTATGTGCATTTTTTTAAATTAATTATTAATTACTATACTATTACTATACTGCTATTACTATATTAATACTAGTTTATAATACTATACTAACACTATTGATTGGTTTAGCCACATTGTTGCCCCTCTATGGCCCTTTATTACAAAATTAAGTAAATGTTAGTGTAAAAGTACATGGCTAAAACCATTGTCGTGAGAAAGTTGATGCTGATATTTATTTGTTAGTACTAGATTATTACTTTGGTAATTAATTGGTAATAACCTGCTATCTCCATATTATTACCTTCTTATTTCCACTTTAGTACACCACTATTACCACACTATTTCTTATTATTAGTCTTCCTAAATAAATAATATGTAATCGGGTAATATTCTTTAGTATGTAAAAAGATGACACTCTAACATTTTTCAGTGAAGTGTACTACTTGTAGTACACTTCAAGTCATTTAGGTACAAGTCATTTACTTGTACCTAAATGACTTTTCATCAGTGTTTACCTGTAACTTCAGTGAAACACCAGGAATATTCTTCCAGTATGTTTCCCATCTTTAATACTAGAAATTGAAAAAACATTATGAAAGTAAAAATCAGCTCTCACATGGCTCCATCTCAAGCTATAACTGTCAGCTACATCACAAATAGAAAATACTGGGTTTGAATGAAAGACCTATTGATACAAGGGCATTTCAATTGCTTGAATGGGAAAAAATGCAACACTGTTGTTGCTGAACCAGACTGCTGTAAACTATCCTGACCAGACAGACTTTCAGGAAATCTAAAAACACACACACACACACACACACACACACGCACACACACACACACACACACACACACACACAAAGAAAACTGAGTAATCAGATATATGTGTTCTCAAGAAAAGACACATCTACATTCTGAATGAAGAGCCCTCACATGGATACATGCTCAGGATGAATCACCTTACTTTTATGATGCTTTCCATTGTTTTATGGAGAGTACTTTCAGCAAGGGAGCTGAAAACAAAACTTGTTTGCTTTCCTTCAACCCTCTTTTAATTTTCTGCTTCCAATTGTTTCTCTAGGCATTTTTTCCCCAGTATTTTATTCTCTTTCTTCTTCCCCCCAATGAAAAGAGACTTTCATTGAAATTCATTCTCTCAAGGACCGGCACCCATGCAAGGCCAGAAGATAATAGGCCAACCTATTTATCCGGCAGTTTTATTTATCTTTTTTTCCTCCTTCCCTCCACCTTTTCCCCCTGGCTTTGGATTGATCATGGTCGCAGCAAGATGGCAGCTGTCTCCTGTGCATTAGCAATGCAAATGAATTTGAAGAAAAAGAAGTGGAGCTTCAGTGCGCTGGGCCATAGGCCTGCAGTCTGGGCTGAGACATAGAAGACCACATCCTGACCAGGTGCTTCCAGGACTCTGAGGGACAGGGAGCAGCTGACAGTAGGTCATTGAGTGGCTACACTGTTAGCTTTAACATTTCATGTTATTCTTGATGAAGGTAGGTAACAGGAATCGAAATGCAGTAGTGATTCAAAGGGTTACTTTTAAAAGGTTTATAAGGTTTCTTTATGCACCATAACATCAATTTGTTTGCAATTAAAGCTCATGCAAAGGTTGGTGTTAGCCTTTGTTCTGCTACCTTCTATTACTTGGTGGAGTCTCTCATCAATCATTTCTTTCTATCTTTAAGAAAAAAGTAAACCTTAGTTTCCACATTGTATCATACAAATCATAGACCAACAGCAATAACTGAGTCATTTTACAAATAAATACATTTTCATTTTTCATGAGGATTTTCATTCTCATTCGGGAAAAAAATCATCAGGCTTTCCCAGAATCGTTTGTCACCATTTCAGCTGTAATGTCTTAAGTCTAACAACTTCCAGCTTTTTTTCTCTCTCTCTACAGGCATTCTTTGCAATCATCTATGAAATAATGTCTACTAAAAGCTGCTACCAATAACATCAACAATAATTAGATCATTTGAAAAAACAACATAAGTATGAGGATGTGATACTAACTTTCATGACTTAATGAAAAGGCGTTAATTACAGGCTCTACTGACACAACCATTGCAAAACTATGGGTGATTAACATTGTTACAAATTGTTACATAGTGTAATGGCTTACATGTTTGCTTAGCAAGTCCAAGTTTGCTGGTTCTAGATGGATACACTAAACCTCTCTGTGTTTGCATGAAGAAGCGCATTAGGGATAAAATTCTGCCAAATCTGCCAAAGTGGAACTTTAGGTTTCTATAAAAGAGTTTAAGCTTTGATGGGTTAACCAGTGTAAGTATAAGTAAAACTAAAAAAATATATATTTACACACTAAAATAGAACAGCAAGTAAAATATGTGTCATATAGGTTTTTATTTATGATCATAAACTGGCATTTATTTTAAATTTCTGTTTCACTGTTATGAGTCCCCCCCCCCAGTGGTCATTAAGATGTTCTTAGTCCCTCTTTTTCATGACAACTCACATAGCATTTCTTTTACCCAGGATTTTGTTACCTTCAGGGTCGATCAATGCAGCGTTATTGATTTTATTCATATAAATTAACCATTACAAGGATGTTGTACATATTGTGATATTGTGTTGAAAGAGCAGCATGCGTGGCGGTAATAAGCATTTACTTTGACCATGTAATGAATGAACCTTTGTGAATCCAGAATCGATTAACACAATTTATTCACACAGTCATGTATGTTGGGACGCAAGGACAACTCATTTTAAGATCACTTGTACATTGAAGAAATACAAGGAATACAGGTAGGTGATTGTTCCAAACCTCTCTGAAGAAGTATTGTCATGGTAACCAGCAGGTACTTTAGACTGCGCTTCATGTATCCTCATGACTAAGAACTGGAACGCACACATGAACATGAATGTATAAGCATAAATAAACCAGAGAGAAACATAAAGGTGGTGTTGTGAACGCTGCTAAAAATAAATAAATAAATAACTAGAAGCATACTCTTTTTAAAATTTAACCTGGATCCTTTTCAGCCTGAGCAGTTGATTCTCTATGATGCTCTTAATGAGCAATTATGTGCAATATCTTGTGCATATTTTGCTTCCTAAGAGCTAGATTTTCTTGTTATTTTTTATCTTTAGCAATACTTCTCCAAGCTTTCTGAAGGTCTTTCAAACTTTTTTTTTTTTTAACATGGCTGCTTTTTCAATCATTTTCAGACCAGTCCGTGTTTCTGATCACTTTCAGACAGATGATCTATTGCTCACGAAGCACTAACTGGAAATAGTCTTAGTGGAAGGGTGGCTGTCAAGAAGCCATATTTAAGTAAGAGAAACAGAAAGAAAATGCTAAGGTATGCCAAATTACACAAAAAGTGACCTGAAAATCAGTGTTGGAGTGATAAATAAAAAATTTGATTCAAATGATCAGTATGTACAGGAGAGAGGTACAAAGGTGAGTGTTTACAGCCACATGTAATACTTGGTGGATGATCTGTCATGGTTTGGGGCATATAATTATGCTAATTTATATCTAAATGATATCTATCATTATAGATTAAAGTGCTAAAGGGAACTGGGGATAAGGATGAATATGGTAAGTCTGTAGAGTGTTGACTGTGGGGTAGGGATTAATACGTAATAAGTAAGTACACATAGCAAATATGTGTACGTATGTGTACATGTATATGCAGGTATCTGTGTATGTGTGTATATACTGGTCTGTTTGCTTTATATGTCCAAAATAAGAGTTTATCATCTGGAAACTATCTTATTGGTAACGGCTACATTTTTTAGCATGACATGACAAACTGCCAATGCGCTAAAAGCATACCGGGGTAGAAAAACACACAATGGAACACCATGAGTCAAGGATTGGCCTCCCCAGAGCCAGACGTCAACATTATTGAAGTAGTGTGGGATCATCTTGACAGAGAATTGAACAAAAGGCAGCCAACATCCAAAGAAGAGCTTTGATTGTCCTTCAAGATACCTGGAGAACTATTCCTGAAGACTACTTAAAGAAATTACAAGAAAGCTCACCTAAGGGAGTTCAGGCTGTGTAGAAGAATAAAGATGGTCATACCAAATATTGACTTTGAAGCTTGTTAGAACTGTACAAACTCTGCTTTTGAGTTAAATGCTATAGATCCATGTATGTCTCTAAATTGCATCTATTTTCCTTTTTCCTAGCAAAATACAAAGAAATGAGGGGCAACTTGAGACTTTTACACAGTACTGTAGTACTCTACTAATCCATTTTTTAAATTCCGCTACACCTATTGACTGTAGGACCTTTCCTTTTTACATTTGACATTGAAATTTTACATAAGAAATGTCAGTCTGCCCCAAGGCAGCTGTGGCTACAACTGTAGCTTACCTCCACCAGTGTGTGAATGTGAGAGTGAATGAATAGTGGAATTGTAAAGCGCTTTGAGGGTCTCGAAAAGCGCTATATAAATGCAATCCATTATTATTATTATTATTATAAGAAGAACAAGCTTATCATAGAAGAAGTCTCCACTTGTGCAGAATTCGCCTACACTGTGCTGTGTGCAGAGTTTTCATATTCATCTATCCTCACCTTGACCTGGCAGTTTTTACAAATGTACAAGCAAGGCTTTTGTGTATGGTAGTTGTTTAAAAAGCAGATCTTGGCCCAGGAAGGCCAAAGGTCTTAATGTGTGAGTAGGTCCCCAACTTTTTTGCCTTGTTGGCCCTCTCCCAAAAAGTAATATTTAATTGGATTCCTTGTCAATTTTCAGATGTCTTGATTGGCTTCATTTAGGTACTATAACAGGTCAATCCCAAAAGAGGTAAAGTAACAAAATATTTTACAGAAAAAGTCAACTCCAAAACCTCATGGACTCTTGGAATACACACTTTCAGAACCGTTTATGCTTTTGCTGCATTCTCCTCTACCTAAGTAAGAATTTAATTTCAGGGCTTGTAGTTTCACCCTGCCATACAGGAACTCACCTCACTAAATGTATGTATTCCATCACTGTTAATAAGAGTTACCTGAGAAAGATCATCTTCTTAAGGCCCCTCAGAATACACGGGTCCAAAGAGAGGCACAGAGGAAGGACAAGCAAACTGCCTGAATCCTTTACAAACCTAGAGTGGCCATCCTCCTACTGCCAGTCCTCACACAGGGCCACAATTAAATTCTTCGCCCACTTATTCTTCTCCTCTTTTTTTGTCTCTTGAGAAGACACCTCACTTGAAAAACCACTGAGGCTGCTTTTTAAAGGTCCCTGTGTGGCAGGGTGACAGAGGACACCACTCTCTGCCTTTTCTCTAATTTGGAAAGACCGGGTGAAATTGAAAAGGGGGTTCTCAGCTCCCTCCCCAAAGACCCTCTCTACTCCTGCCCCCACCCCATCACTACCCCCCGCATCCCCAGCGTGGCCTGGGTGGACTCCCCTGGTCGGTTCTCAGACCTCCCCTGTCTGTGTGATACCAGTGGTATTGTGAGAGGCTGACAAAGAACAGGAAGCCCAGGGGTCGGTAGGGCAGGCCTGAAGGTCAGCTCAATCAGTCTCTACATGATGGATGCAGCATGGGGGCCAGGTCACCTGAAAATGTACCAAGCAAGATGTCTAAATGCGCGCTCATCTCCGCTCATTTTACCCATCCAACTTTCTCTCTTTCTACAAGAAGTGTGGGAAACATCAGCGTTTTCTGCACATTTGCAGAGCAAGATTTAAAAAAATAAATAAATACATGAACATTTTAGGGATATTTTAGGTCTAATAAATTTTTGTGCACAAACTTTTTTTTTAAATTAAAGCATAAAAGTGATAATAAAGGCACTTTTTATCTACAAAGCAAATTCTACACTTTATTAATACCATATAAATATTTTTAAAGCAGTGTCACAAAGTTTTTGGACTTTACACAACAGTGTTGATGTAACACAAACCAAATAATGTACTAAAAGGGTAATTAATATTTGTCATTTACTAAACATCATCATGCATCTTAGATTGTGTTTTAAGGCGTCAGCTCATCCAAAAGCAGCAAACGTATTTTTACATTTTAATGCATACAAAATGAAGTGTGTGTGAGTGAGTCAGTGCGTGTGTGAGTGAGTGGGGTCCACAGTCGTCATGGAGACCTCTGGCTGTGGGAAGCAGTCCAAACATGACAGAGCTGAGTTTACTGACTCAAGGTGACTGGGCCGAGGGTGCAACAGCACACAACGGGGGGACAATGGCTGCTCCATTAGTGCTAATGGGGGACACATGTAACAGCATTAGGGTGAGGACACCTGGGGGGAGACCACATGGGGAGATGGTTCATCCCCATCCCAGCCCCCCCACCACCCCTCACCCCAAACAACCCCTCCCTGTCCTGTCCCACTCCATCAAACTTGCACAAACCCACAAGTCATATGCAGAAGGGTCTTTGTTTGACATTGATGTTTGACATTTTTCAGCACCTTAGCATCAACAGAAAACTGTGTCACTTTACTCAAATTCATGTAATTATTTTTTTTTTTTAAAAAAGCCTAAAGGTAAAGCCAAACAAATCTTTATGGTGAATGATGTTGAACATCATGTATTTAACCAATAGCCACTGGGGAAGAAGGGACAAATAACCAAAGTGACCTGCATTAACAGGAAGTAGTATTGTCATCCTGAGACTTTTTGAAAAATACCTAATTGCAGCCAAATTGGAAAGTTTTAATATTGCAGAACTTAAAAGTTATTGACGTAAAAGTCATTTTAAAAAATAGTTTCTGTGTTACTGCAGTACAGCCACCTCCGCATTGCCTCCTATCTTGTCCTCCTCACCGCAGTGTAAATCAAAAGGACATAAATCTGAAACAGAGGACTGTGAATCTTCCTCAGTCATCCCGCCCCTCCATCGATCCCCCTTCTGCAAATTCCTGCACTCTGCCCAAGACGCCCAGTCAATTAATAAGACATTGTCTCCTCCCCTTGGAGCCTGTGCACAAGAGGCCACCCAGGAGCCAGCGGGCCTTCCCTCTAAAAGCTGCTTCACTGGTGGCCCCCAGGAATGCCAGTCGCTTTGGGAACAGGCAGAGCAGGGTAGGGTGGGGGTGAGGTGGAGGGAGGGGTCTGGGAAGTTGGATAATAGGAACAGCCCCATCATGCTCATGTGCTGGGGGCAAGCCAGTCAAAAATTGGAGGGCAACAAAAGGAAATGCGCTCCACTCCCAGGGATCGAAGGCACTTCACCTCTCTGCAGTCCAGCTTAAACCTCATCCTGTGGAGTACAAACACACACATGGTGAAACACACACATTACTTTGCCCATACCAGAGAGAGAACAATGCCTCGGTTTATATTTACTTCCTTCTAAACTTCAACTTATTAAGATTTTTAGATCTAAAGCGGTGAATCATGACATCATAACAGAGCTACACAAAAAGATTCTGCCATGATTCGCCATGCCCACTCCCCAACACCATCCAATTTATTGCAACATCCTCCAGTTTGAGGAAGTTCTCAGCTCTCTGAAAAACGTTAATAAAAAAGTGTTGGTCCTGTAAAAGTATCTCACACATACACATCAAAACCACACTCAAGTTCAATCTCCTCCCTTGCCCTCTGTCCCATTTTGCATTCATCTCTCAAACGCCGCTCTCCTCTTTGAGGACATGCCTGGGAGGAGCTGCAACTAAATCTGAGGCTGTGAAAAACCTTTGAGACTTGTTGGTATATTTGCTTTTTGGTTTAAAATATTCACTTAAAGCATGTTTGACATTTATAGAGTGTAGCTAGATTACTGGTTTAGCTTGCATTCTATATTTAATAATACTGTGTTATTGCTTTTAAAAGCAGCTTTTCATTCATAACAGAAAGCATTTGTATTTCTTCTTGATAATGATTATCTTTAATTCATCTGATTAGGTCTACTGCAAAATATATGAAAAAAAATATTCAATAGTAGTACTACTGGGACAGTAGAGCCCAAACAAGGGATGTGAAAAATAATTTGCTAAAAATTTAAAAACTATGATGTAATGTTATAAAATTAAAATCTAAATCACTATTAAGAATGACAAAACAATAATTATATGTCCAAATTTCCCACTTATATTATATTTAGGAACTACAAATTCTAGGGACAACATGATGCATCATGTCACATCCAAAGTACTTAGATTTAAAAAAAAAAGTTTGAGTAAACAAATTATTCTCATGGCATCTTTAAATTCTAGTAAGATTATTGGTTATTGTTTATTTAAGAGGGGGTCTTTGAACATTTGGATCATTTGGAACATTTTCTCCAGGTCCTTGGCTCTGTCAAGTTTAAAACTGTTTCTATTAAGATCAAGTAAAACAACAAATTTTCTCATTTGAAAAAAAATGAAGGCCTGGAACAATTAAATACTTGGTATATCTCTTAAATTGTAACCTTCTTTATAGACTGACAAATTATAGCAACATCATATATAAATTATTGCACATTTAGTCTTGTTTAAATGTAATTGGCATTTTAAGCAGGTTTTGTTTCTAATCTGAGACGTTATTCCAGCGTGGCAATGCATAAAATAAGCCATGCGCCTAACTGCATGAATTATCTTTGAGATCTAAAATGTCTGTAATTATTTTAACATTTTGCGTAGTGCTGAGTACTGGCAGATGAGGAGAGACAAAATGCGGACACAGACAAAAGTAACATTGTTTCAGGTTGTACGCTTTGAAGGTGAACAAAAAAGGCTATGCATAAATTGTGCTGTATCATACAAAGGTCTACATTGTTTTCACTTTACTGCAGTTAGCTGAATTTCTGGTGCTTTGCATTTTAATCACTCTGCCACTGCATGTCTACCATAAACCATATCTTACACTCAGGCACCCTTGTGATTATGCAGCAAATGATTATAAGATGCTCTGCTTTCTGTGTTTATTTTTGTCTTTTTTGGTGTATTGGCAAATAGTTCTCAGTTATGGGTTTTAGAGCACAGACCTTCCATCTGAATACTTACCCACTGTATACCACACATTGTTTAGTAATGGCTAGCATGTTAGTGGAGAGAGAGATTTCAAAGAAAAGAGATATCATGTCCATGTCCATGTACACACACAGACACGCACACAGATCCACACACAGACACACACACACTGTATAATGAGTTTCTCCTGCAGAGCGTCCATGTTGCAAAATTAGCCAGGCAAAAGTGCTCTGTAAGTGCACCATCTGTATTGTTGCATATAGTAGCAAGTGGGGTGAAACCACAATAAGTGGATTGAAAGCCATGAATAGGAAAAATCTGCTTTGTTTTTTAAATATTATGCAGGAGTACTGTATCAGTCTGTGTCCTGCAGAAGCCAGCTTACACTCAAAAACATGACCTGCCTACTGGCTTGTATTAAAATGGCATTTGATTTGATGGTGTATAAAGGGAACAGTATCTTTTTGAAAACCCTGCAAAGTAAACATTTGCATGAACAAATGCTGTTTTCCTGTAGAATTTCTGCTGCCATGTCCTTCAAAAAACAACCCTATAGCTGCAAAATTATTCGTCAAAACAGTTATGACAAATATTTAATGTAAACATGTTGTATTTTGTTATAAACAATACTGATGCAAAAGAAACTGTGACTGGTTTTGTACATTCTTTTGCCTAAATATGTAAAACTCAGTCTCCTTCACTTTTTGGGACTTTTTTCAGAAGATGTAGATGAATTATACTGGACATACAGTCGTCTTCAGTGAGAGGTGTAGAGCATCCTCTCCTGGTGGCATATGATATTACACAGTAACTTCCAGCTAAGTAAACTGGCAGAAAACTGTTTCAAAAACTATATTCATACTTCACCGATTCTGAATTGTGGCACGTATACTATGATTAATAACTTAATTGACAAATGAATAAATAATGCTAATGATTTACAAATAATTTACAATTTAGTGGAAAAGACATTTAATATGTTGGTATTGAGGTAAACAGATAAAGCTGGTTTAATGAACATAATTCTAACACTAAACACAAACAATAATAATTTTGCTTTTAAATATTCCGAGAACCCTTTTTTCACATATTTCCAGGTGATTAAATTATTACATTTGTCTTATATCTTTATTAAATACTGCCCTGCAAAAGGTTATGTATGCAGCTAATTAAATCAAAACATAAAAATTATATTACAGCAGACTGGCATATTTATGGAGACAAACAGTCTTAGGGTGCTTAACAAATTTAAAAGACAGACTGCAATAAATGCAAGAAAACACAATTATTACTATTTTAAATCCATCAAATGTGTTTTTAAAAGTAAAAACTATATTGTTATTTATGAGGCAAATAAACTGAATTCGTGTTTTTATGCCTAAATCTAAGACAGAACACTGTAGTTGGAAATGAATCAGTCTTAATATTTAACCCCTTTAAAAAATATATAATAATGTGCTTTACTATTTTTATGTTTTTGTTCTTGTGAAACAAGAAATTTGAAAATTCACTTCATATTAAGAGCTTAACTGGTGAATTAACCATTAAAGAAATATACAAAATTATTTTGGTAATTATCAATAATGTTAATTTAGGGCACCCATGGCATAAACCTTACATCTGGTGGTGATTTAAACAACCTTGAAGACACAATTTATTATAGCAATGTTTAAGATAATATATGCTAAACATGATTTCCTACTTGTTTCTAAAGGCTTATTGAACAGTAAACTGCTCTTCTGGTTAAACTTTATAAAACACTGCCATCTGGTGGCTGCCGACTGACATATTTTTAAAACCCTTGTCAACATGACATGTTCACACCTAATTTATTAAAATCAAAATCATCAAATGAACAGGAAATCGTACGTTTATTGTCTTTTTGACAACTCATACACACAAATCCTGGTATCACAAAATATCTTCATTAATGATGTAAACACTTAAAAATACAATGAAGCAGAGGATCTATTAAAAGACTCATTACTGGTATCAGATTATCAAACGTACACATGTATTCAGCTAGCACGTAAAGCATTTATTGAAGCAAATCGAGGGTTTTTTTTCCCTCATACTATCGACGGTGTGCCCAAAAGTCCTGAAGGATGATTTTCACAGTGCCTTAAGAAGCAGGTATGCACATGGTGTCTACTCGCCGTATCTAAAAAGTACTACTGCTGAGGTTTATTTTATCTTAGAATTATCTGACAACAACCATCAAGAGAAACAGAAAGATGAGAAACATTTGAACCTGCACAAAAGAGGACATTTTTCTTGCACCATATGCGTGACTAAATCAACATGTAAGTGCAAAGTTTTGCCCTTAAAGCTTGATGTTATATTTTAAACCAGTTTAGTATTGACCAATCTCAAAGGGATTCACTGCTACAGTACGTAGATTGGCAGGAATCAAGTAGCATCAGCACATGCATGATGGCTGCACTGGTGACGAAAATGATGATGACGATGATGATGCCTTTACATCCCTTACAACCCATGGATGTGGAAGCATTAATATCTGTTACCAACTTTACATAGAGCAACACTCGCTGAGTCAAATAAAATT
Source organism: Oreochromis niloticus (assembly GCF_001858045.2). Taxonomy (NCBI): domain Eukaryota; kingdom Metazoa; phylum Chordata; class Actinopteri; order Cichliformes; family Cichlidae; genus Oreochromis; species Oreochromis niloticus. The sequence continues at coordinate 18,691,333 of NC_031983.2, read as the reverse complement.
AACACCAGAGAACACGTCCTCATGCAGGTAAGTGTAGCTCAGCAAGGCATGAGTACCACTTTGTAGCTGACCACTTGCTTTTTAAAAGGCTGAACTGTAAGGGGGGTATATATTACATACGGCTGTCACTGCCCCAGAGATATCAGTGTAGTAGTAGTCGGATACTTTTAATCAAAGTAACTGTTAGTATATAGTCCAAAATTACAAGGAAAAAAGTTCACATATTTCATTTCCTGGCTAAAATGATTCTGGATGTTATTAGACATTATTAATTACATTATTTGTATCCAAAGTGTAGCTTTTTAGATCTTTTTTTTTTTTTTTTTATCTCAGTAGTGCCATTTGTGGACACTACCAGGGTGCCTTTGCATGATTTACCTTTCAAATTAATCTCTTTTTTTATCATATACTCAGCTTTTCTCCCTTCCCGCTCCCTTTAAGCCAACTTTCTGTTGATTGGCTGCCCATATCTGGGATATCTGCTCCCACTGACATCATAAAATGTCAGGTTCAAAGACCAATAGACCAAAAAAAAAAACCAACAAAAAAAACCCACAAGAAACCAAGAATTTAGAGCGGTCTGAAGTCTGAGCTTTTGCCACGCAGAGATTACATGTTCAGACATTGATTGAAGTATTTTAGACTTTGATATAAACATCTACAACACAGAAGCACAGCAAAGCTGGACATTGCATCCATTCACTTTCTTTTCTCGCTCTTGATCAAAGCTGCTACACCTGACTCATGACTGATGAAAGCTCTGCCTTACTTGGAAGTGCTCTAAATTGTATCAATAAATATAATTATCATTAGCCATAGTGGGAGGTTTTGTTTGTTTGTTTTCTTGACGCACTTTTTCTGTGGATTAGTTGAGCCACTTAACAATCATGTGCGCCTGGTCATTTTAAAGGATCACACTATTACACTTGTAGTTTGAGCACTTCAGCACCTTGGACAGCTCCATACATACGGCAGTGTCCAATCCAAATGTCTTGAGTCACCCATCACTTCTTTGTATTTTGCTTCCAAGGAAATATACTTTCTTTTAACTTTTTTAACATTTTCTAGAGCAAAAGTTCTGTAATCTTTCTAAAAGGTGGTCTGTGGACACTGGCTGCTTTTTCATTCATTTTTTAGACAGGAAAAAAGAAAAATCCAACAAAGACCTAACACAGGACCTGAGAGAGACATCTGGTCCTTCAGTTGATCATTAGAAATGATCTCAAATGAATAGTGACTGTAAAGAAACCACTCTTATAGGAGGGAAAATGGGAGAAAAGGCTGAGGTGTGTCAACTATACAAGTACTAGACTAAAAATAAGTGGGAAGGTCTTATGGAGTGATGAATCCAATTTTAACATTTTGGAAGTCAGGAGAGAGGTACAACAGTCTTTACAGCCATCTGTAAAACACAGTGAATGCTCAGTCATTGTTTTGGGTTTGATTTCAGCAAGTGGTGTTGGCGATCTTTTCAAAACTGATGGAATCATGAATGCAGAAAAGTAGCATCAGATTTTATCCACCATGCAAAACAAAAAGCATCTCATTGGCACTGGTTTCAAGTTTCAGCATGACAATGATCCCCAAACACACTGTTAATGCAGTAAGATCATACAAGAAAGATCATACAATGAAACATTTTGTACAAACTCTGATTTTGCTTATATACTGTATTTCCAAGTAAGTTTCCATGTGTCCGATAATTCACTGCACATATTTCCAATTTTCCTGGCAAAATATAGAGAAATGAAGCTTGGCTCAAGACTCTTGCACAGTACTGTACACGTCCTTAATGTTGACAAAAAAGAACCACACTAGCTGCAAGGTGTGTCCAAAATGTTCGACGTTCGCAAACAACACATGCACAAGAGCACCATACTGAGAATCAGTACAGGATGTCACTCAATGCTGCTCTTAGTGTCTTAATCCCATGCATGACGTCGTGGACCGGAGCACTAAAAACACACCATAACATTGCAAGCCAATTTCTCTGACTAAAATATACAACAGCAGTCGCTGGTTTACACAAAACAATTCAAACTACCAGCCCTCTAATTAAGTGTTGGAAAATGCTAAAAAGGTTTAGCATCATTAGATGTGACGCTTTCAGGCTTAGAAATGAGGAAGCACTGTAGGCAGAAAAGGAACTTTCGTTAAAATTTCAGGGAACTGACAACATAATGTATCAAAGGCAACAAGGCCTAAAATAAGAACCGGCCTCCCTCTATCTCTCTTCCTCGTGGTGGCACAATGAACAAGATGTTCATCAAAAGAAGGAAAGCCTAGTTTGGAAATCAGCCCCAAGAGACGTTGATACTAAACCAACCCTTTCCTGTGATGCACTGTTCCCTACAAAGAAAGTGAGCTGGGTCCCACAGAGGCAGTGAGTAGAGTACGGTATTTTCTTTGGAACAAACAGCACTGCAGCACATCAGCTAATAGAGCCTGGCTCCCAGAGGGGAGCTCAATATAGGACACTCTTCCTCTTCCTCCACTTGAGCTATTAATACACCCAAACAAAAGAAAAGAGGCTTAATGAGGCAGCAACGGGGAACTCATGCGAACTAAGTTAGACAAGAGCTTTGTAGTGTTTAGCTCCAAGGATTCCAGCTTTTTCATACTGGGAATCTTTTCCATCTGTTCCATTTCTACAGTGGCTGACGTTATGGGAGTAAAAGTACAGTAAACACTGATCAGCCAAAACATTAAAAACACTCTCTGCAATGTTCTGCTGAGAAACCTTGGATCGCGCCATTCGTGTGGATGTTCCTTCGCCGTACGCTTCCCACCGAAATAGCTGCTTTTCCCAGCAGGACAGTGCACCTTGCCACACCACAAAAATTAAACAAAAAACATGAGTAAGAGCCCAAGGTCTTAAACTGGTCTCCAAACTGACTGACAGCAGTCCATCTGCCCTGTCCCAGAAACTAACAGCATCTCATGTCTGTTCTCCAACATGTCAGAGCTGTTTCTTCTGGCACAAGGTGGACATTACACAATATTTGGTGTTGTAGACGATCAGTGTATAGAAATTTTGTTACACCATTTTAAGCACTCTGCTTAAACCCATTCAATGAGGTCTGTGAAATGGCAAAACAAGCAACACAAAAGTGTAAAAGAGATGCATAGATTTAAGCATGATAATGTGCTGGGTATTGATATTATTGATTCCATAAAGAATCTCTGAAGAAAACACATTGTGTGCTGTTAAAAAAAACCATCTGTACTAAAAAATATCGTTCATTGAATGGACCAAGTAAAAGAAATCCGAACAAACAGAAAATGTGATATATGAAGCATTTCTTTGCATATTTGCATGAAAGGTAATGTCTCATGCAGCTTAAAGCAGCTACCTTGAAGTTAATGCTTTGGTTCTGATTCAGAGTAAAAATGGAAGAGGATGACAGCGTGTGTTTAAATGCACACAGTAGTCCAACTGAAAATCTGTATCCTGGCTGAGCAGGAGGATCTGATTCTAGGTAGCTTCACATACGGATCACCAAGTACCCCACACAACAGCAAAATACAGTATTTCAATTATTACAATGGAAACAGACAAAGACATAATTTTAAAAAAACAGTTAACAGAGCATGGCATTTTTTTCCCCCTAACCATCCCAACTAACACCAGAATTGTAACACTGGGATATTACAATATTTAGACTATTGTAACAAGGGGTTTTGGTACATCCATCACAATTTTAAACAGTAAAAGTCCCGAATTGAAAATCGGTTAAGCAAGTAAACAAACTCACATTAAATCAAGTAAGAATCTGCCCCCCCAAAAAAGCCCACAAAGGCAAATAAAGGAAGTGGTTGATGTTTCGGTTCATATCATGCACTGGGGACCTAATACTAACAAGATATCTGCCTCAAAGTGCGAGCTGTCACACAGTGCAAAGATCACCTTTTCAGTCATGCAGTACAACATGGTAAATAGAGCAAGGACAGCATCAATAGTAAAAAGAAGCATGTGGTAGGGATGCACTGATCGTTAAGTTCTGGGCCGACTGGCAAATTCTGATGTGTTTTTTTCCCGTACTTATTCCACCTTCTGTTCCAGGGAAGCAAAGAAATCTTCACTATGAATAAGCATAACTGAACTTGAAGTCTTTCAACGCTTCATCATACTATAAGCCAGTTAAACACGGATATGATTCGCACATCAGACATATTTAATTGCTGAAATGAGTCAACAAGGCCCACAACAGCCAGATACCAACATTTGGCTAATAGAATCAATCAGTGCATCCCTAGTTTGTGCTCAACAACTTGTAATCATCAAAGTTAGGCATTTTGCAGTAGTTTTATGACTGAAGACAAAACGGGGCTACTTTTGCTCTACATTGTCTCCAAATGTCCTAGTGTCTGACCGTCTTTAAACTCAAACATTACCATTCAAATGCAGTTTGGCACATAAGCCTTCCTTTAATTAATATTTTTTAATCTACAACAACAACAAAAAAAAAGAGGTCACTTGAAACTGCCCTCAGGCATCTTGGTTCCAAGAAGGCTCAAATCTCAAACTACTTGACGCATTCAACCCTTACGCTAAGCTGATCTTCATTTTCCATTTGGGACATTCTGTTCAATCCAATTGGTTGTAGTGATAATGAGACAATTAGGTCTCTACTGCTGGGCTAAATACTGACTTCAGGATCAGACCACATGGAACAGCAGCAACGCTAAGTCCGGCAGTAGCCATACTCCCACATAAGAGACAAAAATAAGTCTAAATATAGCTGTTCTAGTCAGGTTGCACTGCCTCAGGCAGCGGTACTCGCCATACAATGATAAAAATCACAGATTCGGCTGAACTTACTACATCCACATTTGGTTCTTACAAAAAGATGTGCACACATTTTCATCTTTTATATGAATCAGGAAATGTATATTTTTTAAGCCACTAAACAAATATCAATCTTAAAATTCACCTTAAATAATTAGCAGTACCTATAAAGAACTCTGGTTTCATGACTTTGACTCTTACGATGTATACAAAACAAACTAAAACTGACCTACTAGACTCTTTGATGTGTTTAACTAGAAAGATATATGAAAGACCATTTGACTATATGGAAAGTTTTTTGAGCTGATAGGAAAACACACACACACACATACACAAAATATCTTCTTTTTTTAGTCTCACTGTATCCATTATTTCTTTTCAGATCATAATGAACCATAAATAAGTTAATAATATAGCTTATCATAAATAAATTTCAGTCTGCAAAATTCACATATAAATAAGCTGCTCCGTATAGCAGAGACGTAAGATTATCCTCCGGCATGTGGCCTTTTGTTTCTCTCTCCTTTTGACAGAAATTACAAAGCATCCGTGGTGTAAACGCTGACTTTCCCTTTAAATCTCTAAAAACTCGGACAAAGACAGAAAAGGAGAGGACAGATGTTGTGATTTAATGACGAGACTGAAGATGTCTCTCCACTCTCTGGACCGGGGGCAGTAGGGCAGCCCTTTTCTTTTAGGACACTGGTGACACTTCTTCCTGGTCCAGTCCCTGATTGATAGTCTGTGTGAGAAAGTCAGAGCAAAAGATAGGATAGGCTATTGCTAGTGATGATTGATTGATTGATTGATTGATATAGAGGTGACAGTGCTGCTCCTGCTGCATGCTTGGTTCTAGAGACGTGCTGACATCCATGCAATTGAGCCAGAGGCAGAGAGAAAGAAGAAGGATGTCTCTATACTAGTCCAAGCCAAACTTCTTCTTCTTCTTCTTTTTTTTCAGACCTAACCGTCTGAATCTGGATTCTCCTCAGGCTGTCTTACTGTCCTTCTGAGAAGGGAAAGGCTGGAGGTGCTGGCTGGGGCCCAGAATCTGTTCCGGAGGGCACCGGTGTGTTGACAGGGGTGGTGATAGGAGTGATGTTAGAGTGCTGTCGATTGGGGTCTCCCTCTTGAAAAGTCTTCTCCTGTGACTGGGAGGAGGAGGAGGAGGAATGGGTGCTCTCACTGGAACTGCTGCGGGTCTCTGTGCTGGTACTTGTTTTTTTCATCTTCCTCCTCTTGGCTAGAGGCGCCTTGTCCACCGTCTGGAGGCGGAACCCTTCCCGCTTACATTTGTTAAATGCCTGCATGTACAAAACAGAAGTTTGGTTAGAGTTTCTGTAAATTATAGTTTCCAAGCAATGCACTGCTCTTATCTCTTTCATATACTGCTGTTGCAGAGAAAACTGAGTAGACAGCTCATTGTAACTGGACAAACGTTTCAGATCCCTTCAATATTTGGCCAAAACCCAGGTCACATAATTATATCATTAGTCGCATTAATATCCATTCAGCATTTTGATGAATCGCAATAACCACACAAATCCAACCTCAGGTAAGACAAAAAGTAGCATCTGCGCTTTGTTGCAGTATCAAAGTGCCTTTTGATGCATTTTAAATTACTAATATCTTTAGCGTTTGTTTGAATAATCTCCCCACAATACGGTTAATATAATGTGGTCTCCATCTCTATTAATAACAGCCGGTTGACACTTAGCAGAAGCTACACAACCCAAATTTTACACTAGGTTGGAACGTTCTGACCTACTATCTAACATTAGCACCCTTCTGAACATTTCATACATTAAAAGTAGCTTTGACACAAGTGTGGACAGAGGCAGTGGAGGATCCGAGAATGTCTGGGGTCATAAGTGGGTTGGAGGACAACTGGCTGTCGTCCTGGAGCCAGGCGTTGTAACGGAGGCCACACATCTTAATCCTCTTGTTAGGGTCGACCGTCAGCAGCTCTGCAGGAACAAGACGCAGATAATTACCTTTAACGCTCTTAATGCAGGTGAGAAAAGGTGAGACACAGGCAGGAAGTTATTTCCTCTTTAGGAAACTTGATCTCTGAAAGCTACTTTGTGAGTAGAAAGTTCATCCAAAACACGTCATCACTTACTGACATTGCACTAATGGAGCACTACTTGTCCATTTGTGCATCATACCATTTCTTCCGCCAGACTCTACCAGCACCATCAAAATCTGCCCTAAACATGACTCAAAGCTCTTGCATAAACCTCATTTTATTTATTTAACTAATTTACAATTTTACAAAAACAGTTCATACCTCCTGCTCTGGACTACTTTATTTTGAAAGTCGATATTTTATTCTGAAAAAATGAACTGGAACAAAGATTCTAACGATAACAGAAGTCTTGGAGCTACAAGCTAACACTACTCACTTTTATAACCACATCCTAAAATTTGTAGTACTATTTAAGTGGAATTTTGTAAATTTAGTGCACTATGTTTCTATGTTTTTAATGGGAAAAAAAGAAAACGAAGCTCAAGTTATTCAAAAGAAAATGAGCCAGTTTTTTCCCCTCACCTTGTATGAGGTCCTTAGCTTGCTTGGACACGTTTCTCCAGGCCTCTCCTTGAAAAGAGAAGTCTCCCTGTTTGATTTTGCGCATAATCTCTTCAGCACTGGTGTGGGTCAGGCTCTTCTCCTGGCACTGAAAAGGCACCTGGCCGGACAGCATGGTGTACTGCAAACAAAGGAAGACCATACAATCTGCTATGAACATAAACATATTAAAAAAAAGATGATTTAGAGATCTCAATGGAATTTTTACAATACAGTCACATTTAGACTGGCCTACCAGTTTATAATAGCTCTCTCTTAGCTTTTCAGTTATAGACTTTAAAGAGAGAGCGAGGTTTATTTAAGTTTTTGTTACATTGTTGAGAAAAGTCTTGGAGTGAGGCTAACTGTTGGTGACCTAATTAATTAAATTATTAATTTTTCTCAGCTCCTCTCTGTCTCTGAGCTAACATTAGCTGCCACATCACCAAACTGTGGTGACTCAATCACAGCTCCCCACAAAGTGTAGACACACCTCTAACACTTTCTTCCTGTTAAAAGAGAGGTTTTTCTTCCCACTGTCACCAAGTGCTTTCTTAAAAGGGGTCCTCTGATTGCTGGAATTTTCTCTGTATTATTGTAGGGTCTTTACCTTACAATATAAAGTGCCTTGAGGTGACTGTTGATGTGATTTGGTGCTGTATAAATAAAATAGAATTAAATTTGAAATCTGCTAGCTTGACAAAATTGGGTAGCACAGAGAGCACAACTGTGTCAAAACTTGAACAGTTGTGCGTAGCTAAGCAGTGTTTTTGTGAAAGGCTTTACTACAAAGTTAATAACAACTCTGTTATTTTCTGTTTTCAGTACAACACACTGTGCAACCTTGATTTCCAGGAACTGGAATGCTGTGTAAAATGTATATCGCCAAAATATCACAATAATCCAATGATTTTGACGATTATATAAGGCCTAAATAAAACTGAAAGGACAATATAATCTTGAAAGAGACATTGCACTGTCACTAAACTCATTTTTTCACAGTAAATATGAAAAATCTGAACATCTCTTTGAGACTCATGGATGCTGCGTTCTGCAAACTACACAACATTTAAAAGCAGTATCTGTGATAATCGGGATCAATAGTGCATATAGAATTAGCTACATAGACATGTGTAAAGGCACCACAAATGCTCCCATCAGGAAAATCTCTTTTTCATGGAAGATCTTGGTTATTTTAGCAACACAACATCAAACCCCATTCTGCACAGATCAGTGTGGCTCTGTAGTAAAACATTCAAGGATCCTAACTGGCCTTTTAAACATGTTGTCATTAAATTTTAAATGAACAGATATTTTAAGCGGTTTGACATTTTTCTTTTATCTTTATATGTGCTATAGGTTTTGTGAATAACTGCATTGCGGGGGTTTTTTTTTCTTAATTTACATCTTCTAAAACATCCCAACTATCTTTTTTCTCCATTTAAATCTCTAATCCCTTTGTCTTTAGAAATCAGGTATTTCTAGTGAAAATCTAATTTATACACTTTATACAACAGCTGCGGATGAAAAAACGCTACATGCTCGTTTTTGTCAGTGCCACACTACCTTCAATAAGCTGGTTAAGTAACTAGGCTTAAGTGTTTAAACACATTTTCTGTTAAAATAACATATTTTAAAAGCGCCCTTGACCGATCACGACTGTCCACATTTTTCCATTGTTATGCTGCAAGTTGTTGACCATGGCTGAACTAGCACTCAAGAGAAGAGCGGTTTGTGCTCAGCTGAATGAACAGGATTCTCTCACCTTGGCCTGAATGCATCTGCCCTCATACTTCTCATTAAAATGACAGTAGTTGGGAACAACCCTTTTGGCAGCAAAGACTCTGTTGTGCTGTGATCTCTCTCTCTCTCTCTCTCCCTCTATATCTCAACTCAGTTGGCTTCCAGGGCATTGTGCACAAAGCATGTCAGTAGCCATTTCATCAAAACTCCAAGAGGCACAGTACACCCATATCCCCCCAGGGGGCGACGGTGGGAGCAGCACTTAAACATGGAGCCATGGCTCTGTACGGATGACTGGCCAACTACAGAAATCTTTCTCTCAACTATGCGTCCTTTCCTTATCCTGTCTACCTGTAGCTTGCCATCACCAGTGTGTGAATGTGTGTGTGAATGGGTGGATGACTGGATATGTAAAGCGCTTTGGGGTCCTTAGGGACTAGTAAAAGCGCTATATAAAGACAGGCCATTTACCATTTACCTCTCATTTTAATTTTTCTCCTTCATGCAAAAAAAAGTTGAATGAGGATGACATATCCGCATAGCCTTTACCAGGTCTGAGAGTGGGGCAGGTCTTTCTTCTTTTTGTGGTGAGCGTTAAACTGTGTCAGCTCACCACATGATGCTGAAGTTTGTACCGCTGAACAAGAGGAGATGAATATCATCCAAAACAGATTAGCCTAAACTACTACCAAAATCAGTTAAAATAACAGCTGATTGCTTAATCAGAGTGGCCTACATCAAATGTTTAATCCTCAAACTCGACAAGACGTGCAAATCAAGAGTATATGAAGCTTTTGATTAAACATTTATTTAGTTATAGAAACACTTCAGTCAAAAGCATTTTTAGACAAGCTTTAAAATGGGAATGTGGGTTCTGAAAAGATTTGTGTAAATTATACATTTATATAATCAGGTCACTTTCCTGGAGCATTGTGGAAAGTGATGGCGTTAAGTCACAAAGAAGGATGCTCCTGAATAGGGCTAATCAATGATCTGTTATTTAGTTCTACTACAACCTGTGAGAGCCATGAGTTTCATGCTTTCATAATGTCTTTGAGTTGACTAGACTGCTACGTGAAATTTTACTTGCCAAGAATACAGCATTTCGACAAGCAAAATAATTTAACGCACAAATATACCCTGGGATTTATATTCTGAATTTTTTACGAAAAAGCACCACGCCTAAGAACAGCCAACCATTCTTTGGATAACAGATACTACTAAGGATGAAAGGAACTGATGGTTAGTGCATTACCTACTACACGGTGGTCGGCATGCAATGCGATGCTCTGAACATGGCCATTAAAATGTACTGATCTATAAAAAAGAAGGGCTGCTAATCTATTAATGAATTAATTAATTTAAAAAAAAGATTAATTATATAATCAGCTATAACTGTAATTATAATAATAGAACAATTTAATGGAATTCAAATTAAAGGCTTAAGTCAGGATTTAAAGTAACTTAAAGATCCAATACCCTTCCACTTCCAACTCAACCCTACCACCAATGCCACAGGCCTAGGCTCACCACATGAACATCAATAAATACACTGCAATCTATCATTCATATAGTGTAAATGTTAGCATAAACAGCTTGTTCACCATTCAAAAACTCAGATAACGGTTTGCTCGTTGTTCTCTCCCCGATTGCTGAATAATCAATGATCCTCGGTCAAATTAATAGTGCCTTGATTTAACCTGAGCGTAGCTGCTCCACTCACCAGGATGACCCCTAGACTCCACAGGTCACAGGACTCATCATAGCCATCATATTTGAGTATCTCTGGTGCAGCGTACTGCAGGGTGAAGCAGGGAGTCTTTAGGAGCTGATTGTCTGGTGGTTTCAGTCGAGCGAAGCCAAAGTCTATGATTTTTATCTCAGAGTTCTCATTCTCATCTGTGAAGAGCAGGTTCTACAAAGCAATTTGAGACACGCACAGCAATCATTTTTCTCAGCTCAGCAGAACTGGTTCACTCAAGTAGTAAATTGTACATCATGACTGACCAGGTACTTGTGACCCACGTTGGGGTCAAACAATTTTACTCTTGTTTTGTAGAAAATAGCAGAGTGAGAACGACAGAAGGACAGATCATACAAAGTTCAGAAAAACACAGTAATTCTGTTTCAAAAGCGTACAATCCAGCCAGCCTGCATTCATCACAAAGACACAAACTGTGCTTGGACAGAAAGAAATCTCTGGCAATAGCTCGGCTGAGTAGCTCTCCAATACCTCCGGTTTAAGATCCCTGTGCACAACTCCTACGTCATGCATGTGACTGACAGCAGACACCAGTTTGCGCATGATCCGGCTGGCCTCCGTTTCGCTGAAATGTTGCTTCCGGCGGATTCTCTCCAGCAACTCCCCTCCACCAAGCAGCTCCAGAACCAGGTATGTGTGAAGCTACAGCAAAAACATACAGGATAAGGTTACATCTGTTACACCCACTCTTAGCCTATATTCTTTAACAACCCTTGAATTAGCTCGGTATGCACAAACACTCTTAAATGTTTGGTAATTAAATAAATATTGGAAAGTTTGTCTTTCCTAAAGTATCATCAATCTTGCTTTCAAAGCTTGAACAGCACATTGAAAACAACTGAAAGCTGATGTGTGAAATATTAAACTGTAATTTTTCTATTGCGTAACAAACAGAAACAAACACAAAAAAACCCATCCTTGATCTCATGATGATGACATTAAACCACACTGGTATTAAGTAAAAATGAAAGGGGCCAAACAAAGTGGCAGGAGAATGATGTGCCAGAGCAGCGGGGTTGAGTTTCTCATTAGCGCAGGATCTAGGGAACAAAGACAGGACTCAGCTGAGGCGGGTGAGGCAGCGCTGCTTTGATCTGGGTCACAGACCTGTGAGGTACAGTAATAACCCCACTGAGCTCATCAGTAAAGTGGTGCTCCTGGGCATGAAGGACCGAGGCTAATGAAGCTGTACACAGTCACACACACGGTCACACCTTCCATATAACGGGGGGAAGCTACATTTAGAACACAGGCGCGCTTAGTTTGGGTTAAGTGTGCGGCTCGATTAGCAAAACAAGTGAATCTAGGTTGTTACTATTCAGTGGCGAAAAATGGATGTTTGTGCAGCTGCAGTTTAGAAATAAATCTGAGGCGAAATATTGAGCACACTGTGAGATGTTCATGAAACAATATGCAAAGAGATAAAGAAACACCCAGGGGCTACCAGCATCCCCATTAATCTGCCTTGTTCCATTTCCTCGACTTAATAAGGCTGCAGTCCCCACAGACTAGGCAGAGAGCTATGGAAAACAGAATTTATGGAGGCAAATGTAACGAACGCAATTATCCTTACCTGATCGTGGTAAATTTCATGTAACTTGACAATGTTAGGGTGACCGTCGCAGAGCTTCAGGGCTGCTATTTCCCGCTGAGTCTGGGCCTCCATCCTACAGCAAAGGTAGTCACAAACAGACACACAGTAGAAGTGGAAATTTTTCTACTTTTGCATTCTGTGTTTGGCAGAACAATACGCCAAGATTTTCTTTTTTTTAAAGAAGACAAAACATTTACACATATTACAGCACTATTAGTTGTACCGTGTTAATGTTTTGTTATGATAGGTACAACACAGTATAAAAGAAGATCCTTTTATAACCCAGAACACACTGGAAAATATCACGACAAATCACTAACAGCAGATTGTGTTGAATTAGGTTTCTTTTATTTATTTTGTTTACTTTAGGGGAATTTCCTAAATATTTTTAGGGCAGTTTTGCTCTAACCAACGAAGAGCTAGAAAATACTGGACATGGGTTTGCCTTGCATCAGTCCTAATGTCAACTATAATCAGCACTATAATACTGGGTGCCACACTGTGGAAGAGTGTATTGTAAGCATTCATGGGATTTTATAGGACGTGGCAGTAAAAGCAACCAAGTGATCTACTTTTATAACCTGGATTTTTGATAGGGAAAAATCTAAAAAATATGTAATCAGGTCAAATTATGACATTATTTGGCCTTTGTTAGTTTAACATTTATTAGTCTTCTCAGACTGGCTTCAGACTTGGCTGAGCAGGGGAGTGGAGGAGGGTGGCGGTCCAACTGATTCAGTAAATCTATAAACAAAAGACAGAGCCAAAAGCATCTGAGTTGACAAACACATGTGTGCACCCAGTGAACTCGTACCTCTTGCTGACAATCTTGACTGCATATTTCTGCCCAGTCTTCTTGTGTGTGCACCGTCTGCAGATCGAGAAGCTACCCTCCCCCAGAGCACTTTCCTTCAGGTCCATCTCATAACTCATGTAGAAAGGAGAGTCCTGCAAATACACATAAAAATAATCACAAAAAGTAAGAATTATGTGTATATTTTATTATCACGCAAATAAAATTCACATTAAATATTTTAGCCTGATATAGGATGTTTGTTCTTAGAATTAAAGTAGAGATTTTGCAAGTTCCTACATTACTTATGACCAAATTAATTCGCCAATTATCGGAGTATTATCTCAGGGCCTTAGTTGCTTTCAGTTTTCTACAGAGAATACTTGGTACACTTGACATTCTTCATTCTTTCTATTCCCCACATAAAAAAAACACAATTTATATCTTTTAGTCTTTTCTGGAGGTTGTATGCAGAATTTATATTAAAAAGCCTGATTCAATTACAGCTAGAATCCCCAAAGCTATCCCTCTTTTCACCCATAGTAATGTTCATAATAATTCTTCTCTCACTCTAGTTTTATGCCACACAAAGGGTTGTTTTTAAGTGTATCACCACACCAACCCTGTACACTTCACATGCAAAATCGAAAAGAAGAAATACAAATGTGATGAGGTACATTAAAAAATAGCACTGAAAGTCTCGACTTTAGATCTGAACTAAAAGAGTTAAGATCGTCACATGATAAGACAGAAATACCGTTAATAAGCTTCCTGTTTGCTAACCAGAATCTGGTTTAAAACCTATAATGTGCACCCAGTGGAAACTTCAGAAAAGCAAAGCCAGCTAGTTAAACCACTAATTTCCTTCATTGTTTAGATACAATTTAAAAGACCCAATTTCTTTTTTTCCCTCCGTTTTCTTGGATTATTGAAGCTGCAATCTGAAAAGCACTGAGATAAATAATTACAATACCTTTCACCATTAGGACTAATCTCATAATAAATATAAAATCCTAAGGTTTGCATAACAGCTCAGTTTCCCAGGATGTTGGTGAGAAAGCTTTAAACTAACTGAGGTAACAAAAGTAATGCACTGCTACCTTTTCAAAAAGCATTATGCTGCAAAGACACGCAAGTGTATTCACGAACAAACGCCATTGAATAAACAGGATTAAGCCTGAAACTGAACGTGAGTGCAGTAAAACTAGCACAGAAGAAAAATAAAGTTCAAGTGGAATGGAAAGGAAGGAAAAAATCTCATCTGTCTGTGACAGCAGCCATTAGCTTAAGTGTGTTTGTGCTCGGAGAACCAAGTCCATTCATTTTACCTTCATCATGGCGCTGCGGGCTACCGCAGCTGAGCCTGGCTTTTCAGAACCCCCACACAGCTGGACAGGGTCATCCATCACCACATTCCTCTTGAACAGGATGGAGGGGGCCATAAAAGAGTAACCCTGCACATAAAAAACACAAGAGCCCTAGGTGTTTACATTTTACTAAGACATAAAGCGAGAGATGGACTAGGGCAGATGAAAAGGAAACTTCCTCCAGTGCCACAGAAAAAAATCCCTTAAAATAAAAATTTGCGTAGTTTTCTTTAAATCTATCAAAACCAGCCTGTCAGCTCAACAATAAGCCCAATTCTGTTCATGTGTGACTGACAGTGGCTGTCCAGCTGTTCCTATTGTTAGGCCTGTCATTGTGGAGCGCTGCCTGCTTAATTCCAGCTGTGGGGAGCACAGAGCTTTGAGCTGGCATTAATCTCTCCCTCTCTCTTTTACACCGGCACACACACAGCTGTGTGATATGTAGTGACAGCAATGGATGGACGGAAGGATGGGTGTTGAATGAATGAGATGCCCTAAATTGCCGGGCTTGAATATTTGATTGCTCTGCTGTGAAATTACATCTTGGCGCTCTTAATGCAATTTTAATTTTGTTTTGTGCGGCACGGCGGGGGAGCAAGTGCACAGTTTAAAACTGGGATTGCTGTCGTTATCTCAGAGATTGCTAGGCTTGCAAATTATAAAGACCACAAAATTTCAGACTACATGAATGGCAGCTGAGAGCGAAAAAAGCCAAGATGAAGTTGGCAATCAAAGACTGAAGGCGTAACCGAGACAGACGTGGTGATGCTCTCAAAGTGTAACCTTTTATTCCATGAGAGAAGCCCGTTAATGGATCTATTGATCTAGCATGCTCAAGGATCCAGAAGGCAATCAGAGTTGAAATTTCATGCAATACATCAGACAGCCATCAGCTGGCATGGAGTTGTGGGCCATATTATGGTTCAAAGCTACATCAAAAATAGTCATTCACATCTGTTACTTCAATAAGAGCTGCATATGGCAGCAATTACTTCAATAAAAGACCCTTTAGTCAATTTGAATACCAATGCACACAGACAGACTCATGTTGACTTACAGCAACCTTTTGAGGACATTCAAAACTTCACTTGATTACTTCAATTGCTGTGAAGTATGTCAAATATAGTCACAGACAAAAAGCGAATAATGTATAATGCGATTTTTCATCCGTGTCAACATTTCACACTGCCTGCTACCAAAGCCCAGACAAACACGGGCTCTAAACAAATGCCGATAAACGGTGTCCTGTGCGATGACCTGCAAGGAGCACAAAGAAATATTCCTGTCTGCAAACAACAGCAGCATGAGTCACAACAAAACACAGTCTGCTTGTCTAAGATGTCTTCCTTCCCTCCCACCTGGAAGATGCGGTCACAGTTCTGAGGCAGAGCTGCAGGAGAGTAGGTGGGGTCCATCTCTGTGAACTCGTCTGCAAAGTTGCTGACGTCCAGCTCATCCCGAATCACTGGCTTGAACGGCGCAGGCACCTTCTTGGCTGCCAAATCCTCCCAGTTAATTTTCTAATGCGAGTTAAAAGAAAAACATGTAGAAATACTCAGTACAAAACAATGACATCTCAGTCCATTAGTTATATTAAATAACGTGAACATTACAAGACAGGCAATGAAATCCACCTGGTAAAATGGGTGTTTCTTTACATTCTCCGCTCCATTAGGTCCCGACCCTAATCTCTTCTTTGGATCTTTAATGAGGAGTCGCTGGATTAGGTCTTTGGCCAGTGGTCCCATGTCTTTAGGGAAAGGAGGATCTTTTTTGGCAATCCTCCTGTGATGTGCGAGAGAAATAACCCACAGCATTATAGACTGATTATAACTGAAATATAGCTGCAAGCTGAGGCTGATGATCAAGGAGAATTCATACTTGGCAATGTCTGTGTGCGAGTTCTCATCTCCATCAACAGTGAAGGGCGACCCACCAGTCAAAAGCTCATACATCAGCACGCCGAGGCTCCACCAGTCCACCGCCTGGAATGCATGAAAGCACCTAACCGTGACTTCTCACTGGAGAGTGTGCAACATGATTTGATCAAACAGGCAATGACATGAAACTAGAATTTACCTTGTCATGCCCCGACTCTCCTCCTTCCACAATTTCTGGAGCCATATATTCAATGGTGCCACAGACAGAGAAAGCTCTTTCAGCCTATTTTTAAAAACAAAAGCAAACATTTGGTAAGACAAATATGACATAGAATAGAGATAAAATACTCTACCCTAACACACACTGTATGCTAATATTTCTCTGCATTTGTAATGAGGAAGTGAGAAGTGGTTATTTCTCTATATTGATGAAAAAATATCTCCAATGTGAAATACCCAAACCCACACTATTTAAAGTAAAAATCTGACTTCACAGTTGGGTTTTTTGAGTGCATAAAAGAAAAAGAAAAATGTCTTTTTGGGGGTTTTATTAGCTAAAACGTATTATGAGAATAGAAAAGGTTTGAGAGGTTTAAACACATAAAGGCAAACTGTACCTGATCAAATTCTTTACTAAGGCCGAAATCTGTGAGAACTATATGACCATTTGAATCTAGTAGAATATTCTCAAGTTTAAGGTCCCGATAGACAATCCCAAGCTGGAACAAGAAAATGAAACACAGGTTAAGCATAAAGGACGGAAGAAGCACAACTGTTTACTGTTGAACTAAATCTGAAGGTCACCTCGTGTAGATGTTCTAGTGCCAAAACAATCTCTCCGCTATACAGGGCTACTTCTTGCTCCTTAAACCGCACCCTTTGCACCAAGTGCGTGAAGAGCTCCCCACCATTTACATAATCTATAACGGAAAACATCATGCTTGTTATGCAAGTTGGTTAATGTCCCTACAAGGAAAGACCATTTTTATTCTCTGCGTACATTAGTTTATTTAGCTGTTAAAAATGTGTTTTTTCCACTGGGCTCAGACAGTCGCTATAGGCCTTAAATCTTGGCTGTAACAATTTAAAATCTGAATTCGTCTAAAAATTAAAAAAAATAATTATCAAATATCCTCACCAAGAATGAGGTGCAGCTTGGTTTCTGTTTGGAAGGCATAGTGAAGTGTGACTAGGAATGGAGACTGGCGAATGTGCTCCAACACCTGCCGCTCCGTCCGCGTGTGTTCTGCAGTCTTGGCCTTCTGTACAATAGTGGCCTTCTTCAAAACCTTCATAGCATAAAGCTTTCCTGCATCATGGCCACTGACTTTTCTCACGAGGAACACCTTTCCATATGCTGGCAGTAAAATAATCACAGACAGGGCAAAGTTCAGTGCAGGTGGGTAAACAGAAAAGACTAGTTCGACATGCTTGGCATTCCAAAAACACACTTTTGTTGGATGCCAGAATGGCGTGCAAACTATTTTCTGAATTTTAGAGTTTACATTAAGGGAAAGTAACACTGCACTTACCTCCAGTACCCAGCACCTTTAATAGCTCAAAGTTTTCAATCCCCACCCTCTCTACATGGCCCGTCAGGTTGGCTGAAGTCAAAGTAGAAATAAAAATATTAATATATTTGTAGTGAATACTTGAAATAATAAAGATGGCTTGATTGTCAATATACACAGACACTTTAAAATATATTCATACTGTATATTTGGCATTAAAAGTAATTGTCAGTGAAATTATATTTTTTTTACACTTCTCCAAAGCAATTAAATCACATAAGGTACAGCTTATTAGCACTGAAAGATCACTTAACGCTTACTACAAGTAAAACTTTATATTTAGGGATGCTCTGAAATTCTAGATATGACTATTTTTCATTTGTTTTTTGTTGTTTTTTTTATTCTCCCTTTTGTTCTAGGGAAACAGGCAGGCCAGTGCAAAACTGATATAACACATAAACATCGGCCACTGACATTAGCAAATGCGATTTTGTTTAGCGATATCCCAATACTAGTTAATCAGGCTAATATAGGCTAATACCAATGTTCAGCAAATGTCTCAGTGCTTCCATGGTACATCCCTGTTTATATTTACTATACTCACAGCCTGACAGTATGCAGTTGCACTATGAAGTTCCCACTTGGTATTTTTCAGTACCTAGGAATAACTATTAATGGCTAAAGATTATATACTAAAATCAAGATACCTAAGATTCAAAGAAGCACAAACTGTGGATACAGATTGTAATAGAAAACTGAAGGGTCTAATTTCTGGTCCAATCTTTACCCCACAGCTCTATAATATATCTGTTCCCATTCTTAAATAATAAGGATTAAAGATGGTTTGTTAGCTACCATGCTCATGAGCTCTATTGGGGATGAAATAAAGGACTATGAGTAAAAATATTCTCCTCTTATCTACTATTAATCAACAAAACAAATCTTAATTAGCCATTTTAACTACCGTTGAGTTGTCAACACTGCATGGCTACCAGTAGACATTTTTTGGTACATTTGTTTTGTAGATTGCGGTCAAGTTTTGAATTCTGATGCACTTAACTATGTGACTAAACTGAGACTTAATGAAAAGGTTTAAAAGCTGAAGAATTGGGCTTTCAAATGAAGAACCAGCAAATTAAAACAAGAGACAGCAAAACACCAACAACAGCAGACTAGTAACATTGTTATGGTGATTTCACTTCACCATTACGGTACAAAAAAAAATACCACAAATAACACATGCATGATTACTAAACTTCCTCCATGTAAACAAGTGTTACAAAAACACATTTGCTCTTCCTGTCTCCTAAATATGCAGCACTACAAAATAATCCTCCCTTCCACTGCAAGCGAACTCGCTACATTAACCAGCAAAAGGTCATTATCTTCCATTAAAGATCTTCACTGAATTCAGCACACACTGTCTGTGACTCCCTGTGTCTCACTAAATCATGGTCTCCCAGTACAGCTGACTGAGCATGGCACACTCTTAGACATGCATGTCCATTGTAGTGAACACATTCCTTCTGTCTCACACTCTGAAAATAGGGTACTGAGCAATTAAAGCGGCTGATTTAATCTTTTCCTCTGCTTCTCCAGTTACACACAAGACGAAATGCTGCAACTGTTAGGCAATTTGAGCGCACACTGTATCATTTCAGAACAACAAAGCTGTCCTTCAAATTTAAGGTCAGAGATTCAGGTTGCATAACACCCTTGTCAAGCTTACCCTGCCAAGGCCCAGTTTGATTTTGGTGTTTATTAATAGCCTAACAGAGGTGTCCTAGGAATCCCTTTGCTTTATTGGAGGGAAATTGTGCTTCCTTTAAAAAATCAATAAATTAAAAACTTTAAAAAAAACAGATCTGTTAAACTTTGTGCTTGGTTGGTTTCCTGAGTGATTGTTTTTAAAGACCCAACATCTAATACAAGCCCCGGACAAGCAAGAATATTCTTTTATTGTGCAATTGCCAGCACAAGCATGATTACTCATTTTATGATAACATAGCCACATTTAGTACAGCTCTGCCTTGATCTCCAACAGGAAGACAGGGAGGTGCAATGACAACTGATATTGACATATTTTTATATTGACATATGAGCTTGGAGCACTGTGTGGTTGTTCTGGACTAAGACATCTCCACAGACAAAATGGTACAGCATGGATGTAAAGTAGCCATAAGTTTCACTGTGTTAAATGAAACACACAGGGAAAAAAGTGACAACTAGACAGACTGCATTTTTAGGGCAGGGCAATAATCGGGGTGCAGCATAGTCATGTTGGAGCCTGAACAGGAGCGCTGTATCATTATTTGTAGTTGTGGTTGCTCTTTTCCTTTTGTTTTGCTTTGTTTATTTGTCTCTTTTAATTCTATGTTGTTGTACTTTTTCAACATGTTCAAAATAAAGATTCAATCAATCAATCAATCAATCAATAACCTAGTTGTCCACTGTCCAACTTCACTAAGCACTCTTGTTCACAGAGACCCTCTTTCTAACACTAATATTAAAATCTCTGTTATAAATATTTGTGGATCCTGCCTAGATTTACTGTAAATTCTTAGTGAACTCACACTATACTGTCCTTCAGTAGATTACCCTTTTAGGGATGAGGCTTAGTAGTATAAAGTTAACCAGGCTGGTTAGGAGATTAATATGTCATTGCATGCACTGTTAGAAGAAACAGCTGTAGCTAAGGTTACAGGTAATCTTAACTATTGTGTAATATGCAGAATGAAACTATAGGCTAACATTAGCGTGTTGGACTTGACATCACTGCAGCTGGCTCTGCCTTTTTTGACTGAGGAGAAGTTAGCTGTGACAGCAAAAACAGTCACACACAGGCAACAGCAGGAAAACCCAGCAAAATAACTTAAGGCGTTGACTATGGCATTAACTTAGTGAAATCTTCATCGATGCTCTGTTTTAACCTAGTTACACGCTGACAACTAGCTTAAGCTAATGTTATTTCCCTGGTTGAGTTCGGTTTATAACAAACGCTAGCCGCTAGCTCGCCGTAATAATATGGTCAGATAACGTTAGTTTGTGTGAGTTCGAGGTAACGTTATAAGTAGTAATGACAGTCGGATGTTAGCTTTCCTCTGCCATGTTTGAACTTGTGTAACGTTGATGTTACTGCTTACTACAAACGATCACTGACAGTGACAGTTGGCTCCCCTAAGCTAGCCCAGCTAACATTTTTCTCGCTCCGACACGTGTCTCCAAAACATAAATACCGAATTAAATGCACAGCATTGAGTTTTACCGGCTCCCAGCTAACTTACCATTTTTCAGCTCGTGTTTCACAGTAAACAGGTCACCTTCTCTGGAAGATCCCTCCATCGGGGATGGCATCGTAATTTCGTGTCCCTATTATATTCAAATATGCTTTCAGGCAGATTTAGATTCACCTGCCAAGCTAGACTGCAAAATTAGAATGCAGAAACCAAATAATGCATAACAAAAGGATCAAACGCCGATAATTTCGGCGCCTAACCTGACAGATACACGAGTAAAATGTTGTTACTAAACCTTGCAGCAAACAAGCCCAGAGGAAACACTTGCTTCTTCCAGTACACCACCACGACCACTACCTTCGCAACCAGCCAGTCCCTATTCGCTGATTGGGGTTACTATGTGAAAAGCTGGCCTCTGATTGGATTCTTTCGTCGTAACGCCACATAATCCCGCCTCCTTCAATAGATTGGTGCTGCCTTCAAATGTCCCTGTTAACATGCTGTGCCAAAGGTCAGAATGTAAGTATAATAAATACTTCTTATCAGTTTAGGCAGCATATACATGTGAATACAAGCAACACGCATGTCCTAATGTAATAAATTAATGCAGGCCTACAGTGTTAGGTGCAGATTTCACTTCAGATTTTCCATTTCAGTTTTCTGATGAAACCTCTTCAGTCCTATCCTACTTACTGTCAATAAGATAATAAAGTTAGAATGAAGAAAAATTTCTCAGAATTAACATATAACCATAATACGGAATATGGTGGATTTAAGAGGTTCAAGAGATAATCCAACAATTTAGACTTTTGCCTAAGGATAGCAATATTTTATTATTTCACTATTATGCACATGTCTAAAAGGAATTATAGTTACTTTCCTTTTTGATTTTCTTTTATCCCCTCATCTGGTCTTGCCACAAAACAGCATATCATGAAAGTGATCAGTTCCTGTTAGTTGAGGTAGAGCAGTTCCTCAGAAACACAAACCACCTTATCCAAAGCGATCGCAGTTCTGAAAGGAAATCTCTCTAAAACGGATTCAACACAAATGTGAACATTATAACATTAATAAATATTGAATTAACTACAAAGCTGTTAGGCTAGTATAGTAACTTCAAGTACATGGTTGTAATGTAAACTGTCAATCTAATGCAATGCAATTCAGTTAACTGCACACGGGGTGTCGCCCTTGTGCTGTTACTGTAGAGAACTCAACCTTGTTCAGTGACAATTAATACTCCACAAACACGTAGACAGTAATTGTAAATATTTTTTCCCTTTTTTGTTTGTTCAATAAATGGTATTTGTAATATCTCCTGTGTAAATATTTCTTAATGTAAAAAACACATTTTTTACATTAAGAAATCTGCACTGATCATTCATGCAGACTACCACAAAATTGTTGGATACCTGAAGAAATGTACTTCCTTTATCTATACTAACATTTCAGTTATCTTAATTCTTAGTATACTAAGATGTCAATCATCTTAGTATAACTGTCTTTCAACAGACAACTGAAAAATGGTTTCACTATGAAACAGAAGATTTTGATAGATAAATTTCAGCTTTCATGAGTTGATAACTTAGCTTTGCAGTCAAAATGTTAGTAATTACTCATCACAAGCAACAGGACCTAATGTTACACTTTGGCAAAGAGCGGTTATTGTTAGAATGTTTGTTTGAGATTTAAAACATTTGATTAATTGAAAGATCACTTAAAGGTATAACATTCAAAAGAAGACTTCTACAAATATTTACAGATCAGAAGAATAACTCACTAGAAATCCCAAATGACTCATGTCCATTAAGTAGTTTTTTCTTAAGTATAAGGAATACAAACACTTTGAATCCAAATTATATTCTCAGAGTTGTTAAGCTTGAACCTGGGTAACCTGGGGTCCTTGTCTCAAATGTGTAATGGTCAATAATGGGTGAGATTCGATTTTGTAACTGCCTTACTAAATTTTAATTTTTAGCATGCATAAAAATTACAATATAATATCTTACATCATATATACATATCTACATACATCTATAGAAAGTACAGAATGGGATTTTAAAAGTACCATTTATTGAATATTTCTGTGTTGCATGTCTGTTTATCACCTGATATATGGGATACCTGAAAATAAATATATATACATATATATATATATATACATATATATATATATACATATATATATATATATATATATATATATATATATATATATATATATCCACATCAAAGGAGCCAGTTGAGGTGGTTCGGGCATCTGACAAGGATGCCCCCTGGGCGCCTCCTGGGCGAGGTGTTCCGGGCATGTCCCACCGGGAGGAGGCCCCGGGGCAGACCCAGGACGCGCTGGAGAGATTATATCTCTTGGCTGGCCTGGGAACACCTTGGTGTTCCCCCGGATGAGCTGGAGGAGGTGGCTGGGGAGAGGGAGGTCTGGGCTTCTCTGCTTAGGCTGCTGCCCCCGCGACCCGACCTCGGATAAAGCGGATGAGGATGGATGGATGGATATATATATATATACATATATATATATATATATATATACATATATATATATATATATATATATATATATATATATATATATATATATATATATATATATATATAAATACATATATATATATAAATACATACATATATATACTGTCCTACATTAATTGTCACCTTACAAAGTTGAGTCCTCCACAGTAACTGTCCGATATGTAAATCTTGTATAGGCACTAGGTTCCACTTTTTGTGGAAACACATTAAAATTAAAATGTTCAACTGTTGGTACAACAATAGTAGCAAATTTCTGCAAATCCACTTCTGTGTCAGTTTAAGTAATTTCCCTCCTCCCTTAAAGAAAAGGAGAATGTGATCAATTCTCTTTTAATGTTAGCAAAAAAATTGTGAAGTGGGTCAGAGATGATCCTCCTTCTATTTCAATGTGAAAATCTCTGATCTTGTGAATATGGAAAACTCTGGACACAATATTAATTTAATAACTCATCTTTTTTTTAGCAGAGGCCACTGGAACTTGATTAAAAACTGGAATTAAACAAATGACATGGACAACTGTCACTGTATTTGGACTGCGTAACATGAGTTGGATTCATATAATACACGCTCCCTCTCATTCACACATGTATTTAGACTTGCACTCCCGTTCTCTCCAAAACATACCTACACCTCTCCAGGCTTTCTTCCACCTGTTCTCTACCCTCACTACAAATCACAATGTCATCTGTAAACATCCTGCCTGATCACTCAACCTGTACAAGTGTACAAGCAAAATATGCAGAAGACTGTAGCTTTAGGCAAATAATTTATTTATTTATTTATTTTAAAAGACGCAGTTCTTCCTGCTTGTCTTTATTAAAAGGCACCACTTCTCCGAAATCTGTAGCTAAAGGACATTTTAGTCATAAAAACATATACATAGGTAAATATCTCTGGGATTTAAAGAACTCAGTGCAAATATTCTGGTTATGTTTGTATTCACTGATTTCTGCCTCTACCTTGTGGTAGCATGCTGCGATTGCATCATGAATACGGTGTGATTGTTAACTTTAAAATTGAACATTTTCGCTATGCACAAAATAGTAATAACAATAGTAGTAATTGCTTGAAAATTTTATTTTTAAAAAATGTATAAGGGCATCTGGATGACAGTGTGGATGAAACCCAGCCGGCAGTATTTACGTTTGGTTCATTTTTAACAGTTTAGTTAAGAGGCGTTTTGTAGTCTTTGGGCGTCCAATTAGCTGCGAGTTCCTGAGATTTGACCAATGCTGTGGGGTTTGTTGAAAGACAGCCAATAAGTATCTTGTCCGATTGACCGCTTTCAGGAAGTAGTACAAGTCTTGTATTCGTTCCTCTCTTCTAAAGCACCTCCTAGTTAGCTAGCTTCACTTCACGCCACCGCAGACTGACCTATGCTTCTAAGATGGCCGGTGTACGAGCTGTTGGTGTTCTCTCCAGACTGACGTTAAGGAGATATAATCTTTTCACAGGTATACTATACACTTGTTTCATGCAGACATTTTAAGCAAAGGCGGAAGAGAGAATGACAGCAAGAGTCCAAAGGTTTTTAAGTGTCGTAAATGTATAATTAGCTTGCGACTAGCTGTTAGCACTAATGAATGCCCTGCAGAAACGTGTGGTAGTGCAGGTTAAACAACGCTAATTTTGAGTCAGTAAACCTATATCTCAATTAAAGTTTAACCAGAATTTCAAAGTGCGTGACACTCCTAAACCTTTATCAATGTAGCGAGAAAACCTTTAAGCGCTAGCTAGCCTACTGCTACGGAATCCCATAAATTAAAGTGGGAGTGGATCAAAGTTACAGCTGTAAATGGATTTGCTTCACTTTTAAGCTTTAAATTGTCTTGATTAAGACAGTTCAGACTGAGATTTAAAGGCTTGTGTACAGTATTCTCAATTGTGATGACCGCGGTTTCTGTCCTACTGGTGAGGGGAGAATGTAGGTGAAAGGTCGCTGTGCACTGAGGTCACGGAAATGTTGTGTGAACGTCTCATATGCATCAATGTATTTAATGCATTAGGGCATTCGGTTTAAGTTACTTTTAAATATGACATTGAATCTTAAATCTGTACGCAAAAGATATTGTTCAAAATATTTTAAAATGTTTTAAAGACTGGTTGCAACAGGGTTATTCCATCTCAGATCATGACATTTTTTTCTATTCGACCATTTCTTATTTGTCTTTTATGCCCAAGATTTGAACATACATAATGATTGTTGTGAAAGTTTTGCTTCACACACGTATGTGTATATGTAGAAAAAGAGATTTTTGTTATAGAAGGCCTGCCCATCCAGTTTCAGGCGCTTTTTTTCGCACATTGAAATCTGACGCCATTGAACATTAATATCTCAAAAACTATTAAAAGTAAAAACCTGAACTTCTTTCTTACTATAAAATTGAAACAGAAGCTGTAACATGGGACAGATATATCTGCATTTTTAGTTCAAATATGAAAAAATAAATTTAAGCAGTCTTAGAAAGTCTTACATTTGAGCTCATACTAATATAAACCTTTATATAAAAAAAGACAAAGTGACCGTTTCTAAATGATATATACTTGTATTTCACAATTATGCAAAACAAAACTGCTAGAATACTTTTGAATGTGAAATGAATAATCAACTTACTTAACTTTGGTGCAGGATTGAGCTAATATGACAAGTTGTACAATAAAAAAGAAATATCTGTAGCTATTCCAGAAAAACTAAATTTGTGATTGTTTTCCAGATTTTACTCTAATTTATAACTAAAAAATGATTTTGTGAAATGCATGCATATTTCACATCCTTTTCAATACATCCTATACAAACCATTTTGACATGTACTACCCCGGAGGATTGTGTTAATTCAGGTTAAGTTTAAAATATACCAAGAGATTTCAAGGGCTCACTAAGTATAATGTAAATATTTTGCTACATAAAAAATATATATCTATAGCAGAATAATTAACAGTAATAAAAGGGGGGATTAGTAGCTTCTTTCATGTGGGTAGTCTTCCAAGGCCAAGACCCTAATCCTATTTCTGATTGAACTTTATGGTAAGAAAAGTTTGGGCATTTATCTTTAATATATATTTAAATAGTTATATTCATGTACAAATACTACCTCAGAATTAACTTTGTGGGGAAAAAATGTTGGAAAAAGGTTATTGGATACCAAAAAAATGTATCTTAAAAATGTATCTTCATATATGAAGCTAAAATTGAACAGCAATTAGTGTATGTATCCTAACTTTAGATCATAAAATTTTCAGGCAAATGGGACATGGATCAGCAGAAGTCACAGAGATTTGTGATGGAATAACCCAATAGTAACTTGGCAGATAAACTAATAATGCACTGTCTTTTCCCTTGGTTTTTACAGGGCCATCTTATCGCTCCTTCTCAGTATCTCCTGCCATGCTAGGTAATTTCAGAACAATCATATATGTATAAAAATATGTCAGACACTCGCTGAACCTAATTACACTCTCTTCTTTCTGTATTTGTAGCCCGAACACATGTGAACTATGAAGTCAAGGGAGACGTCGCTGTTGTACGGATTAATGACCCAAACTCAAAGGTGTGAGCTCAGTAACAGACGTTTAGTTTATTTTGCAGTCTTGCATTGTGCAGGTTAAATGTAACTATAATTATGTTTCCCTCTAGGTCAACACACTGTCTATTCAAATGCAAAAAGAGATGACAGAGGTGATGAATGAAGTGTGGGAAAACGATGCCGTTAAAAGTGCTGTTCTTATCTCATCAAAGCCGGGATGTTTCATTGCAGGAGCTGATATCAAGTAAGCACAAACTCCTTAAATCCACTTCTCTTGGGTGGTACTGCAGACACAAAGTGCGACTCTAAAGTTGGTGACATCTCTGAATAATGAGTCCAAGTGGCTTGTCATTTCATTTAAAATATTCTACATCTGATTCAGTATGATCCAGGGCTGCAAAACCCCAGAAGAGGTTACCAAACTTTCTCAGGAAGGACAGAAAATGTTTGAGCAGATTGAAAAATCTCCAAAGCCCATTGTCGCTGCCATCAATGGTTCTTGCTTAGGAGGAGGCTTAGAGGTAAATAAGTGTTATTTTTAGCAGCTTGCTGTGTTTAACAGGGATCGATGATTATAATGTGTTCTCTAACTCGCTCTTTGTGTTGCATTTCAGTTTGCTATTGCCTGCCAGTACAGAGTTGCAACAAAGAGCAAAAAAACAGTTCTTGGGACTCCAGAAGTGATGCTGGGTCTTCTACCTGGAGCTGGTGGTACGCAAAGACTCCCCAAAATGGTTCGTACTGGATTATATTCTCTAAATTGTCTTTGATTTTCTTGAACTTTATTCACATAAAAAAGTGGCATTCAGGCAGATACTTGTGAAATAGCAGCAACGATGTTGTATATTGGCGAAGCTCTAATACAGAGCAGTCGGGTAATGCTCGTAATTGGTTTAAGCTGTTGGAGACTTTGCAGACTGGTTATCACTCCAGTTCATCATGTGCTGTTTTCTAGTGTGGACCACATTATAACCTCTATAAAAATAAAAAATAAAAACATTAAAAAAATGTATTAGTGTATTTTTCTTTCTCCACACATTAAATAGTGATGAATATTCAGTGCATTATTGATCTGCTTTCTTTACCTGTAGGTTGGCCTCCCCTCTGCTTTTGACATGATGCTGACAGGACGAAATATCCAAGCAGAGAAAGCCAAGAAGATGGGGCTTGTTGACCAACTCGTATCTCCTCTAGGTAAAACTCTAATGCTACCCAAGTAAAATTAAAAAATGGTGAACATGTGGGTAATTTTAAGTATTATCATGTGCAATTGTTGTAATCTTTGCAGTTTGGTAAGCATTTGAGTGTGCGTTGTTCAGTCGGAGGATGAGATTATTTCTGTTTGTATTAAAGGACCGGGACTGAAGAGTCCAGAGGAAAGAACAATAGAATACCTTGAGGAAGTTGCCATTGAGTGTGCCAAAGGGATTGCCAACAAAAAGATTTCTCTTCGCAAAGAAAAGGGTACAATGCAGAGTAAGTTGTATTGGATTTGTTTATCATTTGATTCTGTAGTCACTCTTGCTTGTTTTATCATAAATAAAATTTCTGTTCTTGTCTCCATAGAGATTCAAGACTATGTTATGAGCTTCCCCTTTGTCCGGAATCAGATTTACAAAACGGTCCATGGCAAAGTTATGAAGCAGAGCAAAGGACTTTATCCAGCACCCCTGAAAATCATTGAAGTAAGTAAAAGCGCCTTCTAATGAATATGTTTTAGAAAATACAGTGAAAGATATAGTATAGAGAAGTCAAAGTCATGGCATCGCTTTTGGGTAAACCTTTCTAATGCAATCTGGACCTTTGGCTCTCTATGGCGAGATATTTAAAAAAAAATGATATAACATTTTTAATATATATTTTTTCCTCCTCTTAGTGTGTGAAAACTGGAGTTGAACAAGGACCTGTTGCTGGATACCTAGCGGAGTCTCAGGTGAGGTTTGTTTTCCTACATTAATGGCACCCTAAATATTTACATAAATAAAATGTGTTTATAAACGGCATCAATATTCATGTTTATCACAGAATTTTGGTCAGTTGGCTAAAACTTCAGAATCGGCAGCCCTGATTGGTCTGTACCATGGTCAGGTTGCATGCAAGAAGAATCGCTTTGGAACCCCTGAGAGAGAAGTGAAGTAAGTGTAACGCAGATGGGAAGGGGGTTAGCATATTTGCATCCAGCAATTTAAAAAAACAAAACAAAACAACATCTTTATTTTATTTTGCTTTGTTTAAACATAAAGAATTTTAACACAAATGATAATTTGCCAGAATTCAAAACAGAACTATAAACAAGCCAAAAGCTTTCAAAAAAAGTACAACGCATATGAACATTCCCAAGCAAGTCTGTCTGTTTTAATAATTAAAGTTGCAAATGTCCTGCCCTTGATATTTTACTATTTTTTTTTTTTTATGAGTTTCAGTCCTGTGTGACTTCCTGCTGCTGAATTATTATTATTATTATTATTTATTTTTTAATTTTTATTTTTTTTTTAAATAATATGACACATTGAC
The DNA here is from genome assembly GCF_001858045.2 of Oreochromis niloticus. Lineage (NCBI taxonomy): Eukaryota > Metazoa > Chordata > Actinopteri > Cichliformes > Cichlidae > Oreochromis > Oreochromis niloticus. The sequence continues at coordinate 18,661,504 of NC_031983.2, read as the reverse complement.
CCTCATGACAGCAAGTTAACATCTAGGTTGTCTTTCTTTACCACTAGGACTCTTGCCATCTTGGGAGCAGGTCTTATGGGAGCAGGTATTGCTCAGGTGAGCGTGGACAAAGGTGTGCATACAATCCTGAAAGACACCACAGTGGAAGGACTGGCGAGAGGCGAACAGCAGGTTTACAAAGGGTGAGCTCATTTATATATCACCCAGCACTAAACCCACATACTGATGGGAAATATGGTGGATGCAGTGACACAGTCATAAGAAAATAACCTTCAGATCACTTCTGGTAATTTTATAGCTTTTTTGATGACTCGTATGACTTCTTTCTTTTAAAACAAGGCTCAATGATAAGACCAAAAAGAAGAGAATTACATCGTTTGAGAGAGACTCCATACAGTCGAACCTGACTGGCCAGTTGGAGTACAAGGGTTTCGAAAAGGCCGACATGGTTATTGAAGCTGTGTTTGAAGACATAAACATCAAGCATAAAGTTGTGAAAGAGGTGGAAGCTGTGAGTATGATTTTATTTTTTTTAAACCATGTGATTTATACTTTGTTTGTAAGCATTTGTAGCACTAACTGTAACTTTGAGCTGTGATCTTGCTTTTGTTCTCAGGTGATCCCCCCTCACTGCATATTTGCCAGCAACACATCTGCTCTGCCCATAAAGGACATCGCAGCTGCCAGCAAAAGACCAGAAAAGGTCTGTACTTGAGAACAGTTTAACTTCCTAAGATCCACCTTTCAAATAATGCTGTATACATTCATTTTGGCCTGCTGGCCATTTCTTCTATTATGGCAAAAAAACAAAAAATCCATAAAAATGGTGCTGATGTTGACCTAACCTGAAATCGAAAAGATTTGATTTGTTTTATTTCTCCATTCTTAGGTAATTGGAATGCACTACTTCTCTCCAGTGGACAAGATGCAACTCCTTGAGATTATAACCACTGATAAGACATCAAAGGACACCACTGCCTCCGCTGTGGCAGTTGGCCTGAAGCAGGGAAAAGTCATCATAGTTGTTGGGGTGAGATTTGGCGCCATGAGTGTTCTTTCCTCTCTTAGTTTAAACTAAAACTAACAATGGTTTAACTGAAAATTTTACATGTTTTTGCAGGATGGACCCGGATTCTACACAACAAGATGCCTGGCTCCCATGTTGGCTGAGGCAGTGCGATTACTTCAGGTTAGTGTTGTTCCAGTAACAAATTCCAGCTCGGAGTTCAGTGCTGACTGCTGCAAATGATGTAACAGCATTCATTATTTAATAGAGAATATGTTAATTTATCTTTCCGCATTTACAGGAAGGTGTTGACCCCAAGAAACTGGACGCACTCACCACAGATTTTGGGTTCCCCGTGGGTTTGGCCACACTGGCTGATGAAGTTGGCATTGACGTTGGAGCCCATGTGGCAGAGGACCTTGGGAAAGCTTTTGGCTCCCGCTTTGGTGGTGGAAATGTGGAGGTTTTGAAGACTATGGTGGATCTGGGATTCAAGGGTATGTACTTCGCTTCTTACTGAAATATGGTGAGTGACTTAAGGGCTTAAGTTTTAATTTTACTTGATTATCAATTGTGTTAATGTTTGCTTTATTATTCTCAAGGCCGCAAATCAGGAAAGGGTTGCTACGTCTACCAGCCAGGAACTAAAGTCAGAGATGTGAACCCGGATATTGGAGACATTCTTGAGAAATACAAGTTGACACCAAACCCCTCTGTGTAAGTTGACAGTTATAGAGGTAAAAAGGACATTCAGTTCAGGCTTTTCTTATAGAAAAGAAATAAAAAAGTGCCATCATTGCAGGTCTAAAAGTTCATGCAGTGCTCTACTAGTTTCTTGAGGTTAGGATGTTTAACCACTCATGTTTCTCACAGTTCGTCAGACTCTGAAGTGCAGTACAGACTTGTCTCTCGATTTGTCAACGAAGCTGTGATGTGTTTGCAAGAAGGTATTTTGAACAACCCCTTGGAAGGAGACATCGGAGCAGTGTTTGGTCTTGGATTCCCCCCCTACCTTGGAGGTCAGATTTCATTGCAAAGCCATTTCACAACTGAATACTCTTCTTGCAACTACTTCTTTTTAATGTACATATTACTAATATTTATTATACATCTTGCTGCTTCCAGGACCTTTCCGTTTTGTGGACAGCTTCGGTGCTGACAAACTGGTGAACAAGATGAGGCAATATGAGGCCATCTATGGGAATCAGTTTACACCATGCCAGCTTCTGCTGGACCATGCAAAAGATTCCAGCAAGAAATTTCACAAGTGACCGAATCACCATGCTGTGCCAGTAGCTCATAGTAAAAACTCAAGCCCGCCATTTGAATGTGCCTAACATTTATATCGGGGGGGGGGGGGGTCCTACAGTAAATCCTGCCTTCATGAAATTTGTAATGTTCTGTTATTTTTAATGCTGTTTTAAAGTGGTGTAGATCTAATTTTGTGATTATTTGACAGGATGCAATCTGAGGTGTGTTGAATTCTTTCCCACGGTTAAGGTTTATTTTTCTTATTTAACCTGCACTCACTGGTTTAAAAAAAAACCCAATGTGTGCACAAAAGCATCCCAAATGATCATAAAGCACAAGCAATACCTCTTTAAAACTGTCAGAAAAACTGGAACATTTCCATCTTCATGGAGATCAGTCTGCATTGGTTTTTGTTAGGTCTATCTAATAAACTGGCAATGGATGATCTAGAATTGAAGTTGGGTTTTTTTTTATCATTAACTAACACATTAAATAGGTGTGTTAGGGGCCAATTATTTACACATTGCATATGTAAAAACACTGTAGATGTAAAATAAACTGCTCCAAATGGTAACAATGAACTTCCTCTATAATGAATGTCTACAAGTATGTTTCAGTGAATGCCTTTTCATTCTTTTTTTCTACGTGGAAGATTTTCTGGTTTGGTCTGGACAATGTGATGTGAAATAAAAGCTTGAATGAATTAAACCTGCGTTGTCTTTTGCGAGGTGCGTTCACGTGCTGCTTAGATGGGAAACGATCCGCGTCTGTGGGCCACAAGATTTGCTGAAATCTAATTCGTTGCGCAAGTCACATGTCTTACTTCCATTGTCCGCAGAGCAGGGTGTGTACCGGGGACGTGTGGGCTGGGTCTGGATGGATGGATATTCTGGATTTTTTCTCCCCCCTCTTCATCAGCATCCTCTACAAGCTTGTGACATCGCCTGTTTTCTGAGAGATGCTCAGGGCGGAGGAGATGCTGCGGTCATCGGGGGGTGATGAAAGCGGCTCACATGAGGCGTGTCTGACTTGTTTGGCTGCCTTCACTAAATAAAATGGGAGTTGCTGCACCTGTACGGAGAAGAGAAATTATATGGACTCAGCGCGAGGTAATGGCTTTTTTTAACGTGGTGAGGAGAGGTTAGGTTTTTTGTTTGTTTGTTTTTTTAAGCTAAAATGTCCAAAACCAAACATTGTGAGGCGGTCAGGGTAGTGGTCCGCTGCCGGCCGTTCAGCAGAAGAGAAGAGATAGCGGGGTCTGAAAACATTTTAGAGATTGATGACAAACTGGGGCAGATCACCGTCAGGAACCCGAAGGCACCACCTGATGAGCCAATGAAAGTATTCACGTTTGATTCTGTTTACGGATGGAATTCAAAGCAAAGCGACATTTATGACGATGCGGTGAGACCTTTGGTGGAGTCCGTGCTCCAAGGCTTCAACGGGACTATATTTGCTTACGGACAAACTGGGACAGGTAAAACCCACACCATGCAAGGGGTTTCAAACGACCCAGAGAGGAGAGGTGTCATACCTAATTCATTTCAGCACATTTTCACCCAAATATCCAGAACCCAGAATCAGAAATACCTGGTGAGGTCATCCTATCTCGAGATCTACCAGGAGGAAATCAGAGACCTGCTGTGCAAAGATAACAACAGGAAACTGGAACTTAAAGAAAGCCCAGACTTTGGTGTGTATGTTAAAGACCTGTCTTCAGTGGTGACCAAGAATGCCACAGAGATTGAACATGTGATGAACATAGGCAACCAGTCCAGGTCTGTGGGGTTCACCAACATGAATGAACGCAGCTCTAGGTCTCATGCAATTTTTGTCATCACTGTGGAGTGCAGTGAAGTAGGGCCAGACGGTGAGGACCACATCCGAGTTGGGAAGCTGAACATGGTTGACCTGGCTGGCAGCGAGCGCCAGAGCAAGACAGGCGCCAAGGGGAAGCGTCTGAAGGAAGCTGCCAAAATCAACCTGTCCCTTTCTGCGCTGGGGAATGTCATTTCAGCTCTGGTGGATGGGAAGAGCACCCACGTTCCATACAGAGACTCCAAACTGACCCGCTTGCTCCAGGACTCCCTGGGTGGCAATGCAAAGACCGTCATGATAGCAACAGTGGGGCCTTCGCACAAGAATTTTGATGAATCCCTGGCCACGCTGAGATACGCCAGCAGAGCCAAGAAAATAAAGAACAAACCACGGATTAATGAGGACCCCAAAGATGCCCTGCTGAGGGAGTTTCAGGAGGAGATCGCACGCTTGAAAGCTCAGCTAGAGGAGCGGGGGATGCTCGCAAAAGAGAGAAGAAGGAGGAGGAATAGCAAAAGATTGAGTAAAAGTTTGGCTGGCATGGAGGAGGACATCCTTAGAGAGAGGGATGCTGATGTGTGGAAGACTGTTGAAGAGGAACCAGATGTGAACATGAAAGATGGAGGTGACATCCCAATAGTCCTGGCTTGCCAGGGAAGCAGTGAAAAGTTAAAGCACCTGAATGAAAACAGAAGAAGCGTGGAGGACATGCAGTGGGATCAAGATTCTGTGGAGAAGATCATAGAGAAATATAAGGTATTGTGAGTGTGAAACCAGTGAATTAATCAGTACAATTTCAGATTAACGAGGCACTGGTGGAACAAAAGAAATCTGCATAAATAATTAATTGCATCTTTGTTCACAGGCCATGGAGAGCAAACTGTTAGTTGGGGGAAAGACTATAATCGATCACACCAATGAACAACAAAAAATGCTTGAGCAGAAGAAACAAGAAATTGCAGAACAGGTTATTAATAGTGTCTAAAATCAAATCAATAATAAAGAAACTTTTTTATTGCTTGTATTCAGCTTTGAATGTTTGATTTCCAGATAAGACAAGAGCGAGAGATCCAACAGCAGATGATGCTGCAGGATGAGGAGACCTTGGAAATGAAAGAAACATACTCTTCCCTGCAGCAGGAGATCGAACTTAAGACAAAGAAGCTGAAAAGAGTAAGATGACTCACCCACTAATGCGTCCCAATGGCATTATTGGAAAACCAAATAACTATTAGTCTTATTTATTATAAACAATCCTTTTTACACAGGCAATGTCAGTAAAAGAATTAGTACAGATTAGCCATTGTTATTGTGCGCTTAACTTTGAGGTTTTAATGACTTTTCTTGTGAGGGGGTATTTTACATTTGCATAAACCATCACTGTTTTCATGCAAACATTTTGCTACTCCAGGTTTCGTGATGCAGAACTCTGTTCTGTCCTTTCTGTACAGTTGTGTAACAAACTACAGGTACTGAAGGGAGAGATGAAAGAAATCATTGACGAACACATCACAACAAGACAGGAACTTGAACAGACGCAGAATGAGCTCACCCGAGAGCTCAAGTACAAGTAAGTAGTACATAAAACATACATGATGGAATTTTTCTTTTTAGAAAAAAAGAAGAAAGAAATCCACCCAATTTTGGCTATAATGCATCTTTATTTGGCAAGTTTTATTTGATAAACTAATAAACTTTTTCATGACTTTGGGTCTTTACCATTGTTCTTTCTTAGTCATCAGGAATGCAAATTATTCATGCATGCTTGTAACAAAGATAATATTTTTTGTTGTTCATTGGTGCAACTTGGGCTAGACCTCACCTGGAGATATACAACCTAAGCTTTTAAATTTTACGCCATCATTGAGGTGTCTTCCTGTCATACTATATCACTATAATATCATTAATATATATCAAGTTAAACCGATGTCTCACCTTCATTCAAGACAACAATTATCTAAAGGTACTCTAAGACTGTCCTAATAAAACACACATATGCCCAAGTTTTTGTTTCCACTTTACACCATTTTACACAGGAATTTAGTTCGTATTATTTTGGCTGATTTCAATTTGCACCTGCTTGTCTTCTGTATTACAGATATCTCTTGATTGAGAATTTTATACCTCCCGAGGAAAAGAACAAAATTATAAATAGGCTGTACTTTGACAGCGAGGAGGACCAGTGGAGACTCCGACCAGTTATTCCATCAGAGAGGTCAGTAAATTAAATATCTGTATCTGTAAATGGTACAGTAAAGAAAGAACATTCTCATAAAGAAATTGTGAGCACACAAGAAATCCATCACTGAAACAGAAAAACACCAGTCACTGTGTACCTGGAATATAAGGTAAGGTTTTAAATAAGGGATATACATGTGCTTTTTCTACTGTAGCTATTATAGTTCTTTTGATCTGCATGCTTTACACTTAAATGCACCTGCACGTTTCTTTTCTATGGGCTCTCAATCAACCCCCTGGAAAATATAAGATAAGATAACCTTTATTAGTCCCACACGTGGGAAATTTGTTTTGTTACAGCAGAAAGTGGACAGTGCAAAGTTACATAGAAAAATTTGAAAAAAAACCCCCACTGGAATAAGATAAGAATAAGATACTGGAATTAAGGAATTATAGGAATTAAGTATCAGAAGCACATAACCAGAAAAGTGGATCTGGCCAAAAGATATTTTAGCACTTCATATACTGACTATATTGATAGAATTTGTGTCTAAATTCTAACATCTAACAGCATATCTGGTATTTTTCAGCCACAATAATTTTAGCTACCACTGGGAGTCACTAAAGTAAAAAAAAAAAATCCTTCACATGACAATGGCTCTAGTCTTAAGGATTACAGATAACGATATATTATGAATACTCATGAATCTGGTGTATTTTTATTTCCTAACCTGGGAAATTTGCCATGTTGAGCTATATTGCTACAAGCTAATTAGCTGGCTATCTATGGGGAACATGGGTCTCAAAAAGGTTTACATCTCAGGTGACATGCAACCTAAGTGTATTTAACTGCATAAATTCATCCTTTCCTATGTTTTTTTTTTTTTCAGTACACCCACTCAGGTCAGGAGAAGGCCTCTCTCAGCTTTGGGCTACAAGAGGCCGGTCAGCCAATATGCACAGATGGCTGTTGCCACAGCTACCGGGGCCCCATCTCGATACCAGGTCAGTGTTTGGAAATTCACAAGGCCAGTTGGCAGAAACAGCAGCGAAACAGGGAAGTTGTGATCTAATTTCCATTTTCATGTTCACAACCACCAACCTTTGCTGAAGGATGCGGAGACCATTGTAGCCATGGAAACTATTCACAGATTTAACTTTTGCATCTTTAGCCAGTGAGCCATTATTGTAAGAAAGCATATAGTTTACATTTCAGAAGAATCACTCATCACTCTATGGCTGTTTAATGTTCCACGTTTTATCAGTGTTAAGATACTGTTAATAAGACATTAAAGAGCAGAAGCTTTGCAACAGAAGCCTTTACTGGAAAGGGAGAAAACTATGTGCATAAAATGATGGAAGGTTTTTGGTGTGCAACAGTTGCACACCATTTTTGAATTGCAAAGAACTTGGCTGGGTCCAAACTTTTAACTCTGCATCTAGGCATCACTTCAGCTAATTCAGGTCACTGGATTTGATCTATGTCTGTGGTGTTGGTGTTTTATGGAGCATTTCTAATGCAGTTATCGGGCAAATATTATAGCTGTCTGATTAAGTGTACTAACAGACTATTAGAAACATCTGTGTCCAGTCTCCAGTCTGTGTCATGCACCTGTACAGTGCATGGAGGCACCTAATAACTGAACTTGCTAGCATTACCTCATAGCCATCTTGTTTAAATATAGACAGGTCTTTTACAGCAGTGGTCGTTAACACCGGGTTCTCAGTTCAAATACACTCACGGCAGGGAAGACCAGTCAGCACCATGGAAGAGTCTAACATTGATTTCAGGCTGTCAGCACAACCTAGGAGTGATGACCACAATAGAGATCATATTGATATCCTTATATCCAGCAAAACTATAATTTTTTTATGGATTTCATCAGTATCAAGGTAACCCAACATTAGACTGAGCTGGGATATCTTGGTCTCTGTGACTGTTCAGATTAAATCTAATGTGCTTCTCCATGGAAACTGGCCTAGAGTGGAGGCTGGGTTTTTTGTGCAAGTAAATGTGTTTTTTAACTACATTTTTATTGTTGTATGTCATTACAGGCTGAGAACATCATGCTTTTGGAGTTAGACATGTCTCCCCCAACCATGTTCACCTTAAATCTTGATGGTACTCACCTGGAGAGAGCCTTTACACCGAGGCTAATACACGATCCCCTGGCAAATGTTTTCTTTAGAGAAAGGACTGCATCACCAAGGGTCAGGAAATCTAAGTCCTGGTAAGAGAACAGCAAGCAGATAATTTCTTTATTTATGGCTCTAACTGAAGAATAATTATATCACTTTGTCTTCAGTTTTCCTCTTTAATAAATTGGATTTCCTGAAAACATGTCCTTGCACTTTACCATACATTGCACCATTCTGCTTTAAATACAATTCAAATTTTTTATTTTGTTTTTTATATCTCACCTATTAAATCTTGTCTATCATTCTGTGATATTAAAGATTAAAATATAGTCAGTGGTTTTTGCAATGGTTTGCAGGTATCAGGCACCACAAGCAGCATCTGTCACATCATCTTCTTCATCCACCACTCTGACATCAGAACCTCAGAACTTCTCTCCGGCTCAGAGACAAAGACCTTCCTCAGCTGCCTATCTTCCACTGGGAAGTCCAACTCAGACAAGCCCCTGATTTATGTCGATTACACCTGTATTATAGGGCCGGCCTTAATTAATGGTGGCACCAGTAACATCTGGGACAGATGGGGTGGGGTGAGGTGGCTATATGTCTTGACTTTAGATTGCTTTAATTTCTCTTATGCAAAACGGTGAAGTAAGCATGTGTTCAGCTTAACCCAGAAGATAACCTTTATTGATTTTTTTCAAAAGCTTGACTCTTAAAAGTGATAGTTTGCTGTCTGGCTTAATAAGATTTGGCTTTTTTCTTTGTTGCTTAAGCCATGCAATTTTCTTGGCTTACACTGCCCTATCAAAATAGCACAGACGAGGCTTTCAGGTTTCCATATTTTCAACTAATAGGGGTGTATTTTAGTCCAGTTTGTATTTACTGAATCTGCCCCCCCCCCAATAAGAACACTTAAATACTTATTTTTTTTTCTGTTTAGCCATATATCAGTCTTTGCCAAAACACTGAAGGGTAATGGAGGTGGGAGGGGGGGTCTGCAAGACCACTTTGGTTTAGCCTGTATGCTTGATGAATTGTTGCTTCAGTTTGTAGCCTGTGTAATTGTAAGCCAAAAATGTGAAGAAAGCTTGCAGTGCTCTCTATATCAGCTGCCTTATTTTTTCATAGTTGTGAAATTGTGCAAAGTCCATTTGCTTACACATGAAAATAAAGAGACTTAAACAGTCTTAAACTCATTATTATATATATATCCTCCTTTCTCGTCATAATTGCAGCTGGCAAATGTGTAAATACATGTGGGAAAGTTGAGGACTTGGAATGACAGCTACATACAGTAAGATGACGTTTCTTTTAGAGTCACATGACTCTTTTACAGTAAGTCCAACATGGCAGACGGAGTGGATCTTACGCGGTAACTAAAGCAACATTTTAACTGAAACAGAAATTGAAGACTACTCTGCAACAGGACATTCACAATGAGGGAGAGACAGAAGAAGAAGAAGGGGAGGACGTGGGCGGAAGCAGCGAAAACGGTATTCTTGGTGTTTTATGTAGCGTTTGTTGTGGTTGTTTTCCTTGAACGCTCCCACTTGTACAACTGTGTTTATGAGTTCATGACCTGCTGGTGAAGATGAAATGTTGCGTGCACCGCGCAAGGCCTGTGTTGACGGTTCGACATTTGGAAAGACCGCTGTCACTACTAGCCTTGTAGCTTTCATCAAGTGGCACCTCAAAGCATAAATACAGCGAAATAAATATAAGTCATGTGCACCCAAGCATGCCTCTGAACCCGCTGTATGTGTTTTGTGGGGACAGTAAGGCTGACAGGTCTCGTAGGATATTAAGTCCAATGAAGTAACCGTGAAGTAATCACGCCAGTGTTGCGCGCTAGCGCGACTAGCATGGGCTAGCTGCTGCTAACGCAACTCTGTTCGTCAACAAGTTTGTTTTATGTTATTTGGAAATAAACCACTATAATACCTCCTGTTTCCGTAGTTAAGTAGTTTGCTCTTGGGTTGCTTTAACTACAAACTCGATGACAAAGTCAGTCTAGTCATGCCAGCGTTTTGCGAGAGTACAATATATGTTGTTAGCATTGAGCTAGCTGACAGCATAGCATGCTAACGAGTATAAAATTATCAAAACGTCCAATAGTAATTTATAATTTAAGCACATTGCAATCGGCTGTAACGCTTTGCGTTAGCTTCATACAGGTATTTACACTTAATAGTTTGCGCACAGCATGTAGTATGCTAACTGCATAGAAAATAAATAGCGATTACGTTTGTAGGACTCATAAAGTTGTGTTTCATTGCAGTGCTCAAAACACTAGCTAAAGTAATTCAAGGCTTTTCGAGAGGGTTTGGGAAAAGTGTAAGCGCTACATCTTAAGGTTACCCATAGTAGTTTTTTAAAATTACCGATTTAAAGTTGCTGATATGTTATTATTATTATTATTATTATTATTATTATTATTATTATACTGTTATGAGAAGCTTTTATTGTCATGTTTTTCTTTCAGCCAACACTCAGAGAGTGAGATGTTACAGCATAAGGTGGTGCATCCACCTCAAACCTGAATGAAACTTACAACTTAAAAATTTACCACCCCTTATTTATTACTAGACGGATTCTGTGCATTTTCTCCAGAGATTGCAAGATATTCATGCAAAATATATTTCTAATAGTGAAAAAAAGAAAGAAATACAAAACACAACTGTGCTGTGCTTGTTGACTGGATCATTTTAACCTTAGTACAAACTAGTTGAGCTTTTGCATAAATTGCTCAGGTTTTAAGCTAAGATTGAGGAAATCGTCCTGGGAAGTCTTGCATCAAAAATCAGAAAATCAATAAAAATCCAGACAAAAACCCTAAAAAGGCACACAGTCATTAGAACAAATAACAATTGGTAGATTTTTAAAAAAAAAAAAGCAGCTTCAAAACCTTTGCCACTTCTCTGTCAGTCAGTCATAAGCACTTCGCAGTTTAACTGACAGAGAAACAAATGGATATTTATAGTGGTTATACTTACATAAGGGGACCCTGTACCTCCTACTACAGATAAAATCCTGTTAGCTTGCTGAACAGTAGAGAAATATCTTGGGGAGTGAGGAGTGTTTTTCCTATGGTTATTTATTTTAATTCGTTTTACTGATGTGTAAAAAATGTGATATCTTTAATGAAGTAACCTTGGGGTTGCCTCTTAATTTCTGAATATTTTTCCTTTAAATAATCTATCTGCAAAATATAATCATCTGCATTTTTATTTTCTAGGTTCTGGAGAAGTACCCTAATACACCTATGAGCCATAAAGAGATCTTGCAAGTGATCCAAAGAGAAAGACTTAAGGAAATAAGGTACACAGGTCCTTGTTGTCATAGCTTTGGAACTGCAGATACACTTCATATTTGAGACATTTTCATGAGAGCACTACAGGTGTCATCTGTCATTTCTCAGCTGCTCATATCATGTGCATTTTTGTTATTCACATAGTCACAGTTACTTTACTCAATTAATAATTGTTTTATTTCTTTTTGTTTCACTGTCACTATTCTCATCCAGAAGGTAAGAAAAAGTAGCCCCCACCCCTTATCTTAACAAACTCACAGCAATGCAGGTTTGTTTGGAGTTGCCTTTTTGCATGTTAATAGGAATAACATGTTCTAGGTTAGGTTGCATAAAAATGCAATGCTACATTCATAGTTTGAGTTTCCACAGCCACCTGTTGCATAAAAATTACATTTTCCTTGTTTTTCGAGTAATTAACAAAATAAAAATTAGGAATATTTAAGCATAACTAGAGTAATTTCCAAAAAAATAAAAACAGTCTTTTGTTTTTTCTAGTAATTATATTGTTCAAAGCTTTATGCGTTATACTGTGTAAAGCAGCACAAATGCAATTTGACAAAAAAAAAGTAAGGTTCAATTTGTCAGTCTAGATTTGTGCATGACTTAAGCAAAGCTTGACAGATTAATTTTTTTGCAACAGGCATTTTTATGTCAAACCCCTTTATTCTGTGAATATCAGTCAACCACTCTAATTAGATGAGCATTGGATCAGTTTTCTGCAGCTGATTTCTCATAAAGCACAGAGCAAATTTCCCCTCTAACTGCACTGATGCAAATCTGACCTGAACTCACACATGTTTTCCTGATGCATGATAGCAGCTTCTCCCAAGTTACCAGACCAACCTCTCCCCTTCCTTCGTCTTTTCCCAGCCATCTGATTTATGGGGGAACAGATGTGTAAACTGTGTTTTTCCTCTTGTGATCCAGCGGAACTTCACCGCTGGCATGTCTGAATGCAATGCTGCACACGAACTCTCGTGGTGAGGAGGGAATCTTCTACAAAGTTCCAGGCAGAATGGGAGTCTACACATTAAAGGTTTGTGAGACACAAGGCGCTGTTTATTACTCAGCCAGTACAGGAAAAAAGAAATAGTACATGTTTTTCTTTGCTAATTGCAGCTTTTTGGGTACCTGGACACAAATTAAGTTATGAATGTACATGCCGTAGCTGGTCATTTTTCTTATTTACTTCTGCTTAACTGTTCCTCCGCTCTGTTTGCTGCATAAAAATAACATGGAGTCTTTTGCTCCGTTTTTCATATAGAAGGACATCTCAGATGTGGTGAAGGAGCTGTCGGAAGAGGGCTCTGAGGAGAGCAGTGACAATCTTTCTGACTCTCGAAGCTCAGAAAACAACAGTAGTGCTATCAGTCAAGAGGGCAGGAGAGGAAGGTGGATGCGAAGAGGTATTGTGCCCTTGCATACAGGTTCTTTAATTAACTTACACATGACCATAAATTTTAAAGTGACTTGTTATGAATGAGTTTCCAGACTGTTGTTTTGCAAATAATAATACATTTCTTAGTTGCAAGATAATTTGGTCCTACTTTTACTGCTACAACATTAATATGTGCTATCTGTTTGTAATCTAATTTGTAATTATGGCTTTTTAAAAAAATAAGTACTCATTGTAATCAACATAACTTACCATAGCATTGAAATACTTTATAACACAAAAATGTGTGCTTTATATAAAGTATTTTTTACTTAGCTAAGAATGATGAAGATTTTAGCTGTAACTGTGAATTAACATAATTGATGTAAAGCAGTAAATTCCGTTAAAGTAACTGTTTATTAAAAGCAGAAATAGCCATGTTGCTTTTACAGCTCTTGTGCAAATATTTGATAAGCAGGCTACTTAGCATCACATTTCAGACATGCCAAAAATTTAGTTGTACCTGATGTCTCAAATACAGTTTTGATAGGTCTTTTAGTTTTAAGTGTTCACCAGGAATTCTCAGAGGGTAAGAAAATCATATTCTATGAATATGTAATGAGTATTTGTTTTTTAACTTGTGACAGCGGACTGCTCAAACATTATGGTCCAAGTCAGTGTATGAACTGTACCAGTATATACTTGTAGTGGATGAAATTTGCAGCTGTAATTTTGAAATGCACTGCAGAATGGCTGATTTACTCTACTGAATAGTAGACTACAGAGTGAATAAATGGGCAGTTTGAACAGTCAGATTGTCTGCCATGAAGAAAGGGTCTCATTCTTAATAGCTCGATTACATGTTTAGCTTATATTTCCTGCAGATTTCAAACAAAATTATCCATCCATCTTCCTCTGCTTATCCAATTTAGGGTTGCAGTGGGGCTGGAACCTAATCCAGCTATTACAGATGAAAGGTTGGGTACACCCTAAACAGGTTGCCAGTCTATTGCAGGGCTAGCTGTTGGAGCCACACTACCATTTGTGCTCACATTCAACATTACACCTTAGATTTCCAATAGAACTAACTCAAACTAGCTAACCTGGTTAAACTAGTTTTAGTTGCATGTCTTTGGACTATGGAAGGAAGCTGGAGTTTGCAGTGGGAAGCTGATTTTAGATATGAAATCTTATTAAAGTTTGCGCATAAGATTTTGGAAATACCCATCATATTCTTTTAACACTTGAATATCATTATAATGTATCAGTGCAATCTCTGGAATGTTAACTATTTCCCATTAAAACAGTTTTAATGTGTTTATTTTCTGAAAATAAACAAGAAGGTGATATGAGAGACACAATAAAGCACATTTTCAGTGTACTTAAAAATGTTCGAGGGACTTGGTTTTTTGTTTGTATATCTGTCTCTCCTTGCAAGAATGAACAGTAATGCTCGGATTAAATTTTACCTGATATCAGTTTTCCACCACTTTTATATCTTGATTAAATTTTTCACCATGCTCATCACTGACATTGCTCAAATTTGATGGAAAGAATGTTGAGAAAACAATGTAAGAAGTGCATCTTCAGTGACACTCTGACACTCATTAACTGATATGATTTCAGCATGTTAAACACAAATTCAGCATAATTCTCTGCTCTGAGATTGCCAAGAAAATTCTGGGCTACTGGCACAAATGTTTCCTATGCTGCTGATCCAGCTGGCTACAATTTCCTTTCAAACTCATCGTCAAGCATCAGTTCACGGATTTCAGGACTAACAAAAACATCTTTGTTGATTTTGGCTTCACTTTTCTGGAGACCAAACTTACATCTTAAATGTTGAAACGCATTGCTGTGTGTGTTCAGTCATCCCAGTTGTCCAGTACTTGGAACAGCTTAACCAGATGAAAATGGTTTTCAGATTTGGGGTCAAAAAGTCAATTTTGTTGAAGTACGGGTGAAAGAATCCAAGTACCAAAACACTTGTTGATCAGTGTTATAGGTTTGAAATATGTCACCATTATCTAACTTCCAGACCACCTATGTAAATTAACAGTGAATACTACTTAATAAAGCACTGAAATATGCCTTTACTAACTCCTTAAACACCTTTAAATGCAACCCCTGTTAACGTTTATTAAAAAGTAAGCGCGTTTTTTGCTGAAGTGTCATAACTGTTCATCAGTCAACAGAGAAGGAAAAAAAAAACATCAACAGATCATAATGCAGTAGATGTTTGGCTTTTTTTTTTAGTTGATTGTAGCTGATTGGTTATGCCAGTTAGAGTTAACACCCCCCTGTCAGCTGATGATGTAGGTTATTGCGGAAACACCGGAAACTAGCTCAAGTAGCACTAGACATGCCAAGTTGGAAAGTGGCTTTACCACAAACATAAAATACACCACCTCATCAAAAACATTTCCTGGAATACACGCAGCACTGAACATGATGATAGCGAAAGGTGGGTTTTATCTTTGAGCTTTACTTTGTCCTTAATGCTGTCTGATAATTGTTCACCGAGAGCCTGCTGGCAGCGCACAACAGTCACATTACAACGGTTTCTGATCTTTTGTCATTCTGTGAGGTTAAAATATTGCTTTATTGTGAAATGAACACCTGATTGTGCCTGATTACAATGCAGTTTGAGAGAGGGAGCTTTTCATCAAGTGCCAATTATTTTGTTTTCCTCAGTTGTGGTCTTGCTGACTCTTATTATTTCTCACTGCCACTTGAATAACTTAAGTGACGGTTAAAACAGGAAACTGAATTTTCTCAGTATGACCCGTGACCACTTCCTCATTATGCACAACTTAAAAGTACCAAGCAAATAACCTTGGTTTACAGCTGAGTAGGAGGGCTCTGATATTGCTTTATTTTTGAAATAATCGATGCAAAGGACTGCAAAGTCAAATGCAAATTAGGTAGCACTGGGAAGGAACTGCTGCAGAATGTAGAAAGATGTTCTGTAAGAAACAGAAGGCAGATAGTAGGAGGGGGATTGTTCTGAAGTTGAGCTCATTTTTAATAATATGATATTTTCGTAAGGTAATGTAATCTGCTTCTTTGTCTACAGAATTGGTTTCAGTTTCGCCAAAACAAAAGCACAATGTGATAAAGTCTGCACACCGCCCTCAGGAAATGTATTTGGTAACATCTGTTTTGTGCTTCTGTATTTCATAGTTCCCTCCAAGCTGCAGTCACAGCCGTCGTCTCCACAGCCTCGATGCTCGTCGCCGTCTGTCCCCACCAGTAAGCTCATCTCTCCCTCGCAGAAACACAGCAAGAAAGCTTTGAAACAGGTACAGCAAACAACATATATTTCTTGTTGTTTTTCTTTTTTAAACATACATTTAAGTTGTTAACTTATCCTCCCTACTCAGATGAGTAACATGAGTTCCTGCCACACCCCACTCCCGTATAAATCACTGCCTCTGTGTTCTGCAATATGCAAATCCACCCTTTTGTTTTTACATCGGTATACAGAGTGTGGAGTCTTAGACTTGGGCTCTTTTTGGGCTACAATGAACAATTAAATTTGTATGATTATATTCATTACTTTATTTTAATTGGCAGCACATAACTCAATGTTGGTGTTTCAGCTGGTGTTCTTTGTTTTTTTGTTCTTCATCTTGCTGATTATTTCAAACATCAGGGAGAACTGCCTGTAGCTATTTTGTTTTTTGTTTTTTTTTGTTTTTTTTACAGTATTAATGTTTTCAAAGAACCCATTTCCCATTCTCACATTGGCTGTCTTTTGCCTTTTGTGTTCCATTTAATTAGATTTAATTTGATTGCACACATTGTAATTCACTCCATCTGTGCTGGTGTGAATTTGTATTCATTATTTGGGCGTAGGTAACACTACAAGATGGCGACTTGGCTGAAATATTACTGGACGGATCTGTTTATTGTTTCCTATTTTATATCTCATTGTGGTGGACCTCCTTTCTTTGCTTCTTTAAATCTGTAGAGAAATTTGTGACAAATTTGATCTGACTTGTTCTCAGATTTATGGCAAGTTGATGATTTATGCCTCTGTTATGCAACCTCTGTTCCATTGCACTGCTGTTATTTAGCTGTTATTTAACCAGGCAAGTGGCCCTTGGGGAGCAATTGCAGGGAAGCAGAGGGTTACACATATTCACACTCTGTTTTTCTCATACTGCTGGCTATTTGCGTCTTTCTGTGTTGTTCATTTTAAGGCCCTGAAGCAGCAGCAGCAGAGAAACCAGCGTAGACAGGGGGGAATGCCAATCTCCTCCAGTCCAAGACTGCTTCTGAAAACCCTTAAAGACATGGCAGATAACATTACAACAAAGACTGGTAGGTGGTAACTGTTACATTGCCAAATTGTTGGATAGTTTACTGATGTTAATTGCATGATATTACTCACAGTTTTGAAGATAGATGATGGATAGTGATGTAGTTCTGGGAATTATCCTGTTTATTATTGCAGGTTTTTATAACTAGACTACAAAAGGCTATGTATCATCATCATCCAAACATGACTCATATAATTGGCAGCTTTAATGTGGAAACTGAAGCAGTCAGATCTCTGGCTTTCATTTCTCAGAGCCTTTCCTTTAGCTCCTCTTCTTCTTTCCAAACAGATTTATGCCACCCAGTCGTACCCAGAAAGGTTTCCCAAAGGTCCAGTCGCCTCAGTGCAGGTAATTCAGACAAGTGCTTTTATTTAAATCAGTTGCATGCTTGTAATCTAGAATTAATTGTCTGCATAGTTATGTCTTAGGTGTAGGTAAAATTATTCTACTTTGACAGAAAACAATTAAGTAAAACAAATTATTTTACTACAAAATTGAGCTACATAATTCACAGTTGCTTCTTTGTATTATTGAATCTCCCTTGGTTTACATCTGTTTCCTGTTTTGTTTGTATCGCAGGGCAGATAAAACGTGCCAAGTATAAAATAGACGTGGAGACGCCAGACTCTATTTTGGTTAACACCAACCTGCGAGCAATCATCAACAAGCACAATTTCTCTGCCTTGCCTCCAGACTGCCAGCAAAGGCTGGTCAAACTTCTGCCAGAAGTAGACCGCCAGGTAGCCCTAAAATTATACATATGTTATAACGTTTGCTATTTATATTACATTAAATGTAAATGTGTAAGTAAAATTGTTGCTGTGTGCAGTATCTGCCAGTCATTATTTGATATATGCCTCATAAAATATCTTTTTAATCTCTGTAAAACATTTGTATATTCTATATCATAGTCAGAATCCAAATAAAGTCAATGTACTGATGCAGTGATGCTGATCGTCATGCTATTAGTCATAACATTGTGCCTTCTCTCCTCAGGCTTGCATGGACGGCCTTCTGAAGGTCACTAGCTCTGCCTTAAACAATGAGTTTTTCACATCAGCAGCTCAGTCTTGGAAAGATAGACTGGCTGAGGGTTAGTTCAAACGCTTTCAGTTCATAACTGCAAAATTCAATTCACATTCAAAAAACAGCACAACACCAAGGTTTACATTTGCTCTTTTGTGACTCTACCATTTTTTAGGGGAATTCACTCCTGAATTGCAGCTCCGAATGCGCCAAGAAATTGAGAAGGAAAAGAAAGTTGAGCACTGGAAGGAAGCCTTCTTTGAAAACTATTATGGGGAGAAGTAGGTTCTCTGTTTCATTTATAATTTTTTGATCCACTTATCCTACCTATTTCTGGTGAACTTGGACATCATACAGTATCTTGCTAATCTGTCAGTCCAGCTGTTCGGTCTCCACTTGGCAGGTGAAGATCTTTAGCCCCGAATAGGTGTGTCGTAGGTTTGGGGTTGTTTAGATGACCAATTATAATATTTTAGCTAAAATTTTAGAATCTCTGTGTTCAGGGAGAAAGAGTATAAGGCATGTTCGCTTGGCTTTTCTTGTGAGGACATGTATTGGTGTTATTGCTTTCCCAAGCCTCTAACCCCACCTAATCCCAAGTTTAACCATCACAAATAAGTGTGACATCTTTATCCAAACCTTAACCTAAACCCACTTCTTACTTTAACTGTAAAAAACCCAAGTCTTCACTCTCAGAAAGCCTTTTGAAGGCTTTCAAAGAAAATGAGAGACAAAAAAAGTTCTCAGTCTTACCAAAGGTCATCTAATCCTGACCTGGCAGAGTTTTTAATAAGCTATCAGGACAAGTTTTATTTAATTGTCTTTATATATTGTCCTTGGTGTCCTGTATCAAATGACATCAGTCACTCATGCCTTGTCTAAACAGCCATGGCACAGTCACACACACCTTCAGTTAGTTCATTTTACAGCTGTCATCTTTTCCATCATCCTGTAGGGGAACTTTAGGGAACATCAGGATATTGTATCTACAAAAACCGGCCTAGGTTACACCCTCCCTTAGCTGGCAGTGGAGTAATTTTTCTTATATATCAAAAAAGACTAAAATCTTAGTACTTGTAGTATTTACAAAAGGAAAATGGATCAGTCGCTTTTCTTAAGAATATTGATTGAATATCTATTTCTAAAGGATATTTACTTTCTGTATAACATATTGGAACAGATTAACCAAACAGGGCAAAATAGCACGTCAGTGCAATGCCCAGATAGCGCTCATAAGTGTCATTAGTTTTATGGATGAATGAATTTTTTCCAACAGTTTCACTTTTAATGCACAACTTCAGATTAGATTCAGTAATTCAAAGATTTGTCATTTGTTGTCAAGTTTGTTGTTAAAAATTAAGCAATTCATAAGAAAAAGAACAGATTGAAAAGTAAAATACTACAATGAATAAAACAATACTAGCCAATTAATTGTTTTTAGTTTGTTTGGGCTATTGTCATTTTCAAAACTCTTCTTGTGTATTTTTTAAAAAATAATTTAAAAGCTAAGTGTTTAATGACTCTTTCCTCATTCAAGAAAGAAAACACTTAATTCATGGAGTTGTGTTTTTTTTCCCTTTTTCTTTGTCTCCCTTTCTATTGTACAGTTCAGGGCTCAGCTATGAGGAATCCAAAGAGCTGACAAAGGCTGATTTGAATCAGGAGTCTGCCAGGCCTCAGTCCCCCTCTCATCAGACAGGACCTGTCGCTCAAGCACTAGAGGAATCTAAGTGCACCAAGGACAGCAGCCTGACTGATGCTCCTGCAAAAGACGTAAAGCCAGCGCAGACATCGTCACAGGAGCCTCTGAAAGCACTGCCTGCTCAAAAAGAGCCTGTCTTTACTGCAGAACCCATGAAGACGCGACGCTCACAGTATGCTGAGGATCGGAAGATGAATACAACCGCAAATACTGGACTGGTGGCTGCAGTGAGAGCACCAGAGGTTGAGAAACGTGGTGAATGGAGTGCAGCATCGACAATGCCAGAAAAGGAGCGCAAGGAAGACACGAAGGAGGAGAAAACTGAACGCTCCCAGTTGTCTGTGAACAGCAGCCCTCCACCAAAGGCTAGTTCAGAGTTGAAAGAAGTTCAGTCGGTGTCTATGGTTAAGCCTGCTGCAGAGAGCGAAGAGGTCATCTCAGAGCCCAGTGGCTCCTCAGAGCCGCTGAAAAGGAAGTCTCTCAGTGAAATAGAGGGTGAATTAACACCAGAGAAAAGACCCCGCATATCTTCAGTTTCTTCAGTGTCTTCATTCTCATCTGTGTCTCCCTCAGCATCATCCATATCCAGCCCTGCTACACCAACTTCAACAACAAATCAGAGGGTTCCACCACTAAAGGTAGGAATAAATGTGGCAGCTCAAAGTCTGCTCAGATCACTCTATTTTCTGAGCGGACCTGACAGGTCTGTAGCTTTATCTTTTTAGAGTTGGGCAACTATACTTGCCTCAGTATATTGTTAGTCTCAATATGCTCCAAAGACTTAGAGTTTTCCCAGTAAATCCCAGAGTTTGTTGTTTTGTACATGTGAGGAAATTAAAATAGGATACAGCTTGAAGCCTATTTATATTGTTATATGTTTTTTTAATTTATATTTTTTAGATATACAAATGGGAATTAATCTCTGGGGTTTTTTTTTTCCATTTTGCAGATCCCAGTATCACGAATTCTTCCCTTGCCCGTGTCACCTAGCCAGATCTCACCAAGGACTCCCCTCCCAAGCCCACTTAGTAGCCCATGCCGTACTGGTGCTCGCACTTTGGCAGATATCAAAGCCAAAGCTCAGCTTGCCCGAGCACAACGTGCAGCAGCAGCAGCATCATCATCTGCTTCAAAGGGGGCGGTGCCAGGCCCAGGGCCAGGTGGAGGCAGTAGTGAGCAGACACACCACTTATCCAGCCCGACATCCCCACAGGGATCTGCTAGGTTACCAGCCACACAGTTTAGTATATCTTCTCCTTGCCAAGTGGACTCTTTTGGTCCATGTAGCCCAAACCAGTCTCAGAAGTACTTAAGCAAAACTGAAGAAAAACATACAAGTCTTTCTGCTGGTACTGTCAGTACAGGAATCCATAGCGTCCAAAAGAGTTCAAGTGTATCAGCACAACCATCATCGGTGCATGCTTCAAAGGAACAGGAAATCCCATTAACTGCTGGATCAACAACCAGAACCAGCTCCTGCATCCCTGCAAACAACCCGCTGGTCACTCAGCTTCTGCAGGGCAAAGAAGTTCCACTGGAGCAGATCCTCCCAAAACCGCTATCCAAGGTGGAAGTAAAGATGTCAAACTTCTCCTCTGGTAGTATGGGAAAGGCATCACATTCTGCTGAGCACAGGGCTGAGAAGTTCAATACATCAGGCCGAGCTGGTGTTTTCTCAGAAAACACAAAACATCACAGGGAACTTCCTGACAAGGAGACTCAGGAGCAGATCCTACAGGCTCTAATGCAGAGGAAAGTCCAACAAAGTCAACCTTATGGAGGGGGTGTAGGGCCTCAGTCACCTCAGTACAAAGTTCAGCAACTGATGCACGCAGAAGAGCGACAAGATCGATCGAGGATTTCTGTTGGTTTTTTGGGTCGAAGGAGGATGCCAAGGCCTGCCATGACAGGACATTACCTGCTCAATGTCTCCACGTATGGCAGAGGATCAGAGAGCAGGAGACTTCACCTGTCTGCCATTCCAAACACGTCTGTAACCAGCACAAAAAGGGAAACCACAGAAGCAGAGGATGCAGCCAAGGAGGACCAACCAGCCAGGAAAGTTTTTCTGTTTCCTTCTGGGGTCAAAACAGAGCAGCAAAGATGCTCAGTAAGCAAGTCTAATGAACCAGCGGGCTTTCAGCATCACTATAACATAAAGACGGAGCCTGGATCAGAGTATATTGAAGCTGGTGGTGATAACAACAACACCAGCGCAACCACCAAAGACACCAGCCCTTTTTCTCAGTCACACCGAAGGCACCTCGAACTCAATAGTAATCAAGGAAACTCCGAGCCATATCTTACCCACGTGGATCCCAGTCACCAGCGGCCGACTGCCTTTCAATCCCAGAGAACACTCGATAATCAGGAACCCCCGGTAGCATCATGCTACGGTGGCACTATCAGTATGTCCGTACCTCACACTTTGAACCGCAGCACTGCAGGCACCGGCTCTTCCACATCCTCATCAGAAGCTGATGGTGGTGGCATCCACGGGAGCGTTATGTCCTTCTCAGTGACTGTCACCACCATACCTGCTGGTCACTCATTAGACCACGGCAACCAGGGCGAGCCCTCACCTGAACAGTCATTCATTGAGGGCTCCAACATGGAGGACGTCCAGTCTAAATGCTACTGCCGACTGAAGGCAATGATCATGTGCAAGGGGTGTGGCGCTTTTTGCCATGATGACTGCATAGGCCCCTCAAAACTGTGTGTCTCGTGTTTAGTGGTACGATGATATTAAATTAACAGTAACAAAAGAATGGTTAGAGTTGTATTGTCACAGCACAAAGCAGAAGCAAGTGTTTTAGAATCAGTGCATAATAGCCTGAAACGTGTTAAGTCACGCTTTGGAGAAAACGGCTCTAGCATCGGTTCGTTGTGGGAAAGGCAAGGATTTACACTGGATGGTCTTGTTTTTCCACTAACATCTAAGAAAAGTTGTTTTGTGCAATTGTGTCATAGAAATGCCAATCCATTTTCAATCAAATGTTGTCAGATATGTGAGAAATGAAAACTGGCAGTGTTTGCACTTGGCTAGATTAGTGTGATATATTTTTTTAAATATATATATGCGTCTAGTTTTTTGTTTTTTTTTTTCCTTTTTTTTTGAGGAGGGAAAATGAATGTTGCTATTTTTTTAGAACATAATGACTGTTGTGCTTTAGACTGACACTTTTTATTATTGGTCCTAATCATTTATGGTTTAACGGCAAAAAAAAAGAAAAAAAAAAGAAAAAGGGCGCTAATGATAATCATTTGATGTAGAGTACCTCCTATTTGGCATTTATGCACGTGTGGCAGGGAAGTGCAACTTACAGTAACTATTTTATATGAAACTGTACTTTTATTACTGAACACACTCAGATTTAAGAACTAGAAATGAACATGTATAGTTTTAGTAAGAAGATATAGTGTGATTTTTGAATGATACTTTATATAAATCAACCTGACTTGTTTCCAAGGCAAAGCACTTGAAAACCACCTGGATATAAAGTAATAACGGTGTACAGCACTTAAAATCAAACCTAAAGAAAAGAGAATCATATATAATTCCTCTATAATCCTTGTTGGTAAATTAAGATCTTTTCACTTCCAGTGAAGGTCTGAAGTCACTTCCTACTGCATGAATCAGCATTTCCTCCCCAAAAATCAGGTTTGTGGATATGATCTCCCTTGGTGTGGGATTTCTAATGCTTGTGTGTCTGTATAGATAAATCAGCCGTGGCAAACTTAATTTAAACACTCAAGGCGGGGGGGAGAAAATGCTGACAATTTTGTTATTTTGCTGTATATACTTGCTCATGTATGGTATTTGCCTAGATGTAGAAATATTGTTATTTTATTCGTGCTGCACACCTTGCTTGAGCATAACTGGCTCTTTATTTCAAAATGTTTTTCTTTTTTTTCTTTTTTTACTGTGGAATGAAAATAGAGAAGAACAGTGAAATATGCTAAAAACAGGTACAATATGTCACCAATACATCAATAAGTGAGTGTAACACTTCACTTTAACGCGGCCTTTTTCCAGGAAATTAAGAGAGTGATCCTCTATAATACTGTGGTTGGAAGTATTGTAAAAATGATATTTGTCACATATGTATTTAATCAACAGTAATTTGTCTTTGTGATGCACAACACATTTGTGGTGTCAGCACTTGTTATAACCTTTGCAGGCCCGTTATGATGATTTTAACATTAGTGCTTAGTGCGTACTGACTTGTAAAAAGGCCACTGTGTTTGAAGTGTTATCTCCAAACGTTTTGTGTTTTTGCTGGTTACAAATATTGACACATCTACTATATTTTAGAATCTCCTGGAGGTACAAAACATGACCTCTTTTATAGCAATTATTTCCAAGGTAGTATGCCAAAGTCACCTTAAAGAAAACAAAAAATAATCAGAAGTTGTTTTTAAATGTCTGACTAGTTAATCAAAGTAATATATTTTAATTAATATATTTTAATATAAAAGATCTATTTGCTAATTGTTTTTGACAAATCAACAGGGTATTTACTATATTAATATATTGGCTGTCTTTTTTTTTTTTTTAGGCTGGACAGTCCACCGTGCAGAATAATCACTTTTCAAATAGTCCAGGTATCTGATATTCTGTATGGTCCAGGTTTTTTAGTGAATCCATTGGTCTATATTTTTCGATGAAGATGTTGT
The DNA here is from genome assembly GCF_001858045.2 of Oreochromis niloticus. Classification (NCBI taxonomy): domain Eukaryota; kingdom Metazoa; phylum Chordata; class Actinopteri; order Cichliformes; family Cichlidae; genus Oreochromis; species Oreochromis niloticus. The sequence goes on along the minus strand of NC_031983.2, from coordinate 18,636,697 downwards.
CTAAAGTGTAGCTTTTACTTGTCTATTTGCATCATCACTTTATGAAAAGATAATGTTTTAATGCACCATTTAAAAAGTCATTCAATTAATATAGTTTTATTTTTATTTGGTGGTTGTGTCTTGTGGAAAGTTGTTTTTGAGGGCTAGAATCTAGCAGGATTTTCACAAGGCATAGAAATTTCACTTATTAATGACATAGTGATGTTTGAGTTAGTGATACAGATGTGTTTTTTTATTCTCATTTTTGACCCCCATTAATTATTTACGTCATATTTGGTTGAATGTGATGTTAGAGTCCTGCTGGACTGGATTGCACTGCAAAAAAATATTAAGAACAATCATTCTCAACCCTAAAGGCAGCTGAAATTTTTGTTAATGATGACTGAAACATGAGTCCAACAGCAGTCCCAATCAATACTAAGGCTAACTGTGTGTGTGCATTTGGAAGAGTAGAGCACATCATATAGAAAATGGCTTGAAGAAGTGGGGGGTGGGAAAGGAGGGGGGGGGGATTGCCACTTTTTTTCCCCTTCTTCTTTTAATGTCATGTTTGACACTAGGTGAATTTCTTTAATGTCAGTGTCATTTTGTCTCCATTTAAAACTCCAGGTGAATGTAATATAGTAATCAGAACTTGTAAACAAAGTGTATTTTATCAAAGTAATAGAATATTATGAATAAATAATAATGGAAAAAGTTTCTTTTTTTTGACTGCTTCTTCATTTTATTGTATTTTTTTTCTTTGGTACTATTTATAATTATATATATATTTTTTAAAAAGCACAATAATATTACGACCCCTCTGTGGGCCAGTCTGACAAAAAATTCTGTTGCTCCAAAGTTTGACATAAAAACCCTGATTACTGTAACTGAGTTATCCCTGACTGTCTTAGAAAAATGTAAAAAAGAAATGTGGTGGGGTGTCTCCTAAAGATCTCTGCCCTTAGGAGGGATACATGGTTTTATACGAGGTCACAGTTGGGGAGGGGGCGAGGGTATTATTTTCATTAAATAGCTTCAAAAAATAAACTATATTTAATTTAATATTTAAAAACATTTGGGGTCCGTATATTATCCAGAAGAGTCCAGTTGTTGAATAAAGAACAGTAACGCTGTCGTATGACGCTGTTGAGCTGCATTATGGGAAATGTAGAGCCCAGGAGTTATGGAGCTTGGTGCTCCAGACAACTAGAAAGTCATGATACTTTTCCGGTCTTTTAGAAACATCACATCTCTTTCTTTCCCCTCTTGATGAAAGTCCCAAACTGCTGCAGTATCCCTTTAAATGAGCCTAAATGAATACTGTGCTTTTTCCTGTTCAGTGTATAATATTGGGGATTATAATTCAGAGTAACAGCGGTATTAATAATAGTAGTGCGCCTTTAACCAGCGTGCGTGCGCACATGCGTAAAGTGTACTAGTAGGTGGTCGCGCATGGCATCTCCGTGCCTGCTTGTATCTACTGTCCTCTGCCGCTGGGTCGCTGACGATGCCGAGTGGAGCGGGGCGCCTCTACGTTTCTGTGTGCGGCTACAACCGCAGTTGCGAAGACTGAAGTCGGATGAGACGGGAGAGGGGCTTGAAAAACGACGATGGATGGTCCGAGCTGTTTCTCATCGCCCGGACAGCTTTAACATCGGGGGAAACGCGTGGATTTATTAAAGGTGAGAAGTGGGGCTGTCCAGCACGGAGGAAATATCCCCCTTATTCGCCCATAGCCACTTACATCCTCCCTATCTGATGCTGCTGCTGCTGCCACCGATGATGATGATGCTCTAAACACAACCTGCGCGATTTTCCTCCGGTAAAGGCCAATTCCCCGCCATGTATCTTACTTGGCTGTGGAGACACCAGTAGGATTTGAAGAAATGCAGAATTGTCATTGTTTGTTAACCAAAAAAATACAAATTAAAAAAAATAAAAAATAAATGTATGGACATCACGACACACATTCCCCACTGCGGAAATAAGGTAAATAGGCGGTTAAATCAGCAACATGGCTGCGTTGATGCTCTGCCGTCGCTTCAGAAGTGATTTTTAAGTGTTGCGGTGCTGCTCGGCGTTAGAATTAAGGCTCGTAGAAAGGGAGAAGTGAATGATATCAGCGGCGGAGAGATACTGCAGTAACCGAGTCCTTATGTTGACTCGCGTCAAAGGATGTTGTCATTACCTTGGAGCTGAAGGTGCGGTTACAGTAAAATGCACCTTTCCAGGCCTGTGATGATTACTACACAGTCTGACTTCACTGCAAGCATCTGACATCCAAATTATTACGAGCCTGTGATTGTTTATGGGGAAATGAATACATGGCACTAGCTAGAAATCCCATTGATCGGGACCGGTGAAACAGTGATCGCACCGACTGTGATCTGAATGTGCTGAATTTATTTTGGCATGAATTATTAAAAACTTCCATCAAATAATCAACTTAACCGTTAAACTGTCATCTGCTTACAGGCTCCGATTACACGTCTGTGAACACGAACTGCCAGTGTGCAACCCTTGTTGCATACTCATGAATTTCAGCAGTTACCTCATAGGGGGAATATTTACAATGAACCATTGTGATATTTTGCTGACATGTCTCTGCTGGGTCTTCCACTGCATAACAAATGTTTTTTTAACCATTTCGCCAAAGGGCAGTCGTGCCTCTTTGACATATCTGCTCTAAAAATGCCCCCAAAGCTTTTTTTTCTCTCTATTTAGAATCACAATTATGATATATAATTGGTCTAACTTTATCCAAACTACCGTGCTGTGCCAGCTCCAAAGACATGTGATGGTGTTTATAAGCACTGAAGCTGGTTTTTGACTATTGCACAGAGTGGTTTATTGCTGCTTGTGAAACGAGTGGTTGTTGTCAAAGAGCTGAAGATGAGTCATTCAGTTGCTCAAAAAATTTAATTATTTGGAAAAAATCTGACATTTCGTTTGGTTTTTCAAGCAAACATCAGATTCCCACAACTGGATTTTCTGCTTTACTCAACCCGCTGTTTAGGAAGTGGGAGGTTTTGCTTGTTAGAAAGCCAGGCTGTAGTTAAAGATATCACCCAAAGCTGTCGTATGGCAAAAATATTGATTGAACATTTGAGAAAAATATCAGCAGATTGTTTGATGTTGAGAATAGTCTTTAGATGTGGCTCTTATTATATTAATATCTATTATTTAAAACTTAATTTCAATGAAACGTCCCCTTTAAAAATCTTTGCTGGCTCTTGTAAGCAGCACGGAGAAATGTTCAAGACAAGGGAGAGGTGCAAGTTTGTGACTGGAAATAGGCTCTGTCATAACACTAGAGATCAGTCTGTGTAAAACAAGGTTGGATAGAAGTGAAAGCAAAATAAAAAGGGGTGGGGTGGGGGGGGCTTCTTGTCTACACACTTCGAACCTTGGCTTCTATGGTTTGCTGATCAGCTGAACGCCCTCAATTCACCATGAGAATAAGTAATCTAAACATGTTTGGGATACTCTTGAGTCCTTGGTCCCAGGGACACCCAGTGCTGATCGCTTATTGGCTATCCCTAATGTGCTCTGTGTCCGTCATCATTAAGTGGTTCCTTTGCAGCTCAGTTGGTGTCATTAGCCCACAGGATGCAGTCACTGCTGAGCGGGATGTCATAGAGAATTATCATTTGCACAGACCACAGGCACTGGAGTGCTCCCTAGCTGGCTCACCAGTATCTCTACAGGAGGCGATGGGAGGGTTTAACAAAAGCACAAAGTGAGAGTTAATAAGTCCTTGAAGGAGGTAGACAAGGGAGGCGTTAATTACTTATTTAAAAGTCTACTACATTTTGTCAGCGTGGAATAGCTCATCTCTCGTAGTAATGGTGGCGTCGAGTCAATATCAAGACACCCTCGCTGACCTTTTTCAATTTGTTTTTCTTTACAGGGTCAACGTTTAGGGCTTCACTTTGTTGACATACAGTGTGCGGCAGGTAAGTACTTTTAAAATCAGTGAGAATCAGTGTGTATATAATATGTCACATGTAAAGCATTTCATATAAGCGCTTGGTAAGCAGGAAAGGATACGGTGTCCATGTGCAAATTGTCTTCACGGTAAATTATTTTTGTCAGATAAGAAAACAAGTCCAAAACAATTGGTGGTAACGGTAAATTAAAATGTGTTTGAGAGAAGTGACACTGTAAAGAAGTGACTGGAATCACAACATTAAAAGCCATGGAGACGCTTTTGAAAAATAGTACAGAGAAAGAAGTGAATGAAGTAATGAAGCCTGTGTTGTTTCAAAGGGGGCTTTTCTTTCCCTGCTGAGCTGAGGAAAAACACACACCAGCAGTGAATCCTGTTTGAAAATGCACAACAGAGTCAACAGTGAAGTTGAATCAGGCAACAACAGTTAAAGATGTTCAATAGGCAGCTCTTCTTTGGTATCAGATAATTATTTGGGGGCATTGAGAAATATTTTTAATCTTATTTACGTGCTCATGAGTTTAGAGCTAAATAGATTTTGTCGTCATATTTTAAAAGATTTGTAGAGAGTGCAATTTCCTTGGCTTCTTGAGATTCTCTTTCGAAGAACTGCAATAGACAGCATACTTTTCTTTAATGCAAAATTTTATTTTCACTAGTAAAGAATTGATAAGATTTAATAATTTTGCCAAACTGCAGTAAGTTACACTTACTCTTTCATTGCTCATACCGAGCCTGATACTGATAGCTTTAGCTTTAGCCATTTTGCCTTTGCTGCCTTTTTAAAATATCCATGTTCAGCTTGGTGAGGGGGATTTAAGTGTCTTATTAAAATTGTTGTTCCATTTTGTGGTGATTTATTTTGGCAAGGTTTGTGTCTTCACCCATTAAGATGCTAGCATATGACTGTTTGCCTATGCCATTGTGGTCTGGCCCATAATAAGCCATATATGTACATGAGGCTGACTGGCCGGTCACCTGTCTGGGCAAAGAACACTGGAAATCAGCTGATTCTGGTCTCTTGTTGGTCAGTTGGCGCATCTCTAGTTATTTCCACTTCCCCCAAGAGTTAGATCACATAAGTGATCTATACCATTCTTACATTGGTAAGCTAGTATAGCCATAAACTGGTAAAACTGGCTATGCAGAAATACTGGAATACTATATATAAATATCCCATATGCAACCCACCCTAAACTACAACATATTCTGGTAATTAGTGAGTTTTAGAAGCTGGAGAGCAAACCATTTCCACATTTTCAAATCTTTATACTAAGCTAAGCTATTTGGCACCTGATTGTAGCTTCATATTAAACCTACAAATGTGAAAGGATTTTTTTTTAATTTTTCCTTAAATACCCAATGAAAGAAGTAACATTATTCTGACAGTGTTAAACTCTTCCTTTTAATAAAAGTCACCGTTCTGACACGGCTATTCTTTTACCAAGCACACTCTCAGTATAATGTATATGTAATTTCTTTTCAGTTTTCTGTCCCTTCTCAGTAATAGCAATAAACAAGTGAAATTTCAAAGCAAAATCATCTATATAGTTGACCAAGGTTATATTGATGACTAACGCTGTCCTTGGTGCAGAGGGGAAATTGCAAACTTTCTGCTGGTACAGCCCTATTCAAGGGTTCATCTGAGTGTTTCAATAATTCATTATAGCCACATAATGGATCACTTACTGTGTGTCCTCTACTGGTAAAAGTAATTTAGACTTGAACACCAGATCTTTTTCTATTCCGTTTTATCCACAAAAATCATCTATCTGTCCTGTATATATCTGCATTTTCTTTAGTTGTATGCAAGACGTGTAGTTCATTCGAATCCTTCTTAGTCCTATCTCTATGACTTTTGACACTGAAATGAGTTGTGTGTTGCATTTATTACCATGCTGCTGTGCAGTAAGCGCAGTAAGAGTAAGTGCTGCATGCACTGGTGTTTGATGTGCCACAGAATGATCGAGGAAGGCAGTAAACGAGGCAAGGCCATGGTGGAGAAGAGACAGCTCTTCATGGAAATGAGTGAGTGGAGTCGACTGTGAGAGATGTCTTTTCGCTATCTCATGTAATGCACAAACATGCATGGTCCCTCACGTGTAATTCCTCCCACACAGAGCGTATCATTGATTAAATAAACATTCAAAAAGCTTTAAGTGATATTTTTACTTTGATATCAGATTACATTTGTCGGGTATAGATGATTTTTTGAGACTGCGTTTCTCTTATTTTTCAGGAGCTCAAAACTTTGATGTCATCAGACTGTCAACTTATAGGACTGCCTGCAAACTTCGGTTTGTGCAGAAGAGATGTAACCGTAAGAAAAAAATGTCACCTCTTTTCAGCCGTTATAACACCAGCAGAAACATTTGTTTCAACATGAATGCAGACTTGATTGATTGTATTCTGTCTGTTTGCCAACCCCCCTCACAGTTCATCTGGTGGATGTCTGGAACATGATCGAAGCCTTTCGTGACAACGGGCTCAACACATTGGACCACAATGCTGAAATCAATGTGTCACGACTGGAGACTATTCTGTCTTCCATCTACTACCAGCTCAACAAGCGGCTGCCCACCACCCACCAGATCAATGTGGAACAGTCCATTGGGCTCCTGCTCAACTTCATGGTGGCCACATATGATAGGTATGGAATAGGTGCACAACACATGGTGTTGTTTGGATAGAAACAACAAACAACAAAAGAGTAATGGCACAGCTCTTGTTTAGGATCTTTTTAAGATAATATTTACCAAAGGAGGGTGGCACATTGGAGCAGTGGTTAGCACTGTTGCTTCACAGCAAGATGGTTCATGGTTTGAATCTGCAGGCTAATAGCAAATTCAAGATAAGTGTAACTGCAGGAGTGCAAGAAAATATACAAAATGCATGCAGTAAAAAAAATTCAACAAAACAACAAGCAAAGATGAATCTACCATGAGTTTTGCAATAAATTTTAAATAGTTTTTATAAATAGGTTAAAAAGACAAAAAGTGGCTACAGATTACTGGATCAAGTCTACTAATGTAAAACATGTGGAAACCTCACATTGTCACAAAAGAGAAGCTGAAGCCATCAGCTGTTTGACATTGTTGCTTCAAATTAGTTTTTAAGTAATAATCAATTCTTAATCAGTTATAAAATGATTTGCTTGAAAAAAAAGCTTTTTCTTATTTGAAAGAAGCGTAAATGATGATCTATACAGTACTGTGGAAAAGTCTTGTGCCACTCGTCGCTCTCATTTCTTTAGTTGAATTTACCAAAAATTCCAAAGATAAAACAGTTTGGCTGGAATAAAATAGTATTTTTGCACCAACAAGGTGATTCCCAAAGAAAACCTGGCATATCTCATACAGGAGGGAACAAAAAGACCCACCGCCATACGATATTTTCAAAATATTTCACTTACAATACAATTTTATTAAGAAACCACCGAGATTGAAAACAGAACCACTGAGAGACTAACAGCACACAAGGAGGCACAACAAAGCGCAAAGGAAAACACAGGGCTTAAATACACTAGTGAGTAATGAGGGAATGGGAAACAGGAGGGAAACACAGCTGGGACTAATCAAACATAATGTGACAAGGAAAAGCAAAATAAGATACGCTGCACACGGGCCAAGGACTATCAAAAAAATCAGGAAACACAGGACAGGTGCGGACAACGCAGACTTCTCAAGAGGACACGGCTGAAGACAGATGACTAAACATAGATACAGAAAAAAACCTTAAGAATTAGGAATCACAAAGACACAGACTTGACACTGACTGAGGAGACACAGGGAACACGGAGCACAGGAGGAGCACAGAAACCAAGAAACTAGAAATGATAAATTATGAAATCAAAGACTATATAATAATTGAAAATACAAAACACTGGGTCACCGACCCTGGACTGTGACATAAACTTTGTCACCTGCGATCATTCTGTTATCAGTCTGGCAACTACATACTCTATCGAGCTAAGTGTTGGATTTAGTGTAAATTTGTTCGGCTAACATTATCTCAGGATGGTCATGCAGTTGAGTAGTATTCCCAGGCTATTTTCATGTATTTATTATTTATCTATTTATTTTCATTCTTTTAACAAAAAAAAAATATTGATATTTCATGTCCCTGGGTTAATACAGTATCGCCATGCAAAAAATCACAATACTGTGCTGGTTCGATTTTTTTCCCACCACCCCAAATATCTCAGCAATTAAAGTTCAAGAGAAGAAGGGACCGTTCTAAAAATGATCTACAGCAGATCAATGGTGTCGAAAGTCATCCCCTTAATAGAAGAAAAATTAGTAAAAAAAAAAATCCAGCAAAAACCTTACACAGGACCCGAGAGATACACTGGAGCCTGCAGATAATCCACTGTTTGCTAAAGCCTCAAAAGAAATGGTAGGCTGGCTGTCAAGGAAGGGAAACTAGGATAAAAGACTGAGGTGTGCCAAATTACACAAGAACCGGAATGAAAATCAGTGGCAACAGGTCTTGGATTCATATGATTAGTATATATGGAGGAGGTCAGGTACAAAAGTATCTGCAGCGATCTGTAAAACACAGTACAGACTCTGGCATGGTTTGGGTTTGCATTTCAGTCAGTGGTTTTGGGGGATCTTCCATCAAAATTGATGGAATTATGAACGTAGAAAAGTACCACCATGCAATACCATCTAAAATAATCTGATTAGCAACAACTTCATTTTTCAGCATGACAATGATCCCAAACTTGCCAGTAAAAGCATACCTGGATAGAAAAACAGTGGAAAACTATCAGTCATTTGGAGTGGCCTCCCCAGACCCCAAACCTCAGGAGAATTAAACAAAATGGAGCCAACATCCAAAGAAGAACTTAACTTTGAATGTCTTTCGGGAAGTCTGGAGAACTATTCCTGACGACTACTTAAAGAAATGACAAGTAAGAAAGTTCAGGTTGTGTTGACGAATTTAGGTGGTCAAATGAAAAACTGACTTTCAAGCTCATGAATAAATCAATAATTCTCTGCAGCTTTTCCCCCATCTTCTTGGCAAAATCTATAGAAATCTGAGGTGGCTCTGGACTTTTGCACAATGCTTTTTTTGAACCTTTGTTTGCAGTTTTAAAATTCCAACCCATAAGTCTTCACAAATCCACATTTCTGACTCTGTGATTTGTCACACTAACAGAAAGGCTGCCACCTCCCAAAGATTTGCTTGGGCACTTCCAAGTGTTCTCCTTCTGGTTCGTGTTGTGTTATATCTGATTAATATTACCAGGGGAGAACATTTCCTGTAGCTGCTTAACTTTCAGGATGTTAAATAGACACTTATACATGGCTGAGTTATTTCCAAACATAATCAAAATACAGTAAAGCCATTACTGGCACTTAGACGGTCCATGGATCTTGTTTTCAGAAATCCCAGAAATACAGATCGGTGCAGAGGACAGAGTATCAATGACCTAGCAATTGATGAAGAATGTAAAATGTTATTAACTTCTAGTGGGTTCAAAATCAGGAATTTAGGTAGGTATGGGTGAGGATAACAAAAAGACAAAAAGCTAGCTAATAATTAAGATTTTTCATATTTTATGCATATTTACTTTTATTAAAGGACCCTCTCTATGTAGCTTATCAATCCTAAATGTTAACATATAAGCTGCCTTGTACCGGTCGACAAAGTCTGGTAACCCTGGAGATGTTTTACGGTATGTCCCTCCTCTTAATATCCGCTCAGTGCTCCAGGGCCCAAACACAGTGCATCCCGAATCAGGGAGGTTTATTATTGACCGTAAAGCACTCTCTCATTATTGTACCTTGTGTACTCAAATTGATTGGCCGCTTGCCCTCTCCATTCAGCGATCCATTCAATTGGTTTACTTTTATCTGTAAAGCCATTCTGGTCCCGCTCTGTTGTTATTCATGCTCCTGTATCTCTGTGAAACTTTGTGGAAACGACTTGCTGCAATCACAGGAAGCAGTTTTGCTATCTGTCCCTCAGGTCCAAACTGAATTAGGCAGGAGAGCTTTCATCCACTCTGTTACCTCTGCTCGGAAGCAAGAGCTAAATGAATCTCAGACGAAACAAGCTGGTCTCGCTAGGCAAGTTAAAACGATTTATAAGAAGAATAGAAACCTAATAAACCAGGTGTATAATTATTTGTACGTCCACGATCAACCGTAGTTTAAGGTTTAGTTAAAGATTCTTGACATTTTGTGCACCAAAGGATGCAAAATCAACACTGCAGTCATATTTTTCAATTATATTTTTGTTCGTACTCCTGAATGTTAGTTTTTCCTCTTAAATCACAAATCTTCAGGTTAAATTTAAAAAAAAAAAAGCATGAAAAGCATAAAAAGCTGTGATCATACAAAAAATTCCTAGTACTGTAGGAGCAGAATAAATAAACAAATGTATATTTTATTCATTTTGAATTCAACTTTCTACTTCTTGGAATGCTTTATTTTTATTTCATAGTATTCATTGAACTGATAACGCTTTCCACTTGCAGTGAAAGCCATGGGAAGTTGACAGTTTTCTCAATGAAAGCCATGCTGGCAACAATGTGTGGAGGGAAGATTGTTGACAAACTACGCTGTAAGTACAATTTTGACTGCTTTTTTTAAAAGCTGATGTCTTGGTTAATTACATATACCAGGGTCTGCATGTAGTTACTCAATTTAAACACACAGGGGCACTGCTGGAACATATATACAATATTCATTTATTTTTAATGCATTAACTTTATGCTGAGTCTGTGTACCTAGGATCAATAGTTTCCATTCACATAAATGTCAAGTGCCGGTTTGCATCCTGTTTTTGCTCAAAAGTAAAATGTGACATTTGCTTTCTCAGATATTTTCTCGCAGATCTCCGACTCCAGTGGCGTCATGGTGTTTGCAAAGTTTGATCAGTTCCTTCGGGAGGTGCTGAAACTCCCCACAGCCGTGTTCGAGGGCCCATCATTCGGCTACACGGAGCACTCAGTGCGGACGTGCTTCCCTCAGCAGGTAGGAAGAGAATACTGAATCAGTTTTCTCCTTTACTTTTTTCAAAGTCTTCAGTGCTTTACACTTCTTTTTCAATGCATGCATGTGTGTGTTTGTATCTAGAAGAAGATCATGCTGAACACATTTTTGGATGTGTTGATGGCAGATCCTCCCCCGCAGTGTCTTGTGTGGCTGCCGCTCATGCACCGACTTGCTAATGTTGAAAATGGTAAGTTTTCCCAAACCAAATTTTCCTTGAGAAAAGAATAATAGTTCACTATTTTTAGACATTTCACTCATGGTAAGATTTTATAAAGTGAGTGAAATATCATGAAAAACCAACAAGGAAATCTTGTTATAAGAACAGCCAAAAGAAATCATGAAACCGCCAAAGTCTTGGCTCCAAGATCAAAATCAAGACCATGACAACAAATTGTGTAAATAAATTATAAATGTACTTTCCCATTGCTTATTTCTCCAAATGAATAAATTTATTTTCTCTCTACATTTCATATGCTAATGGGAGGGGGGGGGGTCTTAAAGATGTGTCATAGTGTCAACTTTCTAGCTATTGGTTGTTACAGAAGTGGCGGAGTCAACTCAGAAGATCATTTTTAATTGTCCTTTATCTGTAAAGCATTGACTAATTTCTTAAGTAAATATAGTGGAGTATAAGGTGACATAAAATTGCTATACGTAAAGTATCTGAATCTTTTTATTATTTAAAACAAACCAAATACAGAAGTAGCTCTGAGATTAGCGACGTCACCACTCTGACAGGAAAGTGTCTTTGTTTTCGTGTTTATCCACTCAGTCTTCCATCCGGTGGAATGTTCTTATTGCCGGAGTGAGAGCATGATGGGTTTCCGGTATCGGTGCCAACAGTGCCATGGCTACCAGCTCTGTCAAAGCTGCTTCTGGCGTGGCCATGCTAATGGTCCCCATAGCAACCAGCACCAGATGAAGGAGCACTCGTCTTGGGTAAGGGGAAAAGGCTCTGATTATTTCTAAGTCTTACATTATGCTGTTCCCATTTCCATACAATTGAAAAGTCAATATCTCTTCGGTCTCATCTTGACTGATTTTATGACATAGCAACCATGTCCCCACATTTCTCGTCCTTTCAGACAAATTCAGCAGGGATTTAATGGGGTTTTACTCATCTTGGCAAATAAAATTGTATTGATTGAATTTACTGTGTTGCTGCATTCCCCCAAAGCTCAATCATTATGTTATAAATTGAAACATGGGAAGTCGTAGGCACTGGATTCCGAACCCATTTCCCATACCACTTGGATTTTACACAGAGAAGAATGACTGCTCTTGTAGCCTGAGGACTGGAATGACATGCCGGAGAAAAACAAAACGCTTTTTCTCTGATATAAAAAAAGAAAGAAAATTATAACGTGGGGTAGGTGGATGCATCTGTTTGGGATGTTTTTTGGATGCTTTTTCTGTTCACCTCTGTCCTGATTACCTGGCAGTATTACTGGCTATGTGACAGAAAAAAATGGACGCTCATCCAATTTTCAATTGCTCTCTATCTGCCTCCAAGTGCAGTAAATGTATTTTTCCTATTTTTATTTGTTTGTTAAATCGCAAGTGCAACATTGAATAGGCAAGGACATGCATTTTTATTCCTACACCACATCTCACTACGTTGTGCCAACATTAAGGTTCGTAGCAAGAAAAAGGAGTGCTGTTTACTACAGCTCTGCACGTCGCTCCGATTTTCGAGAACAAGGTTGATGTGCAGAGCTGTAGTAGCTACAGACGGATGTGTTTAATCAGTCACACTAAGAAGATACGGGAAAGAACTTGAACTGTATCATTTTTTTATGTGCATAAAAACAAAATAGCATTTCTGCTTGCCCTAGGGAAAATAAACATGTAGCTCAACATATGAGGACCATAATAAACATTAATAAATAGAATAAACATTGGTCCTTAAAAATATCTGGATCATATAAAACATGGTTAAAAAGCATTTAGAATAAAATCTTTATAGCAGAATAAAATGCTTCTTTACCTTCTTCCTGACTGCAGGTGAGAAAACAGGCTGTGAGATAGATGGCAGGGATCATTTATGATGCTGTCACCTGCTGTTTTCACAATCCGGTTCAGTTTGTGTCTTTCCTCAGACCTGCTGTTTCCAAACCAGCAAGTGATGCAGGACGTGATTATGCTCTCGGTGGTGCCTCTGTAATAGACTGTCAGGGGTGGAGTGGTGAGGTCCCGCTTCAGGTTCAATGTCCTCATGTTACAGAGGAGATGGAGACAATGTTTTACCTCCTTAATGAGGGCTGTGGTGTTGTCGCTGGAGTTCAAACCTTCCTTCAGATACACTTCCAAATACTTGGTGCACTTTGCCCGCTCTAATATAGATCCACTGATGGTCAGTGGTGGGACACAACTGGAGGTCGTCCTCCTGACATCCATGATCATGTCCTTAGTTTTGTCTGTGTTCAGAGTGTTGAGGTTATCTGGTAGAGCAGGATCATTAAGACCTGATTGCACAGTGGGTTTATAGCCTTCTGCTGTCTGGAACCCAGCCACAAGCGCTGCATGTCCTTGTTGTTTGTAAAATGATTTGACAGTTTTTCACATAATGCCTGTTTTCAGTTGCTTCTTCGTATGCTATAGGCTGAGATGTTTCCAGATGGTAACTCTGATCCTCAGTGGTGAATAGACCTCAGTTGTCAGCTGTGGCTTGTCACCAAGTGTCTTGACAGTTCTGATAACAGTCACATCGTCTGTGCATTTGTTTACAAATTCAGTGACAGCATCTGTGTATTCCTAGAGGTCTATACAATTCCCTTGATGTAGCTGTGTCTCTAAAAGTCCACTATGTGCACTCAAAACTGTCCTGCAAGGATGTATTAGCTTCATGATGCCGCTTTCTAATATCTGACTTGCTGGAGGCACTTGGCTCAGTCTTTGATGGTGGTGTAGAACATGAGGGCAGCAACAATAGCGAGGTGTGCATGATGAGTGACAAGGTGGGGGTGGGATTACATCATGGATCAGGTCTGAGACCCTTCTTGTTTGCAGTGGTGATGGACAGGCTGACAGATGAGGTCAGGCAGGGATCTCCAAGGACTATGATGTTTGCAAAAGACATTGTGATCTGTAGTAAGAGTAGGAAGCAGGTGGAAGAGAGTCTGCAGAGGTGGAGTCATGCCTAGAGAGGGAGGTGAAGTTGAAAGAAGCAGTGAAGGTGCATGAACTTAAATAGTTGTGGTTAACCACTGAAAGCAACGGACAGTGCACAAGAGAGGTGAGTGGAGATGAGCGTCAGGGGTGATTTGTGACAGAAGGATAGCAACAAGAGTGAAAAGAAAAGTTTATAAGTTGATACTGAGACCTGCATGGTTTAGAGAAAGTCGGTGAAAAAAAAAAGACATGAGGCAGAGTAGAAGGTAGCTTAAGGTGCTAAGATTTTCATTAGGAGTGATCAGGAGGGACAGGATTAGAAATGAGTACATCAGAGGGACAGCTCAGGATAAGCACTTTGAAGGTAAAGTTAGAGAGGCACTGAGATGGTTTGGACATTTGGAAAAGAGTGATAGTGAATATATTGGACAAAGGATGTTGAACATGTAGCTGCCAGGCAGGAGGAAAACAGGAACACCAAAGGATGTAGTGAAGGAGGACATGCAGAGGATTAGTGGGGGCCGAAGAGGATGCTAGGGACAGGATGAAATGAAGGCAAATGATCTGTTGTGGTGACCACCTTGTACCACACTAAAATATGTTAAAAGCTGTTCTAACCTGCCAGTATGAGAAAATATGATAAAAAAAAAAATCATATGATATGAGTGACTTCAGTTAAGAAGTTAAAGTATCACTCATCAGAAACATTAGGGATAGTACTGTATACTTTTCCCATATAATTCAGAATTTCCTAAAGAGTGAAATACGAGTGCTGGAAATCATCCTAAACCATTGGTCAGGGTAGCCAAACCTAAATGTATTTGTTATACTTTGAAGCTTCTTCCCTTATTTCTCCTGAATGAAGCATTGCTGTCAAGCTTCACTGCAGTTTTTCAGCCATTTGGATTAAAGAATCCACCAAACCTGCTCAATAGAAGCTTTTACTGAGTATGCAACAAGTACTTCTCATCCCCACTTTTCCCACAGTAAACAAAGTCTTGACCTAGTTATGTAAATGACTTCTAACAGCGCAAAGCTGTTTTCACTACTCCAACACAGTCACAGCAGTCAACAGAACTGCAAAGCTAACCGGTGCGTTGTTTGTCATGCCTAACTCACAGAAGTCTCCGGCTAAAAAGCTGAGCCACGCCATCAGTAAATCGCTAGGCTGCGTCCCCATCGGAGAGCCGCCACATCCCGTATTCCCCGAGCAGGCCGAGAGACCACAGGAGCTCACCCACACTGTGTAAGTACTCTTCCCAATGCATTTGTTCCTGCTCTCTCTGTCATTACTGAGGGAACCCCAGCAGATTTGTTGATTAACAGCACGGCAAGGATCAGTATGCTCATGATCTATAGTCTGCTACCGTCATGTAACTGCCTCCATCTTTCCATTTCGCTGTCACCACATGACTGATAGTGCGCCATCCTGCTCAGACATCTCGTCCCTGATTATTTGCTACCATGGAAATGCTGATATACTACACAGATTCAGCCGCTGCTGCCGTTAAGCTCAGTCATCCTCATCAGTCTGTTGGCAATGAAACCGGGACGATGGTATAAATCTCAGATTCCAGGCTTTGAGGCTTTGGGAAATCATTATAGAAAATGCATTATATTCTGCTGGTGTCCTAAACCCTGAAGACTCATTTACATTTCAGCTGAAAAATAGTACTATTAACATAATCAATTCCACCACTGAGATACTTTCACATAGTCCACAAAACTTGTCATCGTTGTTGCACTGAAACTCTGACGCTTTTTGGTCTCCACCAAGACAACATCTAACTGTGTTTTGAAGTATAAAAACAGTGGTCCATAGTTGTTCTTGTCTATGGCATTAACAGGATCGCAGGAAATCTCTCAACTTTCTTATTTGAGCTTTCGACATTTCCCATAGCACGTTTCATAACAAAATCCCGCTTCATATTCCAGTCACGACCATAAATCTAAGCTGTCTGTATATCCTTTTGCTGCTGGCAAGTGTCAGTGAGTAACTGATAGTGCGCTGCATCACAGGGGAGAAAGGAGCTTCGTGAATACCAAGAAAATTGACACAACGTAAATACATTCACATGATTTCCTGTTTTACCCCGATTCGCTTTTATATCCAGGCTCTGCCCACTGCCAGGAGGCTTTTTCTGTATTGTGCCCAAACTTATGCATTTAAGATGGAGTTTACATTTGCATAAATTTACAATTCATCACAACAGGGGGAGCCAACTGTCGACCCGGATGTTTTCCTCCTACTGAGAGATAAGGCGATTGGATTAGCTTGCACACTATAGGCTGTGTAGCATGAAATTACTTCACACAAGTAGATTAATATTGATAAAAAATAAAATTTGTGGCTAAAATATATTTAGAATTATGTATCTCTAGGGGCCACAGGAAGTCGCAATCCATATCTATATCTATCTTTTTTTTTTTTATGATGTTGATTATTTCAGACAGTGTAGTCACTGAGAATATGGAGTTCTGTCACAGCGAAACCAGCTGGGGTTTTTGTTTAGAGCTCTAAAACCGGTTTTAATTGTTGAGTATTTTCTGATGCAAACTAAAATTTGCAGTGAGAAAAGGCCCTTAATTAAATAATACTGAATATAATATAGCTTAGAGGAAGTTATACTACGATTATTTCTACTTTTTATAATTTTACTTTTAAGTCTTAATAGCTTATTGGGCTTTAATAAAAATTATGTTTGGCATTCTTTCTTTGAAATTCCAGGAACTTATTGTTATGATCTCCTTTGAGGGTTTTAAACACAAAGTGTATCCTCATGCTCTTGCACATGGCATTTTCAGGTTGCTGAAACTCTGTGTTTGCTGACTTTTAGGATAATGGATGTGACTGTTGACCCCTTCTTTTTATATCTTTTTGTCTCTATTGTTATGTCAGAAAGGGCATTTACAAAAAAAAAACATCTATTTTTGGTTCCAGAAAGGATTTTATGTTTTGATTTGTGTGGTGATGAAGTAGCGCCTCTCATCAGCTGTGCAATGAAAAGAAGCTTTTAAACCTGACAACCCTTCAAAATATGTATTCATCAGCGACTGTCATTCTCAATTTTGGTTCAGATTAAAAGCTCCAAATTTAACTGTGCAGGTCTTCAAAATAGCAGGCAGATACATCTGCAAAACAACACACAGGGGGAAATAACAGAGTGTTGTTTAGTTCTTTGGAATATGATCCTCAGTATGAAAACATTAAACATGACACTTAAGTCTGCTTATCTTTAGATGTGAGAAAAGTACTAGCATGGCTCTAATTGTAACAAAATCCAGAACCTCATTAGCATTTTATACGTTACACAATTACTGGACACTTTATTAGGTACACCTTGCTACGACAGGTTTGGATCCACTTTTGCCTTTTCAACTGCCTTAATTCCTTGTGGTATAGATTCAGCAAGGTGCTGCGAGTATTCCTCTGAGATTTTGGTCCACATTGACGTGATAGCGTAACACAGCTGCTGCAGATTTGTCGGCTGCACATTCATGAAGGGAATCTCCCATTCCACCACATCCAACAGGATTTCTATTGGCGAGATCTGGTGACTATGGCGATCATATGAGTGCAGTGAACTTGTTGCCATGTTTAAGAAATTAGTTTGAGGTGATTCAGTTCAATTCAGGTTCATTTATATACAGATAAGGACAATATTAGCCTCCCTCCCTGAAGATTTCTTAGTTTTAAAGTATTTCCCAAGTGCCTTTAAACAGAACAAGGAATTTTTTAACACAGCTTTTCCAAACATCCCAGTTTTATTTTGTATGCTTACTTTATTTTACCCTGCACACAGAAACATAATCATAATTCAGTAATGTTCACGTTGGTCTTCTGGAGGTAGTTCTTCACCAGGAGTGAGGTATGTTTGGGGTTATTGTGTCACGGTCTGGCATGGCGGACCGTGGGGATGTGGGGAAAGGAGGACCCAGTCGCGGTACTCTACGATGCAAACGGTGCTCTTTATTTACAGTGAATGGAATAATGACAATAAATCCCCTGTGATTTCCCCTGACTCCCGTGTCGTGTCTCAGTGCTCTCCGCTCCCGTGTCTCAGCACTCCGCGTGCTGGCTGCTGTCTGGCGCTCCACACTTCTCCTGGGGACACAAATAGAGGCAGCCGTCAGGACACATACAACCGCGGGCATACACATACACTAACTAAACTGGAAAACTAACGTAGAGTCTAACGCAATGATCCCGCGTCGGTGGGAGCTCCAAGACTCTCCTAAGTAGCTCCCCCGACGAGCCCTGATCAGCAGCAGGTGTGTGGCTTCGGGTGTGGCCAGGCCGCCAGCAGGGCCACACCCACCAGGTCTGCAGGTGCTTGACATCCTCTTACAGCCAAACACATATATACACACACACAAACAGTAGTGGCAGCAACACCAAAAATACATATACAATACAAATAATATAACAAAAGGCCATAGCTGGTCAGAGATCCTGGGTCGCTCAGACCCAGGACCCTGACATATTGTGTTGTTGGAAGACAAAGTGATAACTCAGACCCAGTTTTGGTGCTGACTGTTTGAGGTTTTCTTCCAAAATCTACACATATCCTTCTTCTACCTTTCACCTTCCACCTCACAGTTCCAGATGCACTGCAGCATCCCCACAGCATAATACTCCCAACACCATGTTTCAGTGTGGGGATGTGGTTCTTTGGGTTGTACACGTCTCATGTCTTTCTCCAAGCACAAACAGTGTCAGTATGACCAAAGAGCTCTAGTTTTGTCTCACCTGATTAAAGGGAGTGCTTCCAGTATTTATAAGTATCTTTCTTGTTGTCCTTAGAATACTTCAGGCTTGAAGATATCTTTTTTGTAGAAATTGAGTTTTTCTTGGTGTGCAACCTTGCAGTATGTTCCTGTGGAGGGTTCAAGTGATTTTCGTCTTTAAGACAACAATTGCCAGCTTGGCTAAGTCATTCACTAGAGTCTTGGCAGTTGTTCTGGTGTCTTTTGACGCATCTCTTTATTTCCAGAGTCTTTGAAATCTTTCTCTTCCTGCCTCTGCCAAGCTTGTGCCGTACTGTGTGGCTCTCTTTGAATTTCTTGATGATACTTCTCACTCCAGTTCTTGACACTTGGAAACGCTGCTATAGCTTTGCATATCCATCTCCTGCTTTGTGAGTGCCAACAGTTCTTTTTTTCTCAACTCCAAACCGATTTCTTTTGTTTTTGGCGTGATGCTTTCTCAAGTGACAGCTCAAACCCATGCCGAAGTTTTTATACTGTTTGCAAATTTGGAGATAACCCTCAGTTTTAACTTAATTTTACAACCTTTACAAGATTAAATTTCATCAATACACAGCAGTAGTTTGTGCAGTTGCTTAATAAAAAGGTCAGTTCTCCAGAGTGACAAATAATATTGATCATGGTAATTGGTAGATGTTATTTGTTTTGTTTTTTTTCTGAAATAATGTGTCTAAGAAATAATTTCTGGTTTCTAAAAAAAACTAGTATGTATAGAAATTCTATGTTAAAAATCCCTTGCTATGTTAAAAAAACCACTTTCCTCATCTGTAGTGCCAAATCACCATAACAGTCGCCTCAAGGCACTTTATACTGTAAGTTAAAGACCCTACAGACCCCTCCACGAGCAAGAACTATGTGATGGTGGGAAGCAAAAACTCCCTTTCAACAGGAAGAAGCCTCCACCAGAAGCGGCCTCAGGGAGAGGCACTCATCTCCCTCCACCAGTTTGGGGTTAAGTGGAAATAGGGAGACAGGAGAAAGCCAACTAAGAGAGAGAGGAGACTAAATTGCAATGACATACTGCACACTGCAGTGGTAAAGAGTGAAAAGAGGTAAGTGGAAAAGAGGTGCTCAGAGTATAAAAATTACAGTTAGTGGCTATGAATAGAGCGGTACTTCAACCATGTTTCTTCAGTAATTATGAAGAAGCAGCTTTAAAACTTAGCTTAACTTAGCATAAATACCAGAAATGGGGGAGCTAGCTAATCTGGCTCCAGATGAAAGTTGAAAGTTTAAAAGCCTTCCAGCACCTCTAGAGCTGATTAATTTACATCTGTGATGTTTAATAAAACATAAAAACTGAAAAATAACAGCTATGCTTTGATGTTATATGATATTTGTTGTTTGGCTGTAAGACAAGGACAAAATTAAATTGAACTGTACCGTTAAATCCAACATCAAATTGTAAATCTTATGCCCTCGTTGTAGCCATGAGCCATGAGTTCTGCCACTAATGGAATAATTCTATTTTTTAATGGGCAGTTTAATAAAAAAAAATGATGGGGGAACACAGCAATTATCTGCATACCATTCCGAGTTCCCTGCTGGCTATAGAAATGGATCCCTCAGATAATTAGTCACAGGAAAACTGCCAGGCTTCTAGTTTTATTCTACATTGACTTCATTTTACTGGGGATGCATAAGAGTGAGAGAAATGCAGTGTTGGAATACTAAAACTATTGCAGCTGCTTGCCAATTCTGATGAATGTTATTTGTGAAGAGATGGTGTTTCATATCATAAAAGCAGGGGACATACATCAGTGCGATCTCTTAGGTGTGTGTGTGTGTGTGTCTGTGATGGCTGACGGAGCTTCTGTGAGTGACTAATAATGGCAGAATCAGGCTAGAGCGTCAAGTTTGATCAAAATGCCCAAATCGAAC
This sequence comes from Oreochromis niloticus, assembly GCF_001858045.2. Classification (NCBI taxonomy): domain Eukaryota; kingdom Metazoa; phylum Chordata; class Actinopteri; order Cichliformes; family Cichlidae; genus Oreochromis; species Oreochromis niloticus. Next base: position 18,616,000 of record NC_031983.2, on the reverse strand, counting down.
GGACACGAGTCTCCCAGTTGTCCAAACTCTCATATCATCTTCAGACAAAGTGCATCTATTCTGAAACTATTCTGAAATATTTACTGGCATCTGAAAGCAAAGACCAACAGTGAGCTGAGCTGTGAATTTCTTCTCTCCACTCAAACTGTCAGCGAGATTCTTGGGGATTTGTGTTTTAGAGAGGAGTTATAGGTTTGGGATGCACTGTCTGTCTCAGAAACTTTAAATCTAGGATGCGGCTTCTTACCTTCAGACTTAGCACCGCTTCTGCCAAAAGACTTTAAGCACCAAAACAGACTAAGAGTCAAAAAATAGGCATCTTGCCGTAGTTTGCATTTAATGTGGAACACACTCTGTAGGCTCAAATTCTCTCTTCCAATGTTTAATATTTAGTAACCAATTTTCCACTCTCTATATAATCCCTAGAAATCCATTAACATTTTAAAATGCTTTCCTCTGTTTTATGCCTCTTCTTCTTTTTCTTTTTTTTTACTCTCCAGGTCAATGAAAATTCCATCAGTGTCATTAAAATGTAGAGAACAGGCATATAATTCACTTCACTGAGAGCGTGATCCATTGGGTTTTTATGGCCGAGGTACTGTCAGCCTCGCGGGAAATAGGAGCACAGCAGGAAAGGATGCTTCACGCTTGCTTATTATTTTTAGCCGACTGAGGACGATTGAAGGCAGCCGTGCATCCGTCCTTTTCAGAAATAAGACGAACGAGTGTGCATGAGGTGCCACTGGACTTAATTTTCCCAGTACCCCCTCCAAAGCCAAGTACAAAGAGCACGTGGTACATTGTCATTCGCTGCACGCAGGTAACACAAAGCTTAGCGCATTGCAGACTTTGATCTCTTAGTGCCTAAATGTTGTGTCAATTCACTGCTGGTTGACCTCTGAGGCGCCGCCCGAATGTCTGGCCTGTGTGTCCTTAATCAGCGTTTAGGGAGTCAGTGAATCACAGCGCTGCAGACACTGATGTGAACGAGTCGGGATGCCTGTTAGAGTTCATTCTAACATTTAGAGGAGAATGAAATACTGCTTTACATAAGAGGAAGTGTTTTTTATGGCACCCTGCTGTTCCACAGGAGTTATATTGGTATGTTCAAAAAGGACTGATGATTACTTATAGAAGGCTAGCTGTGAAGAACTTTGACTTATGTAACTCACTAAAGGTAAGGGGAAGAGTAAGGATATGTAAATGCAATTATAGTAGAAACTGTAGAGTTTATTGTGCGCTTGTCTGCTGAGGAGATGATAAAATATTTGTGCTTTTTTTTTGTTTAGAGGTTGCAGAGGAGGTATTTTGAGCAAAAGGCATTTCCCCCTAATTTCCACTGTGTTAGAGAGAGGTGAAGAGAGGAGAGTCAGAGCAGAGAGCTTCAGAGAGGAGAGTGAGCGTGTGCGAGACACACAGAGAGACAGAGAGGGAGAGAGAAAATCTACGTCGTCATGAAGTCACGTGACCGCTGAGTTTCCTTGGAGACAACAGCAGTGTAATAGTGAGATGCTCGCCTGCTCAGTTGAGGGCAGATTAGGCATCTGGCAACAGCAGCAATTGGATGTATTTTGCCAGCCAGACAGGTGCTTTCTCTCCTCACAGAGGTAAGTGTGGCGCCTCGCTTCCTGTCCTCAGTCTGGAGCTCACCTTCAGGGTGGATTCTTGTAATGTGATTAAGAAAAGAGAGGTAAACATTTTTCACATGCGCTGGGATTTTAGCCGGAGTGTTTGTGAGGGAGACTGGAAGGCAGCGCGTGGCCGTTTAAGTAGTCACACTTTTGCTTTCCTGTTTATCCTAATGCGTGATCCAGAAATTAGCAGTGCTGTGGTTGTGCAAACGGCCCCAGAAACAAATACTCGGACTTGCGTCTCTTACGACCCCATTAGGCAACTCTTGAGGGGCATAAACGTCTGAATGAATTAATAATTGCAGTGTGTCTTCAAAAAGAACACGCTGACCCCCTTGAGCACCCACGTTAATGCGAGGAGCATGCATTTAGAAGTACTGCTGCATTTTTTCATATATTTTGTGCTGATTTCTGTTTTTAGTAGCTGAGTAATATACAGAACTGCCTGTGCTGTTGATGCACTTTGTGGGGGGGAAAATGTGGCTTTTTTCCACAATGTAGATATAAATAGTTTGATTTGGAAAAAAGAAAAGCTGATTGGACAAATAATCTTAATAAGACACAGTGCTCTACATTGCATTTGCTTTTATGTGGTAATGAGTGTTTTAAATAAAACAGTTACAATAGAATCAAAGCTGATAACTACACAAAGATACTGGGGATGCGTCGACAAGGATTTGAAAATCAAATGCTTTCCTCTGCTGTTTTCTGTGTCGGATGTGAAGCTGAGAGGACCTGAGATGTGCAGAGTGATATTTCGGCGCGTTAATGAGACTCTGTGGTCCGGGGGTTTGGACTCCGATGAGTTTGCCACTGATTCAGCCGCCAGATGGACCCCACTGCTTTGTTTACTCTCACAAATTACCTCCCACAATGTCACCTTTGCTAGTTTTTCACAGACTTCCAGTTTAATTAGATCTCTTGTCTGCTGCTCTTGCTCTTGCTCATGTTAATTAGGTTTAAGCTAATAGCCCAAAAACATCTAAATCGCTGTTCCCGGAATAGTCAATTATTTTGCAACAATTTTAAGTTAACTGGAGTACAGCATGTTGCTTTTTTTTCCTGCAACACACTCAGTGATTTATAATGATCCTCCTGCTTCCCTCCTCACCCTCCTGGTACAGTTGGATTAAACTGAAGCCAGGATCGCTGATTCATGATTATTAATAAAATGCAAATGCCCTCTCCTCCATTCCCTGGTGACAAGCACCACAGGCCTCTGCAGCGCAGCATTAAAGACCTCTAATCTTGTCTTTTAGTCAGCCGAAACCAGCGGCCAACAACATGAACGACACAATGCTCTTGTCCTCTGGGGCACCTACTCCTACTAAAAGGTAAGCGACCCTCAGGCCTGGTGTCATTTTGAAGGTGCTATTCGTGTAACATCTTTAAAAGATGACCAGACGTCACTTGCAGTTACACACTCTGGCTGTCAGTTCTTCTTAACACAGGATTCAGTTGGTTTCGGGTTTCCTCCCATCAGTGGAAATAACAGAGGGCAGTCACTAAATCAAACTACAGATGTTATTTGTTCCTTCACACTTGACACACATTTCTTTTTTTTTCTTTTCTTTTTTTTGCATCCGAACAGCATTGCCTTGTGAGTATTTTTAGAGGAAAATTTGTTCCGCTGTCGTGAAGAATATGTGAGCACTCCTACTTAAAGGGCTGATTTGACAAATAGATTATGATAGAACTGGAGCCTTATCATGTAAGCAGATAGCAGGCGAGGGCCCCTTGAAAGCAGCCTAATTGTCCTCTTATTTCTGCCCCTCTCAGTTAAAGGCCACCTCAATTATTATTTACTCACAGTGCTAATGAACCATTGTGGTTATGAATTCAATAATGGAGAGCACTCCGAGGGAGCTGTAATGTATCTGCACTCTCTCCCGCAGGTCTGTGCTGGTTAAATTTTCCTTTTTGTGTTCACAATCTCTTTATCATATCTTTCCAGCAATTTGTGTTTGCAAGACAGGCACATTAGCAGACACGCTACAGTCCACTGTAGAGAATGAATAGAGGCATGAATATCAAACCTATTTAGCATGCGGTGCTTGATTGAACTCTAAAGAATTTATTTAGGAATTCAGTGTGCAGTTTAATGAAGTCCTGTGGATGCTTTTTCTTTTTTTTTAAAATCCACTTGTGCTTCTCCAGGCTGAGGTATCATACAATACTATGCCAAGGACCCTCGCAGCTGAAGGGCACCTTGTACAAAAGGGTCCAATGATGTGCAACTAGATTTAGCCCTAAACTGTGTTTTTAAAGAGACGTGTTAATATAAGCCTGTTTTTCTGTTTTAAAGATTAGTCACTTCACCTGGTAACAAAGTGTAATTATTTAACCTTGCTAAAAGCAAAGTAGCAATCAATACCGGATTAATTTTCTGTGCAAGATCAACATTTTGTACAGTGCAGTCTTGTCTATGTGGCTTGATGGTATCGAGATTACAGCTGGTTTGAGGGAAGCCGACAAGATAGGGTCACCCGAGGCTGTAAACAATACCTCACATCCAGACCTGTGGAGGTCAGTGGAAGACATTAGGTTTTGCAGCATGGGCAGGCGGAAGGCGACACTCTCCTGAGATTTGCTTCACTGTGGCAGCATTGAAGAAGCCCGATAACCTTTGTCTTGACATTTTGCTCTGTGAGTCATGGCTGTATGGGAAGATGTCATGCACCAAAGATGCTGTTGCCTCGGAGGGGTCCTAACAACCACAAAGCTGCCATTTTTAGGGCAGGAATTGTGCATTGAGCCATTGTGACGCTTCTAAAATAGGTTGTGTTGTGAGTGGCAGTGAGGATATCAGTAGGCAGGTCAAAGTGGGTTCATATTATTGTATTTGATAATTACGCGGCACTAGCCTGCCTGCTTTCTTACTAAGGATGTACGAGTCAAAGATGTTACTGTTGAATAATGGAAAGCTCCTTGTGGCTCTGCTTCAGTTTGAAAGCCCCAAACTGAAAAGCAGCACCGGTGCAGTCCTTGTTTGTTGACTCTTTCAGATTTTTTACTGCAGGGAAACAAACAAAAGAAAAAACAGAAACAGAACTATAAGATGTCAGGGAGGAGAAAAAAAACAGTGCGTGTTGTGCTCCTAGCCTCCATCACAGTGTGCTCTCTGATACTGTCTGCTCTGCTGACAGGGCATCTGCTCTCTTCCACATCTCCCTCTCACACAGCAATATCTCAGCATAAGCAAGCAAACCAACACCCAACAATTTAGAACTTATTAGCCATATAGCAGCAAAAAACAAAATGTTGTCTCAGACTCAAAGGGCATTAACTTAGAGTCAACTCACTATTGACCAAACGTCAGTATGAAAGCACTATTGACAAGGCAGCTGTAGTTATATGTGATTTATGAACGGCTATTGCTTGCTTAACACTGAAGTTGAGAATAGTTTTCATGAAGTAGGCTTACCTGGTGTATTTAGTGAGTAAATTTAACAAAACAGATAGAGTTAGGTCCATATGCATTTGGACAAAGGCGCAATTCTTGTCATTTTGCCTCTGTACACCATCGTTGTATTTTTTTAGTCAAGCATTTAATATTAGACTGAAGTGCAGATTTTCACCTTTAATTTAAGGGGTTTAAAATGTGTACAGAATAATGGACAGCTTTTTACAGGCTTGAAATCTTGTAATCAGACAAACTAACCTAATTTTAAATAAAAGGATTATTAATGGCTGTCTGAGTTCTCGAACCAGTTGGAATCACCATATGCTTCATTTCCTCACATGACATGCCCTACCAGGCCTTTGCTGAGTCTCTGTGCATTCAGATTTGTATTTATTAACTAAAAAAACATGTTCTGTTGGGTTGAGATCAGGTGACTGATTTGGTCAGTGAATAATATACCATTTGTTTAACCTAAACTGTTAGGTTGCTTCTGCAGTTTGCTTTAGGCCATTATCTGTCTACTCTAAAACACTGTCCTATTAGGCTGAATCTGAGCCGTGTACACTTAAGAATTCATGCTGATACTTCTACCAGCACTTATATCATCAGTAAACACTGGCAGTTTCACTGGCAGCCATACGTGCCCATGTCATAGGGTGCCTCCACCATGTTTGACAGATGATGGGATATGATTTGGACCCAGAGCTGTTTCTCTTCTTGTCTATACTCTTCTCTGCCCATCACATTCGTACAAGTTCAACTTGGTTTCATCTGTCCAAAGAATTTTTTCTTAGAAGTGTGGAGGCTGTTTTAGACATTTCCTCGCAAAGTGACCTTTTAGTTCTTGAGTGTAACCAGTGGTTTGCATCTTGTTGTGAGCCCTCTGTAATTATATGTGTCTCTTGATTATAGACTTTGACAATAATACACCTTCATCCCTGAGAGTGTTTTTGATGTAGGGTGCGAAATTTTCTTCTCTCTCTGATAGATTTTGATTTTTGGCTGATGATAGACTCCTTGACTTGTATCAGAATCTCTTTGGACCTGATATTGAGATTTCCAGTGAAAAGAAGCCAAGTGTTCAACACTTGGGATTTAGGCGTTAGATCTTTTATCCACTTAGATTGTTGTAAATAACCAGGAAACAGGCCTCACCTAGTCATGAAACTGCTCGTAATCCAATTGTCCAATTAATTCTGAGTCTCTGAAAATGGCAAACTATGTATAAATGGCTGAATGTCCTAAACAGCTGATGGAAAGCTTTTATTAAACCCTGTGAATTAAAGCTGAATGTCTTTATTTCAATGACATATTTAGTGTTTGGTTAAAATCCAATGTGATGGTGCCCTAGGTAAAACTACAAACACTGCGTCATTGTTCAAAAACATATTAACGTCACTCCGTCGTACTTATAGTGGTTGACAAATGCCCTAATGTAATGTTTTGCTGTTTTTTTTATGGAAATTGATGAATTTACTCTAAATCATATATACTGATATTAGTGCTGTAAACATTTGATATCCAAAATCTGTCACTTTAAAGTCATTCAGTCTTTATTTATAGCAGCATCAAAGAAACCAGGAATCTGAACTCAGGGCCTGCCCACGCTGAGCGGCAATAGGTAAACATGACAGACACAGTGGTGTGTGAGAAATTGTGTTTGAGTAAAAATGCTTACAACTAAAATAAGTATCTGGGAAAGATGCCAGCTTGGAGCGCTTAAAGGTAGTTCATGCATCTCTGTCTGAAACCTGGCTCAGGCCATCAGGTGGTGCCAAGAAACTCCCTGAAGAACAAAACACTGGAGCTGCTTCCAGCCTGAAGATTCACCCCAAACGGCTCCCTGACGTATGTTAATGCACTACTTTAATTCTACAAGAAGCCTCAGACTCTGCCTGTGCTTTGGCCTGAGGACTAGAAGGTAAATTATTTAGAAAGTGCCCCACTTAACAAGACATTTTCAGAGATCTGGCTCAAAACGAATGCTATGACAGGTTGGTTGACTGATTTTTCCTCTAGTGGACCAAGTTTAATCTCCTCCAGTCAGGTGACAGTATCTAGAAATATGCCAAATCATACAGTGACTATTTAATGATGTAATCAGTGAAATTATGGGAAAAAAACATTGAAAAAAATAGCTGAAATGATCTCATTACACTAGCAGCTTTATGTATATAGATAAGATTCAAACACAAATGTTAATTAAGAGGCTGATTATCAGTCCTTTTGAGGCCGTGTGGTTGCTGATGCAGTGGGTTTGAAGCCAGATTGGGTTTAATGGTCTTAATCATCACTTACTCTCAGATAGCGCCCAACTCCATATCAGCTGTCCTTCACTCTTCACTGCAGACCGCCTGCCGAGAAAGAACAGCATATGTCCTGTCATCTGTCTGCACCATATGCCACACCCATGGTCATTTAAAGTCTTGCGCCTTATTTGACATTTCCAGTCAGTGATGAAATGGCCAGAATGGGCATTGGCACAGTCACAAATGCATTTGGCATGCTGCATTCTCTCTTATCCATCACAGTTCATTGTTATGACCAATTATTGTACCTCAGACTGTCTATCAACACTGCAGTCAAAGCCAAGTGTCCTTTGTTAAGGTCACCTTAATTATGAAGTTTTGTTTTCATGCAAATTATTTTATATAATCACTTGCGCCATGCAATTTTTTTTGTTCCTTTCCACTTACATAAGCGCTTTTGACATTTGAGTCACTGTTGCTGTCTATGCTTGTGTGCATGTGTGCACGCGTGCATGATGTGTCTTTCTATCTTTGACTTTGGGCAGTGTCTTGGAGAGTCCCAGCCGGCTAGATGAAGAGCATCGCCTCATCGCTCGATACGCTGCCCGCCTGGCAGCTGAGGCGGGCAACTCCACAGTGAGTATGAGACCCCATGGTGGGCATCAGTCACCCTGTATTTCAGATTTGATGCTTTGAAGTTTTTGTCAGGTTTTCTTCATCAGCACAGGGAACTTGGATTTTGAAACTGAAATGTGAGCTTTTATTTTCCATGACTTGTATTTGTTTTAGAAAGATTTAAGGAATTTTTGCTTTTTGGCAGAGCGCTGTAGAGAAATAGGCAGGGCATGTGGGGCAGTGAGCGGGGAAATATCTCAAGTTGAAGGTCAGCCAAGCTGGGAGTTGAACCTGGGACTTTGCTGTTCAGGGCATTAAAATCTCTAAGCAATGGGAAAAGTGGCCCTTACGTTGATGACTTTTCTAGAAATACAGTGAAGTAAGGAGCACATGTCATCTGATTAAAAGTTCTAATCCTTTCTGTGCTGGAAACATGCTAACAGCAAAGTGTGGCTCAATTATGCAACAAATACTCCTCAAGCCAGATTCCTTATCACAAATACACCAACTGCTGGCTCTGTTTACTCTGCAGCCAAACAAAATCAGGTTCTCTTAATAAAAACTGCTTTCTGATTTTATGCTCCACTAGTCGTGAGCTGGAAGAGTACAACTCTCTCCTTCTTAACTCTTTCATATTCCATTGCTACCTTTTAGAAATTTAAACCAAAACCTCTCCAAGAAATGGAAAAAAATATGTTCTGAAGGCACATTTTGGTGAAGAAAAATGGTAACGAGGATGACACATGCATACTTCAAAATAAAAACCGCCCTGCTGGTTTCGCCAGCTGAACTCTTTTGTTGTGAAGCAGCAGCAGTAGATTTTCTTTGTTACTGTTTGTTATATATGGAAGGGATAAAGCGACGCTGTGGTTCTTGTTTATGCTGAAACATAATAAGTCTCCAGCAGAGCATCATTACTGCTCGCTGTGGTCAGGCGCGATAGCTGTTTGTATTTAACTTTTGTTCTCCCCACCGTGTTTTTAATACTGTTTTATGATAATTTTGTTTTTCAGCAACAATGTCCTCCAACAGATCTCAGTTTCAACTTTGATGCCAATAAGCAGCAGAGGCAGCTGATTGCAGAGCTGGAGAACAAAAACAGGTACAGCTTATCATGCGACCATTGTTATACATGTGTGACAGGTGAATCATTGATTTGATTTTTTGGCTTGTTGGTGGTAAAGCAGTGATGCATGATTTTGTTGCACTCATTTGCTTTCTGTTACAGCCTTTAGTTGAGATGATGATCACGGTTGTTATATATGTGTGCTAAAAATATTACAACGGTGCACAGCGTGGCTAATCAAGCTGTTCCTTTGAAAGTTTCTCAGCCATCTGTAATATTAAAATGCTGCTTGCATGTGAATGCATCAGCAGTAAACCCATTATTAAATCTTTGTCCTTTGACTCATCTGAGTACAGTATGTAAACGATATGCTTTTCCTTTCACATTTTAAATAATTTCAAATGCAAGTTTTGCATTTAAGGTATTTTTAAACCGACATGTGACAACACTAGTATGAGTAATAAAGCTCACGTTTCATATCTGCTGTCTGCTATATTCAGAGAGATCCTGCAGGAAATCCAGAGGCTGCGTTTGGAGCATGAACAGGCCTCTCAGCCGACACCAGAAAAAGCCCAGCAGAACCCCACACTCCTGACCGAACTACGACTCCTCAGGTATCGCCCTGCCGACACGATACATCACATATAACATCATCATTAAGGGGTCAAAAAGATAAATAAATAAAAACAAACAAAACCTCAGGGTGGTTGTACCTTTTTGGACTGAACTCATTCTTTACATAAAATTAATGTGTGCCTAATTAGGGAGCATTAGCTTCCACAACAGCATGGACATTTGTCATGCTGGCAGGACACCGAGACCCTTGGGTTCAGTTGCTGGGAGAGAGTCACCCTGTGAGGACATGTTACAGCACTTTTTACCTTGAAGGACTCCTAGATTGTGTCAACTGGCCTAAATAATGCATCAGAGGAAACATTGCAAGTCAACAGTTGTGCCAAAGGTTCAAATCACATGTTCTTTTAATGTTTTGTAGCTTAACTGTTTAGCTACTAAATTAATCTTTAGTCATTCATCCATTTACATCATGTTTTTTTTTTTTTCAGTTTTACTCCCCACACGGACTCTTTTTGGCATGTTAGTGTTGATAATATTTTCATAATATGGTAATTATAAGGTAATTTCTGTCTTATGTCACATAACCACATTGTCTCTTACCATTAAACAGGTTTTCAGATATTAATACGCTCTCTTAGTATGTTTGCTTTAGGGCAGATATCATCAAATGGTAAATATTTAACAGCACAGTGTTCTGTGTGGAGCTGTATTTGGACTGAACAGATGTCATATTGCATTTATACAGCCACAGGATGAAGAACAGATAACCGCTGCTTACAATCTGTAAATGTTTGTAAGTTTCTTATAGGACAACTTTAGCTATACAAATGATTGCTACTGTGCTTTTGTTTTTCAATATACAGTTACATAGTATGGACACCAGGGGGTGATAAAGAGCCAGAAGCATAATTGAAAAGAGACCACAAACAGTCACAGAGTCATGTTTTTATATGTAAAATAATTATTTTTAGAGCATTTTTTGTGCATGTACTTTATGAAAAGCAGCAAATCAAAACTTTATTCTAAAACAGACCTCGGAACAACAAAGAGCACATGAAGAATAAAAGGGAACACTGGGGCTTAATCATAGCAAGAACAGAAACACACACTAGAGTCTTGTTATTTGGCATCCAGGAGTCTTTGTTTCCTGGATGCCAAAACTTGAAAGAACACATATTCTGTTAGCATAGTTTTAGTGTCAGGATGAGGGTTAATGGCTGGATTTGACCTTCATGACTGTAGGTTGACACACTTTAAGGTGTGACATTAATGTGATTCTTTCAATATTGAGGAAACATATTACCTAATAACGACGGTTATGGTGCACATACTTGATGCAAATGCCGTGGGAGTCTATATATATTAGAGACTGCCTGCTGGAGTGGCTCTAATTGATCCGAGGATTATTGGACCTAAAGGCAAGTCTGTCTCCCAGACACAAAAATAATCCCCTCACTTAGCTGTTGCCAAAATCTTCAGGAAGTGCATAAGTATATGAAATAATTTGCTAATAGACTTTGATGAAGTCTCTGAAATAGACTTTATCTGAAATGCTTTCAGTTTCAGATGACACCGCCTTCTTTACAGAATATTTTCCAGACATCTTTTGTTGTCTCTTTGGAGTGTAAAGCAAAGCACTGGTGTAAGATTATGCCTTACAAATAAAACAGAAATCCATAAATCTCTTGTTCTCCTCTTTCCTCGGCAGACACAGGAAGGACGAGCTGGAGAGGCGCATGTCAGCCTTGCAAGAGAGCAGACGGGAGTTGATGGTGCAGCTGGAGGGTCTCATGAGGCTGCTAAAGGTAAAACTTTCACCTGCTTGGAGAAGATTTATCTCCAAGTGGGGAAATATAATAACCCAGAACAGAACATAGATATTAACTGTCCTAAATCTGCTGTTATTCTTTTATATTTCGCAGATTTTATCAATGATATTCTACCTTAAATAATTAGGCTTTATTTGATGAACTGAAAATTTCCTTAAATCTTCAAAACCAAGACTGCAGTAATCTTATGTAAACGTGCCATGTGGTGCATGCAGAAACCCCTTTCTTCTTCTTTTATTGCTTTAATTCTGTTGCTCTCACTCTCCTTGCTCTCTCACTCTCTGCTTACCTTTGCTGGCTGATAGGATGAGGAGCAGAAGCAGGCTGTAAGTTGCCCTTAATTCAGTTTGCAAGGCTCAATACCTGCTCTAGTCACATCACTTAGTCCACTGCTCCCCTCTCCACACAGATGTGATTGAAGGAAGCGTTTATAATAGATTTTAAGACGACTGTTAAGAAAGATGATAGGATTCCACTGCCTAACACGATTACACTGATCTAGTTGTCAAACTGATTCTGCTCCACCACTTCCTTGTTAGCTTCATGCCAGAGCGGTAGAGGCACAATCTTTAAAATTAGTTTTCTAAACCAGGCGAGTTGAGAGAACTGTGTTTTTCTTGGTCCAAATGTCAGGGACCTGTTCCTTTCATTGGCGCTAACAAACTCACTTCTAATATGACTGCAGTCTGGCTGGCCATCTGCTGCCTGGCACGGAGCCATCAACCCGGGCCTGCAACAGTCCCAGAGACACACACTGATCCTTTCTCTATGAGATATAGCTCCCAACTCAGCACAAGCCCCACATGCACACCTACGCATGGTTCTCATTAACCCTGTGAATGCAGTAAAGGTGTACTATAGACAGACAAGGTAAAGCCAACCAGTATAGCTTTAAAATAGGTTTTTTGGGGGGGTTGTGGCTTTTAGCCAATATTTTGTTTGTTTGTTTGTTTGTTTGTTTGTTTGTTCTCCCAGTAAGGATTAAGTTCTTTTGGTCACATCTGTGTCAAGATTTATTTCATTAGAACTCACCTTTAGAAGCAAAAAGGTTTCCTAAAGCTGCAATCTGTGATCCCAATAGAGCATCATCTATTTAAACTGGTTGTTCGAGAATTTGATTAGTTGATGTTAGGCTGATATTTAGGCTTCTTTGTTTTTTTTCCTCATCTTTCTGTAGATTCACTAAAGGTTAGCAAGCATAGATTCCATGTTTTTCGCTTATTATGCTTCTGGAAGAAGATGCCTGGTGACACTGGTCAGCTAGTGTCTTTGTACCTGCCAGGGTCAAACACATAAATATCAGAAATCAGTCCTGATGTAAATGTAGCCAGTCTCTTCTTTGAGTTTATCTGGTTGTATACCTCTCCAACTTCAACTTTGCTACTATTTTGAGAGCGCTCCCTGGAAGTTGTGCTCTACCCTCTTGCATGTGAACTTTCAGCATGTGGTTCCTACGTTTGGACGTTAGGTTATGTGCTGAGGATTACCGTACCTATCATAAATGGTTTTATCCATTGCAGTCACAGTCTGGAGGCTCCCCTCACTCTTCTCCCAGCCACGGTGCGGGCTGCTCAATGCCTATGCCCATACGTTCCACCTCGGCTGGGTCCACCCCAACTCACACACCACAGGACTGCCTGGCAGGTGTGGGAGGGGATGTGCTGGAGGCCTTTGCTCAGGGTGCGTCTGAAACCAGTAAAACAAAGAGGATTTGAAGCAGATTATACTTACACAAAGTTACACTCTAAGACTGGTCATTTGATGTGTTCTTCGTTCTCTGTTCCTCAGGTGTACCTAGAAATCTTCGGAATGATCTTTTAGTTGCTGCTGACTCAATCACAAACACCATGTCGTCACTGGTGAAAGAGCTTCACTCAGGTTAGTCTGGACCAAACAGGTTTTAAGCTTTTTTTTTGGCCTTCAGTCCTTTTTTCTTATCTTAAAAAAGGCACTTCTGTCCTCTTTGCATTTTCTGCTATTGCAGCCTTTTGTGCCCAAGTATTTACATAAGAAACTGCTGTCACTGAAATTTAATTTTTGTTTTTTAAAGTGGACGATGGCGGAGAGGATGAGGAGACCAATATGAGGAATGGTGGAGACAGAGGTGAGTCTAGTAATAGTAATTATAACGATTGGCCAGGATCAAAATATGCAATATTTGGTTTCTTTTTTCAGCTGAAGCAGAGTGAAGACCAAAAGTAGGAATTATAATTATATCACATTATTAAATACATACAGGAGTAGTTGTATGTATGCTTAAAGGAGACAGTGGGATGATTGTTAACTGTCTTGTACAAGTACAATATTTATTCAGTCACCTTGTGTTTCATAGATAAGAATGAACTCACATTCATTAAGGCTGTCAGATAAGTCAGATGTTAGCAAATAATTTAGGTTGATGGTGTGCACTGTTGCAACATAAAATCAATCAAAATTTGACAGGAAAATATAAAATTACTGCAAACACAACTGTTTCTTACTCCATAACAGTTGCATTCGACTTGAGAAACAAGTTTCCTGAAGTACAAGTGCTCCCTGCAAATGGAGAAACAGCAGCTTTTGATGACAATGACTGTGTTGTTTCTTCATTTGTTGGATTTGAATGATTGGCTCCGACTAAATATTTGCACGGCACCTTTATCAGCCAAGAAAAATATACTTGTTTGGCTCTTCGAACTGGGCTCCTTCTGCCACACTCCATCCAAAAGCAGCGATGCACTGTGGCGCATTGCCACGACTTTTTTTTCTCTTTTTTTTTTAACTAATTCATCTAGACTCTTCGGGCTGTCAACAAGCTCTTCTGTTTGTGTATCCAGGCACAGTGAGATTACAGAAGCACTGAGGGAAAGAGAACACCATCCCATCCTGTAAGGACATACAGTCATTAACTGGGAAGAATCAGCAACAATAACAACAACAACCCCCCTGGCATTAGCACGTAGAGTAATGCATGCTGTAATCTAACAGGATTTCACTATGTGAAAAAAAAAAAAAAAGTTTCTTCACACCTTGCTGGTAGCAAGATGTGTATAATTAGCAAGTATGTATGTTGTCCTGTAAACAAAAATGCTGTAATTACCCAATGATTTCCCTCATGACTGCTAAGGAATGGCTTGCTGTGCTTTCTCTCTCAACTGTTCCACCGCAGCAGATCATTCTGTATATAAGATTCTGTACACACATGACCTTGGGAATGCCCCGACATGAAGGCGACCTGCTGTCACCACATGTTCCCTGTCATTGCTTTTTGTATGATTAGCACTAGCATTTCTTTTTTTTCTGTTTTGATATTTTTTGCATGACGTTGCACTCGTGTCTTGATAAAGGTACTGTACCACACTATGCCAGCTCTTCGTGGGTTTATGATGACAGCTGGAGTGTCAGAAGTGTCCTGCCTCAGAATTCATGCTGAGTGTGTTTACCTGCACATCTGTATTCTGCCACTCTAGTCTCCAATAGCAAAGACGCTCTATGCTCTAGTCACAGCCTGGAGAAAAGCTTCATATTAAGGAATATTTCATTTCCTTTCTCGTAGTGCTATGAAAGGATTGAGCTGGGACAAAATTAGATTAATCTAGTATAAAAGCTGGAGGAGGGTTAGCTGGTCTGTCTCAGGGAATTTTTTTCCCTGGGAAATGGCTAACTTAGCTTTGTCTGGGAAAAATAAAATAAAATCACCAGATTGTTTGGTATTTGGTTGTTTTTTCTATTTTTCTTTAAACGAATATTTAAAAGCAAGCATAACCAAGTTAGCTGTCGAGCGCCCGCTTCTAGCCAACAATACTGGCTTAGGTCTGAGTCACACAGGTCTAGAAACCAGTAAATGAGCCCCTGGTTGCTAGCCGAAACTAGTTGCACATAAGGTGATGCATCAAAAACCTTTATCTGGCTACCTGTAGTTTGCACTGAAGATGGTAATTTGTCTGCAAGCAACAATGACGCTGTGAAAAGTGTGAGAAAAAAAAAATCAAAGTTTCCTTATCGTCTGCAACCAACACATTTCAAAAGACTTTTACTTTGATGCAAAAGTTCCCCATTTTTCTGGTTTCTGTTTTACTATAAACAGTTTCGCTACAGCTTGGTGAGTAGTTTGCAAATGTTTGCAGACAAGTCTTTCATGCAAACTGCTGGTGACCATGGCAACCTTTTAGCGACCATGGCGATTGCAAGGATTGCAGTTGTTCTGCATTTATCTTCCAGACCAGAGTACACATGTGACACTGATTTTGATTTTCTCCTTTTGGCAAGAAAGCAAGCAGATGTAGTCCCCAGAAGGCTGAATTTTTCCTTTAATCATTTCAAAAAAATCTTGGAATGAATAAGGAATAGCATGGAACTATTACCTCTGTTGTTTCCAGAATATCAGGAGCATGTAAACACACTCGCTGAGTCTATACTATTCTGCTGCTAATGTGCTCTCAGTGAGCAAACCCTTGCAAATAAAGAGGGCTGTGCGCTTACAAACCGAGGGGCTGCTCTATACACAATAATGAGCCGAGCCTTGTTTCCTCCCAGTGAAAACTGAACCACCTGAAGGGCATTGTACCGCTCAGCACAGCATGGTGCCTCCTTGCAAACGACACTGACTAGCTGGTAGCCTCAGTATTTATTGTTTAAAGCAGTGTTTCCCAACCACTGTGCCGCGGCACATAGGTGCGCCGTGAGAAATGATCAGGTGTGCCGTGGAAGATTATCTGTTTCCACCCGATTATTACTCTAAGCGACTAGCAGAACTATTACATTCTGTTCCACTAGAGGGCAGTACAACTACCTGCTCTAATTAAATGGGTTGCCCTAGCATGAGTAGTGGTCAGAAGAAAGCAAGAAAAGTATACTGGGGACAAACCAAACCAATATCGCTATGCCCGGTGGCGGGGAAAAATTATCAGTATGCTTTTTTGTGACATTTTTGTTTGGTGGTGTGTCGTGTGATTTTTCTAATGGGAAATATGTGCCGTGGCTCCAAAACGTTGGGAAGCACTGGTTTAAAGTATAGAGAAGCACCTCAGGATGTTAAATAGTAATGAATTAGGCACTGACTTTTAGTTTTGAGTTACAAAATTTGAGGATTTAAGGTTTTAGTGAGCAAGTAGATAATGTTTTAATAGCTTTATTTAGTTATTTCGAGAATATTGACAATGTGTATGTGCAATGAAGGTAGGTGCTCAGGGACTGCAGAGGTAATTTAAGTGAAATGTGATGGTAACATGAAGAAATCTTTTGCCACAAACTAAGACCAATGTTAATTGAAGATGGAGGATTTAACTGCAGAATAGTGCACATTATATCCACTGTTTAAGTTCTTTGACTTAGTTGTGGTCACTGGTTTTGTTGAAGTTTCCCAAAATAGTTTCACATTTTACCAAGTCAAGTATGTTTTATTTAAGAAAGAAACTATTCAAGTAATCAGTGAAGAATAACAGACAGCGATTAATTGTGCTGTAAAGGATTTGGATTCGAAGAAGAGGAGATTTCAGTGAAGCATGTCATTGAATATAGATTGTCTGTGTGTGAATTTGTACTTTTTGTGGAAAAGCAGAGTGATCCGCCTGTTAAGGAGGCAGCTGTTAACATGAAAGGAAGTTTATCCTACGTCACTAGTAGAGCGAGTCTCAGTTAATTTGACATTTTTGTCTAGCTCACTGTTTTGTCCTTCAGAGTACCCATTCATCTCAAATGAAAACAGGCAATGTCGGGTTTTTAAGTAAATGCTTGATTGGTAAACGTTGGTGAGCAGTTTAGGAGGGATGTGTTCAGTCCCAGAAAGAAGCGCAGAGTAAAGTCTGCCTCAGTTGAACTACAAAAAGTGTGATCTATTTATTTACATTTTTTTTTTTTTTTTTTTGCTTTGAGATTTGTAAATTAAGCCTGTGCTATAAGCTAAGTATAGGGTTTGAACAACCTGTTACACTGTGTCAAGAAAAACAACAAAAAGACACTCCTCTGTTATTGTTGTTCTTAATGTGATGTTTTTCATTAAGTTCTCTTTTCTGCTCTGCGTTGTCATTACTGTTATTATGGTTTACAATATTAGTGGAGTATAGTTATTGTAATGATTTTGTTGGAATAAGGATTCACTTGTATAATTGCCCAAATATAATATATAGCAGGTGCCGTAAATTACAATTCTGGGACCCCTGCTGTCAAAAAGTTCATCCGGCGTCAAAGGTCCCAAAATTACAAAAATGCAGAGGTAAAAATTTAGCGAGTTACTGTCTTCCCTGTCATTTCAACCATGCATTCCGGTGCAAAACTGAGCTTTCCGTTTGTTCTTTCAGTTCGTGCCTGTAGCTGTTCTGTAGAGTGCTGTACAAAGTAATCATTCAGCAAATACTGTCAGCCTTTATGTCAGTTTTAGCTTTTGATTTTATTTATTTATTATGTTCTGGGGGAAACTTACTCATGCTCAGCCTTTACATTTGTGCCAAACTGTTTGCAGACATTGTGTGTCAAATTCCAGGTATATATCAAAGTATATCTGCATTAGTACGTTGTTGCTCATAGTTTATTCACAGAATGCCTGAAGATGTTCGTATTTAATGATTTCATCCGCTGGGAAAAACAAACAAACAAAAACAAACTCATATTAAATATTTCAGAAAAAAAGATAATTAAAAAAACCACACACACATTCCAGATCTACTGATAGAGAGTCACTGATGTCATTTTAACCAACGCAGAGGCAATACTGTATGTATATACCCTGTCAGACCTAACTCGGGGTAATACAATTATAACATAGCTGGTCACACAGAGGTGCATACATCGTGATCCTTTTAATGTTTGCAGAGAGACAATGTGTAACGAGGACAACCTCGGCGACAACGCTCCCCTGATGTTATTTATCTATGTATGTGTTCTGTATGGTTATGCTTCTGGTACCCATTGTTTCTCATGTTGATTTTACAAAACAGAGTTTTATGTCACAAAGCCACTGTCTTTTGTAAATAAATCAAATGTGAGATATATTAAAAAGATTTAAAATATGGCTGCGGCTGGTCACATGTTTTTTATTAATCATCACTGGATGCATACATCAGCTATCAGTGTTGGCAAGTAACATGTACTCACTGGCAAATGCTCATTAACATGCATCTCTAATGAGCCAATCACATGGCAGCAACTTAATGCATTTATGCATGTACACATAGTCAAGATGACGTGCTGAAGTTCAAACTGAAGCGATTTAGGTGACTTGGTTGTTGTTGCCAGGCTGGTTTGAGTATTTCAGAAACTGCTGGCGTGCCGTCTTTTTCTCACACAACCATCTCTAGGGTTTACAGAGAATGGTCAGAAAAAGTGAAAATATCCAGTGGGTGGCAGTTTTCTGGGAGAAAATGCCTTGTTGATGCCAGAGGTCAGAGGAGAAAGGCCAGACTGCTTTGAGGTGACAGTAAAGCAACAGTAGCTCAAGTAACCACTCGTTGCAACTGAGGTATGCAGAAATTTGCATACAGCATGTCTTACCTAGAAGCAGATGGGTTACAGCAGCAGAAAACCACACAGGGTGCCACTCATGTCAGCTAAGAACAGGAAACTGAGGCTACAATTCACGCATAATAGAAGCATCATTCATAGCAACTCTCATCACTACTAATTTATAGTAAAATTTCTTACAAAAATCTCATTTAGTAATTTTAGTTAGCGTTTCATTGCTGAATTTTACATAGCAGTATTATTATTTTTAATTAGACTACTTTTTCCAGCATCACTACTAATAATGCCAATTAAAAGAATAGGGGCAGTAAAAGTCTTAGGTTTAATTGCAACATAGAAACATTAAGATAACTGCTTTTGAATCCTGAAATGTACTTACAAGTTTGTTGCAGTGCAAATGTTGAGCTGGGTTTCTTTGATTGCTTTTTTTGTCTAGTTTGATGTTCACACTTGTAAATGAGATCATTGTTACACATTTAAAGTTTTACTTCCTTTATTTTAACACATTAGTGGTCAAGACACATGCTGTTATGCTATTTTAACATGTATTTCACTTAATACAGGAAGTATAGAGTTCAAGGAAACAGAGAAACTTTGCAAGTAATGTTGATCACATCCCTTTTATTTAATATGCACTTCATTCATGCAGAGTAGATTAGAAAAAACGTTTACTCCAACGTGTATTTAAGGACAAATCATCACTTGCTGTCTCATGAGTATTTCATCCTTTGTTAATATAGGTAAGTCTACAGTGTAATATCCATCCATCCATATTTTACTTGTTTAACAGACTATTTTCTTTACATCTCAGTTACTGTTTGTTTCTCTAACCTTACACAAGTATTTCCAAGTTGCAGACACAAGAACGTGTGAGTACCCCTGATTTGAATCTTTTGTGTGCGACCACCTTTTCAGCATCTTCTTTTAAACAAGAAGCAGAGAAACAGAATAACCCAGCAAAAAAATGAAGCCCACCAAACTCTAAATCAAAAAGAGTGTGGCCTTTTTCCCGATACTTAAGGCGTAGATCATATCTAAAGCTATGAAGCTGACATGAGGTCGGGACACTGTGACCTCTCAGTAGCCTCCTCTTGGGGTTTCCACGAATAGGCAAAGGGTGTCCACCAGCCAGCAGCACGCTGCTTATGTCTGTAGGTCATGTGCCATTGTCTTGCTTCTGCTATCCTCAGATGAACCACTCAGTCCCACTGATTCAATGAGAAAGAGGAGCCATTGCTACTTCCACATCAGTGAACCACATCCGCCTGCTATGCACACATGTCCTCTCTTCCTCATTGCCCCTGAAAAGCCTTCAAGCTGCCCCAAAGGGATTTGTTCGGTGAACATTTAGCCTTCCTGGAATCTGGCATTGAGTGACTCCGATAGATGGTTGTTTGCAATAGTGAGGTAATAAAATGAAAATGATAAAACCACAGACAGATGAAGGTTTCTATGTGGACTATAGTCCCAAACATTTTGATATACTGCATGTATTTTTGCATATTTAATTTAAAATACATTTGAAATAAAGTGAATCTAGAATGACTGGATATTTAGGGTTTGGCTTAGACCTTTGCACTGTTTTTTTTGTGGGTTTTTTAAACTCAGACCTTTGTCCAGCTTCTCTTTTAATGTGTTGTTTTTCCATCTTAATAAATCCTACTAATGTGACTCTTTACTGCCATATAAAGGATGCTAACCGTTCCCAGGGGGCAAATTAAACAAGGACTTAGAAGTTACTGAGTAAAACTGAGCAAAGATCTCAGATACTAAATCTTAATACCTTTAATATTGTGTACTGCCTTCAGCTGAGCCTTAAAAGCTCATCATGAATTATCCTACTCTTACATCTCTAAACTTATTTTTATTTCCTTTTGTTTGATGTTCTGTTCTTGTAATTTGCATTTAAAAGCCTTATTATTATTATTATTATTATTATTATTATTATTATGTATTAATTCATAATGTAAATGACTTTAAATTGTCTTTGTGTAAGTAAACTTTCTTTTACAGGAAACGTACCAAACTTTTTTCACAGAAATTACTTTTGATTTGTCGCAGCCTCCACTCCAGCGCTTACAGGCATCACAGTGAAACTTTGAACATTTTATTAGTCCCAACTGCGTTTCGCCAGTTGAACTGTCTGCTTCTCTAAAACTGTTGGTTTGACCAAGAAAGGATTGAAGGATACTGTTGTCCTCCCATCCCTGATTAGATACCAGAGACGAAGCATCGGAGGTATCAATTAGTGTACAGAATAAGAAATCTAGGACAAAAAAAGAATGAAAAAGGAATCATAAATGTCTAAATCTAACAAAGGCACATTTACGAGAAATTTGAAGGGTCTCACACATCTGCACTTACACAAACTATATGAACAGACTGCACAGGGAATGTTACAATCCATAAATATGTAAAAAAAAAAAAAAGTGGGGCATTAAAAGAAAAAGTCTACACCAGCGTCAAGAAGTAAAACACACATTGCAGTTTAATTAAAATAGGTATAGATGACACAAGTGTTACTTCACCAGACCCCAAAGCTGGCTTCAGGCATCAGCTAATTACATGGCTGCTTGGGGCCCCACAGCCACCAGGGGGCCCATAAAAGAAACAAAATAAAAACTAGGAAGTCTCTCCAGGTTCCTGTGTGTGTGTGTTTTGTCATTATTTTGTATTACACATAATACTAATTTGAACAAGTTCAAGCCTTTGTGTGTTTCAGTGCCAAATCTAAAAATGCAACAATCATTTTTAAACAGGAAACGGCTTGCATGCTTGGTTGTTTCATTTTTCTCAACTTAGTATTTGTGCATTTTCACACATTTAAGAACTTATCTTGCATATTTTCCCAGTGTGTCGCTTTTACGTGCATGGCCTTTCAACAGCTGCTGGTGTTAGCTTTAAATGATCAGGTTCATCAGGTTTTTGACATGTGAGATTTGGACAATCTTTCAAATATGCAATGAGCAGAAAAGGAGATGGGGACTGCACACACACATAAAGGACAAAACCGCTCAGGACTGGTTATGACTGCAAGTGCATATTGTCATTTGGCACAGGCATGCAGAGACTCTCTAAGGGGCAGTGGTGAAAATGTGGATTGGTTTACTGCTTATTTTTACCCTAAGGTCACATCACTGGGGCCAACCAGAGCAGCACTTAGGGGACATCTGGGCCATTAAAATGTCTCTGGTGTAAAATCAGTTTAGAAACTCAGCATAGTATTGTTCCAATTGTGCAATAATGCGTAGACCTGTAAATAAAGTTATAGAGGCATCCCTGCAGCCTTGTGGTCTTCAGTGCACACAGTGTGGTAGCATGAGTCCCAGCCTGAATTATCTTTGTTATACAGGATTCCCCTTTACCGGTCTCATGTTAGAGTATAAGGTAAAGGCCAGAGTTATCAAAGACTTGCATTTCCAATTGAGATTTTTTTTTTAAAAAATTTCACTTTGAGTGTTTGTTTTCAATTCAATTCAGTTTAGTTTCATTTATTGTCCGGGGGGGATTCACAGTCATGTACACATTACAATGTACACAAATCTCAATAGACGCATTCCCCAAATTTTTGTTTAGTTAATTATAATAGCTTTGGTAAATACTCAAAATAAACAAATGAAGGCATCCCAAATGTTCGGGGGATACATATGGAGTAGGGCTGGGTTTCAATTATCGATTTTCCTATTAAAAGTGATTTTAGCTTGAATAATGCCAGAAATGCCAGAATCTCAGGTTAAAGCTTTCATTTTAACAACCACCAAACAGCTAAAACAGCAAATGAGAGCAGATAAATGGATTCCACACAAAGACGTAAACACAAAGCGCAGACTCGACGTAGAAAGCTGACACCTCATAGATTTTGACCAAAATTCACTGAACCAGCAGCAAAAGAAGATCAAACTATGCGTTAAAGTTGATAAATATGGTCATTAATTACTCTTATTAATTACTCTTATCAAAGACTTGCATTTCCAATTGAGGTTTTTTTAAAAAAAATTTCACTTTGAGTGTTTGTTTTCAATTCAATTCAGTTTAGTTTCATTTATTGTCCGGGGGGGATTCACAGTCATGTACACATTACAATGTACACAAATCTCAATAGACGCATTTTTGCTGTTTTGCTTCCACCACGATAAGATGGGAAACTATTCTTGAACTACACTGTCAGAGAGAGAGAGAGATGTGCAGGAAGTGTGATTTTAAATCTCAGTTTTCTGCTTATTAAGCACCAGTCTATCGCTGTGTACAGTGCTGTCTGTTGCTGTTTTCCCCCCAAAAAAATTACACCAAGCGACAAGAAAGCCTAATTTCTGCTTTTTAGTACAGAAGAAATTATTTTTAAGGTGTTTATCTGAACCATGCCATGGAAAATCTCTTTCATGTTTCTTTTTATGTGTTTTATCCTGTTACTTTGACACAAAGGCACCTGCTGTGATGCTTACACCTCTGATGAAGTCTCAGACGTGTCAGCACTGATAAATGATCAGAATTATAATATTTCTGACTGTCTGAGGCAAAATTTCCCCGATTCAAATCAAATCGAATCGGGACCTTGTGAATCGGAATCTAATCGATTATAGAAATCAGCGACGATACCCAGCCCTAATATCGTGCAAAAATGTAGATATTTGCAAATGTGTTGAGTCCACGATATATGACTGTTTCTAGGACCCAGAGAAAAGCAGGCACACTTCAGGCCCCTGCAGTCAGAGCGGCGCATCTGGAAGAGAGCTGGCCGGCTGGGGAGGTGGAGGACGGGGAGAGAAGAGGAAGGAGGCTCCGGGAGCAAGCGAGACAAAAAGGGTCAGGCCTGGGACTTGGGAAAACCGGGTAATGACACACAGTGACTCACGCATGTAAATTTGTTTAACCCGCCACTAGCAACCACGCAGGAAGGGTAACCTTTATGTGAACAAAAAACGTGAACGACCGGAAGGCGCTCGATGGAAATGGGGAAATAGCGATTTAGGGTTCGCTTTTTGCAGATGTGCTGATTGGACGTCGAGATGTGAACTTGACGGGGTTTGGAGCACGGAACCAGCATCGCGGCTTCTCAAAGCTGTGGCCTCATTAAAGGAAATAACGGGGGGGTTATCCTTCAGTGTCCGTGGCCTGTAAAAGATCCACAATCCCCTGGGTCATATTGCAGACTTCCCCTGCTGTAAAAAGACGTCTAAAACTTTGCAATTTTTAACGCATAGCCGGTTGAATAATATATGCACATCAGTCGATCGTAGTATGGTGTAAGCGTGTGGCCTGATTGCAGGCTGATGGCATGGAAATGCGGTGACACTGAACGCCTGTGTGGCCTTATAATAAATTATTTTTCAACATTAACACGTTCTGGTTGTTGCCTACATTTATTTTTCACGAGCGAGGACGTAAATCCGGTAGTGTGTTTTACATACAGCATGTTTTAAATAAATCACAACCGAGTGTCATCAGTCTCCTTTTAGCCCTTAGATTCAACACATCCTGTATGAATATAGGTTTAGGGTTTTTTTTTTTTTGTTGTTGTTGTAAATTTCCACGAGTGCAAAACAGTGTAACTGTGGCTTCGCTTTGCGCGTTAGGCAGACCGCTGGAGTAACTTTAACCCAGAGTCTCACGATGGAAATGAAATATTAATGAATTTTGAAAAATATACCCACAAAAATACAAGTATTTTTGCGCTTAGTTTGGAGCATCGCGCTCTTTATTTTCAGGCTGTATGGGCGCACGATGCACCCATGTCGTCTACTGCACAACACACATTCATGTGGCGTAAAGGGGCCTGTAGGCTATAGTGGCCATACAGTATCTATAGAAGCCTGTGAGGGTCCTATAGCTACATGACGTGTACTCAGCAAAGAGAAAGCTGATGCTGGGGGGTAAAACAACTTCATTTTAGAGAAGATACATAAAATATGTCACTGGATTATCTAGTCTGCATGAAACTAAAGAATCAACACATTAAAGACAAACTTGCTGAACAATCTTACCATTGCTTTTCTTCTTTCAACTTCCAGGAGAGCAGGAAGAAGAGGGGATCATCCGTCATTGCTTTATTTTCTTTTAAACTTTTCTTCCTTTTAACGTGAAACGTCCATATCTACACTACCCATCATCAGACATTACCCATAAGCTCATAAGACTCAATGATGCCGTCCAACACTGTCACCAACACCACCACCACTGCTGATTCACCTGGAAACCCAATGGTAAGAAACACGTGCGTGATAACAACAAAAATGCGTCACTTGACACGCTGCGGAATTTAACTCATGATCTGGTGATTTTAAAAAGATGTCGGAAGGGTTTCTGAATCACTTGACTTGAGCTCAAGATTGAATTGGATTTGATCATCCATCACTGAAAAGTGCTTCTTTTAATGTCTTCGGGAGCACTGATTTAAAAAGACATTATTCATCCCTGAGTTCGTCCTGCAGTGATATAGCATGCACTGCCTGTTTGTATTTTCATATGATCTCGGCACGGAGTATGTGTACATGAATGATATTTTTTATAGTTTTATGACTGTGCTGTTACACAGATAGAGACTTAAAAATGAAAGGAAGTGGACTGGATTGGTTTCTATAGTCACTTCAGGCCAAAACCAATTTAAATCTTCCTCAATTTTATGATTCCTGTTAATCATTAACCCACACTCACTAATCTGTGCAGTCCAAAGAATTGCTAGAGCAGACCTCACTGCAATGAATTCCTTTATTCAGTGAATAAATAGGCACATTTTTACAGTAGAATCCAACAGCACGTGACGTGCCTTGTCACCTTTCATGATGCAGACGCACTCGTAATTTCAGTCCCTGTGTAACTGCAGCATCACCTGTGTGGCAGCGATAGCAGCGGCACCGAAGAGGCTGTTGCGAGGTGCAGCTGTATTCTGTGACATTTACTGGTATAATGGTGGTTGGTGACGTGGGCGTTGGCTGGTGTAGGTTGAGTTGGAGCTGGAATGGCTCGACAGCTCTTTTGCTGGGGGGATCTGTCCTCTTCTTCTGTGTTCCCATTACACAGTACTGCCCTTAGTCTTGTTGCCTGGCAACAGACATTGCCTTAAATAACTGGCTACCCAGACGGAAATAGTGCAGAGATATTGACAATGTAGTAGGGTTCACTCCAGGCAACAACAAATTATATTCCAGGCTTTTCTGTTGTTTTTCTCAGAAAATATTAGGGTGAAGCTGAGTGTGAAAATGGCGTGTTGTCCTCAGTCGGAGGACCTCAGCCTGAGCTCTCTAACAGAGAACTGGAGGAGCGGTGTGCTGTGCTGTGCTGTCCCTGCTGAGATAGCCAGGCACCACTGAATTGTGTCATCCATGTAAGTGGTTCCCAAATGAGCCTGCACACCAGGCTGCACTCAAAACGTGCTATTATCTATGCAAATTCTGCCGCCCTGGTAGGGAAAAACCGACGCACCAGGCACTCTATTAGTGATCGCACAATGAACTGGAACCATCATCAAAACACATTCTCTTACAAAAGGTTTCAAATCTACGTGTAAAATAACCGTTCAAATGCTTATCTCTAACAAAAATGTCATCATTTTCATTTATTTTATAACCATTTCTTCCAGTTTTAATCCTCTGCCCATCAATCAGAGCATCATTTACCTTGATTATATCTATTTCCTTATGCAAATTAGTTTATCTCCCAGGAGCATTGATGGCTATGGCAGACACTGAGGGCGAAACGTGGCCAGACGGTTGAAATAACTGCCTATAATGATTAAAAACCCTTGCCCTTAAATTATTTAGTAGACCTTGTGGTACTTTTATGGTATTTTTTTTTAACATATCAGTATTTCATCAGCACAGAATCGGATGAGTTGCAGATTTTACTGTAGCACTGACTCAAACCCAGAATGTCACAGCTACCAGGTCCTTCATGAAATATGCTCAACACTAAGGCTACTGTAAAAACTCACTTTGCATACTGCAAGTTTTTTTTTCACATGACAAGATGATTGTTAA
Organism: Oreochromis niloticus; assembly: GCF_001858045.2. Classification (NCBI taxonomy): domain Eukaryota; kingdom Metazoa; phylum Chordata; class Actinopteri; order Cichliformes; family Cichlidae; genus Oreochromis; species Oreochromis niloticus. The sequence goes on along the minus strand of NC_031983.2, from coordinate 18,589,221 downwards.
AGGGCAGAGTTTGTATGGCTGAGATAAAATTGTTCCTGTTTACATCATTTTCTGAGAAAATGAAGGAAATCCTGTGCATTTTGGTTTAACATATGAGGTTAATTTTTGATTTTCGAGACAGCAGTTGAAAGAATAATTAACTCCAAGGCCCAGTTAGCAGCTTGTAATTTTTTTGCCCAAATCAAGAACCCCTTACCCCCTAAGTGTTTAAATTTGAACATTTAATTGACTTTTGAACCCTTTGTGCTGATAAAAGGATACGATTTAATTAGATCTGATGCTGAATGGATCCTGTGGCCTCATTTCCTGTTCTTAAATTCCAGAATAAATTTTGATACTAGAGTATAATCTAAAAGGTAAATGTTTTCATGTAACACCAGGGTGGAAAACCAGATGAAATCAAGCAGTGTAAGTAAAAGACGTGCGCATGCACTTTGAAGCAGCTTGTTGGTTTGTGGGCTGCTTAGTCTCATTTTGCTGCTGCCATCTTGTTTTAAAAGAAAATGTAACAGGAGCATATATGGACTCAAATTGCTTTTTTACTTACTATAAGCCTCACCCATTTACATGAACATTCATAGAAGTGCTTTTTTCTATGCCTAAACACTTATGACCTAGCATTCATATCAGAATCAGAATCAGAATCGTGTTTATTGGCCAAGTATATGTGCAGACACATACAAGGAATTTGGTTCCGGTAGACGGTGGCTCTCAAGCACAGCAATGTAAAACACACACACACACACACACACGTGTCTATATATACATTACGTGTCTATATATACATTACACATGCATACACAAAGCTGTGTAAACCAACTATAAATAACCAATCTAAGCTTATATACATAAAATACAGAAATGAAATGAGGTGGAATGAATACTACAGAATGTACATAAGGTGCAGTTGCAGTCTGGCAGTGGGAGCAGTGAGACAGGTCAACTGTTTAGAAGGGAGATGGCGAGGGGAAAGAAACTGTTCCTGTGTCGGGAAGGCTTCTGTACCCTCTGCCAGAGGGCAACAGATCAAAAAGTCTGTGTCCAGGTCTGTATCCAAAGAATACATCGGGAGGAACCTGGGGTTCAGTATCTTGCCCAAGGATGCTTCGAGTTGGAGGAATCAGGGATTAAATCTTCCAAAAAATAGATGACCCACTCTACCTCCTGAGCCACAGCCAATCCCCCCCCAAAATACCACTCTATAGGTCAGCGATAAATCCTAAAGCATACCCTGCTTTATTGTTAATTTACTGTAAATGGAACCATAATTTAAAAAAAATGAACGTCATGCTGTGTTAAACAGCACCCGAAATGAGTGAATGAGGTCATAAACTCAGTAGGAGAGTGTTTACTGAGGTCATAAATTGAGTGAGAAGTAGGCTCACTTACTCATAGATTATACAGCAAGTCTTCTTTTTGCAACTACAAGAGTCGCCTCCTGCTGGTCATTGTGAAATAATTAAGGTTCAAGGCATTTCCACCTTGGATTCGCTTTTCAGTCCCAGAGTTATCATGCATTCTGTTGGAAGCAGGAAGTCAGAAACCCAGAGTTGCCAGTCTCTGAATATTTAGCTGGAATGCCCATTCAAGTCAACGTGCCACTTGGAAAGTTGGAGAATTCATGCCAGCGCCACTTTTTCACATAAACGGAATTGAAATGGCAACTTGTAATCTGTATCATCACTCTTGTGTATTTATGACTCCCTAAATAAGCCATACATAGAAAACCCACCAGGCTCTATCCATGAACGCGTCGCAGCCTTCCACTCCATGTATTGCTGAAGGATTGTGTTCATGGCATCACCTTCTTGATGAAGCGCAGACAGCTCAGGTATGAAATAAATCCCAGCACTGAGATCCAACATCAAAGGTTAAAGGAATGCCATAATTGCTTTTATCTTTAATTGCAGTTTGATACTTCCAAGGGATGGATATGAATATGTCACTAATGGGTCCATAGTCTGCATAGCGCAGTAATTCTGTGTCATATTGAAATACACTAAATCAGACTGCTGTTACTCTGGTTTGCTGCTTCTTGAAGTTATTAATGTTTTACACCACTTTACCTCCGTAATTCAGTAACTCCTCTTGCTAGACTTAACTCCACCCATTATATAAAGACAAAAGCTTGCACTATCTCATAGTAACATTTTATCATGTTGTACTACGCCATCTCACTAGAGATTAGATATACATACACTTATCAACATGTCAGCAGAGGTTGCAGAATGCCTACAGTGCAGAGACCCCGTTTATCTTTGATGGAATTTCACATTCAATTTGATAGAATTTCCCATTCAATACTGAAGGAATTTAATAAGGACCCGGCCCTCCATCCTCCACCCCCCCACTGCAGCTGTCAGGAATGGCGTTGCACTCTCATTTGCATTCAAACCTGGTACTGGTGGTTCTATTCAGTCAATATTGAAACTCAAAGCATCTACATTAGGATCATCTTTTCTCCCATCAACCCCAGGGGTACTTGGTGATGGCAGACATGGGGCTTTGTTCATGGGGGTAGACAGTTTTATTAATCAAAGGGAAATTGCAGCAGGGGAAGGTGGGGGCCGATCTATGTCTTTGTAACGGTGTCAAGAGGGAATTGTCTGTGGAAGGTCAGCGCTGCGTCCGCGGAGCTTTCACTTCAGCCTAGTTCAAAGGAATGTGTCATTCAGTTTCTATCTGTCTCATTGTCCACTCAACCAAAGACACTGGAGGACCTGCTGCAGTCCTCCCAAATGTTCAAGTGTTTCACTGTGCAGTTGTCTCTGTTTCCTATAGATCTAGTATCACTTGTGCTGCATCTTAGGTGGAGGTGAAACTGCCATCTAGCTGATTGTACACAAATATGCACTAATTAAATCCTTCAGTGTTATGTGCATCTTTACCCAAACAGCTGCAGGTACTCTGTCTAAATTGTGGCATGCTCTTTTTCTTGATAGGGTGAGAGAACAATACTGGACTCGGACCTGATGGAGGAGAAGTCACCTAAAAGTAGCAAGCCTGGAAGAAAACGCAAGCAGTTTTCAGTGAGTGTTGACATGTCTAAACAAATTACATTTGTCCACGCGTGCATACTTGTTTTGCAGTGATTAGGTCTGATTCAACAAACCCAAAAATAGGATTAGAAAAATATTTGCAGATGATGTGCCAGAGGGCTTGTGTAAGTAAATTTAAAGCAGCCTGGAGTTAGTATTAATACCTGGTATAGTAACACTCTACTCCGAATCAAGGCACCTTAGTAAGTGCTTTCACAGCTGTGTGGGGGAATTGACCACATGTACCAAATGCTCAAATGTTCACTGTTGCTGTTGTTGTAATTCATCTCTGAGCGAGACAGCCACTCCTCTTTGTCACATATCAGCCTCCTCGCTGACTTGCGTCGTTTCCTGCCTTCAGCGTCAAATGTCAAAAGAAAAAAAACCCTGCAAAGAAATAAATTTAGAACTCAAAATGGGTACTTCAAAGGTTCAAGCTGTCCAACCACGACTGAAGGCTCGCTGTTTCAGAACTGAAACTACTGAACTGAAACCCTCCTGGAAGGCAGAAGGACAGATGGCTGCCTTTTCACCTTCACATACTGTAGCTGGCCAGTCATCGCGTGAAGTGCTTGTCAGACTGTTGGTTTCAGAAGATTCAGCCCTTTTCCAGCATCGTCAGAACGATGTGTTTAACCATCTTACCAGTTTCAACATGATCGTTCTTGTGAATCCCACCTGGCCATATTCGGTTTCATTCGCTGGTATTTATAAGCTCGATGTACTATGTGAATCTCATCATTTCATTCAAGCAGAAAGATTATAATGGCGGAAATGACTGTGAGGAAAGCCCATCTAAAAATGTGCGATATTATCCGAGTTTGAATTATTATCACATCTTCCCATCGCCGTGTTTTTGCCTCATCGTCAAGTAGTCGTTTATCTGTACGCCACATTATTTTAGGCATGTACCAGTTTATAATGAAAGCTCTTGTTTTGTCTTTGCGCATGGCACCTATAAGCAGTTTCAGTAGAAAAACAAGTGTTATTTTACCCTCAGAAATCTGTTAACCTGTAAGACACAACGTGTACTCCTTTGTACTCATGAATAAACATGACATATTCTTGAACCTTGTTTCCAAGATACATGCATGCACTACACTAACACCATTTGCAGTCTGTTTGTGATGCCTTGTGTAGTTAAAAGCTCCGATTTAATAATGACTCTAAGGGCCAACGTGTTTCTGGGTATTTTTTCTTTCCCTGAGATGTTATCATTTGCATAAGCTTCTGTTGAAAATCATCTTAATTAACTCTCACTGTGCAATTAAACAAACCAAAAAGGAAAAAAAGGATTAGACAAATATTTACAGATAATATATGGTTGGAGGGGATATGCCAGAGGGTTTGTGCCCCTGTATTTAAAGAAGCTGAGGGGTGGTATCAATAACTGATTAAGAAAAGCCGTACGCAGAATCGGGGCGCCTCACTGAGTGTTTTCACAGCTGTGGGGCATTGACCGTGTGTACCAGGCGTTCTGCTCACATAGATGTTTCACAGTTGTTGTTGTTATTCTCTGAATAAAAGAGTCACTCAAATGCCTGATTGGCCAACTTCAAATGCTGTCAGAAAGCCTCTTTTAATTCTTTTGTTTGACTCTTTTGAAAAGAGGCTGACATGGAACATTGGTTTTAAAATGTTGTTTTCCATGCAAATTGTCAAAAGCTGAGTGAAAACAGAAGGTAATTGTTGGAAAGGATAGCGTAAACAAGCCTCTAGCCCTCTTCGTATGTTGCGTTTACCCACATGGACAAAGACAGTGGAGAGAAATTCTTAGAAATGTCCTTTCTACAAAAGTGTATGTATTTTATCAATGCACACTATATGGGTGAAAGTATGGGGTCAAACCTCTTAATCTTTGAATCTTAGCCCCACTGCTTTTGGTGTATAAAATCAAGCACCTGGCCATGCAATCTGCCCTTACAAACATTTGTGATTGCTCCAAAGTGAACTCGACATATCAGTTCTTGAAATTTCTTCCCTCTGAGATATTCCACAATCACTTGTAAGCTGGAAGCTCTTAGTAACCAAAGCAACTTAGCCGTAGAGCAGGGTCACCGAGCGCTGAGGCGCACGAGTCACAAATGCTGCAGAGTTCTGGCTTTAATATCATAGTTGAGCCTCCAGGTTTCATTTGTAGGTGGCCCGGTACTTTTGTTCTTATTGTGTACTTACTCACTCATTCTGATCTTTACATATATTTGCGTTCAGTGTTCAGTGACAAGATTAATATACTAGGTAACAAAGTGAGTATGAAACTAAAGCCATCAGGATGTTAGCATAGCTTAGGAGCTGTACACAGCCATTTATATACTGACTATATTATATGTATAGAATAAGTTTGTATAAGATGTGTAAAGTCTTTTTGATAAAATACTTGCTATAGCTTAATTCTTATTGTACAGACATGAGAACGTAGCACTTGGCAGGAACGTGAATAAACAGGTTTTGTTTGAAAAGATGTTGAGCTAATCCTTTAGAAAACCTGCCTGAACAAAGTAACATGACTAAGCTCTTTTTTAGGGCACCCAGCTTCTTTATCGCTGCACTGCACTAGTTTCACTTGAACTGATGGATTTCTGAAGTTTCAGGCTAAAATATAAAAAATCCAAACAAAAACTTGCCTGCAAGAAAACGCCTGTTAAATGTGATGATAAGTTTTCTGTTAAACAGATCAATCACTGGAGTGGTATTAAAAAAAACAGAAAATAAGGAAAAACTCCCATCAACATCTTAATATTTCCTGTTCGGCTAGCTTCAAACAATGATAATAACAAGTAGAAAGGCAGCAAAATCCCTCTATTCATTTAACAGTTTCCAGTTGCTGTTAATAGAATAACGTAAGAAGTTATCAGCCGGTGAAATGAATTATCAGCTCATATTTTCAGGTGTACATCTGGATTTAATTTTGATTTCAATGTGTATTTTTAGAAACCTTTGTAATCACATTATTACTGCACCTAGTTCTATGAGGGCGTGTGAGTGTAATGTTGTAGCAGTAAGTTGGTTGAGGTAGTTAGTCTTTTTTTTTCAACCTCTCTCTCTGTCTAAGCTGCCTGATTTATCAACTGTGACTTTTGACCTGTAGCAGGGGCCGCATGTTGTTAACTATGTCACAAATCTGTTGCGTAATTCTTCCACTGTGAGTTATGTGTGTTGCTAGCATCTGAGCATATGAGTTTTTTGGGTTTTCTCTTTGCTTACTTCTTTTTTTTTTTTGCATGTGTAATATTTGCCTAACACCCCCCCCCCCCCCACACACACACACATACTGTAACCTCGTTTTTTAGTAGTGAACTGAGTCAGAATATTAATAATGTCTGAGCTCTGGGTTGTTTTCATTCATCGTGTCAAGCAGATTTACTGGAGAGCTGTTCTTTGTAGGAGTGCAATTGTTCAGTTTACAGTTAATTTGTTCTCAGTTACTACAATGATGAAGTCGTTTAGAGTTCTGCGGCCTCTGAAGAATGCTTTGAAACCGACTTTGGCTTGCTGTAGATTTGTTTTACGATTCAGAGCAACTTCCACTGAAGCTTTTTTTTTTTTTTCTTTTGCCTGTCTGCTACTCATAATTTGCATTGCATCCATTACACAGACATTAAAACTTGATTTAAGTTGTGTTTGCTTATTCAGTCTGTAAGAATCAGATTACGGATTTGATCCTTACCTTCCTGGAGAGGATCTTTGCTCAACGTCGTCCGATGACAGGCAAGCCTCCTGAGGCATTGCTTTCCCCCTTCCTCAAATGCAAACTTCTGTAAATACCTGCAGATGAAAGTTTCAGATACTGTCGTAACTGCTGACAGTCTAATCTCACAAGTCATGCTCCACTTTCTCCCCTCAGTGACCCTGTAGTGGGACTGTCTCACTAACTCTGTTTTTAGGGCTATTTTTAGGCAGTAGCAAAGGCACTATTACATTGCTTCAAACATTTAGGACTTTTCTAGGTCTTCTAAGATAGTTGGTGTTTTATTTAAGGATTGATAACTGAGTTCCTGCCATTGAAACTTATTTCAGCTTCAGGTCAGCTCTATTTGAATTTACTCCGCTTTATAGAATGAAATACTTGACTGGGCGTTCCAAACAGGCCGGAGAAAAAGCCTTCCCATTGTCAAACAGCCAACATTCTCAACATATTTCCGTGCTGCTGTAATGATGAATACATGACTACAAAAAGTGCACTAGTGTACCTGATGAACTGTAATGTAATCCCTTCCCTTCTTGCAAGTTAATGGCTGTACAGCACATTTACTGGCACAGCTTTGAAGTTTATAAGTTTGCCATAATTCACTGATTAATACGTGCGGAGCTGAGCTACATGTTTGATTCTGTCCAGAGAGAGCGGAGGAAATTTAATTAGGCTTGTCTAATATGAAAGAGATGAATGCTTTAATTCACATTCTCTTTGAAAAAGGCCATTTAGCCACCCCTGAAAAGTGCTTATCCTGACACGGATAGTGCCAACTGTTTTATTGTGGTTCGTTCAGATCCACTGGATGATTTGTTGTAAATTCAGAAAGGTTGTGTTTATCTCACAGCCAGCTATCCAGTCATATTTCATGACTGCTGAGGCACAACACTGTTGTACACTTCAAAACATCAATTTGTAGCATACAGCTGTAAGAATCTTTAAGGATGATCGATCATCAGGATGTTAACATTTCAACCTCTCCTTTCCCTTCCTGCAGGTTGAGAGCCGTGGCTCTCTTAAAGACAGTGCGAGTGTAGGCCACAGCTACACTATGGCAATGGCACAGGTCTTCAATGGGGACATGGGCGGGATCAGAGACAGGATGCCTGATGCCTGCTTCCCGAAACAGGAGAAGCGGGAAGTCGAGAATGGGATTCCCAGAGACCCTTCCTCTTGCCGTGCGGAGGACAGCTCTCAGGGCCAGAGCCTGAGTCATCCTCAAGAGAATGGATTCCTGTCCAGCCGGGAAGAACAGGACTTGGAGAAAGCCAATGATGACTGCCTGATGACGCCGCGCAAGAAACGAGGGAGGCGGAAACTGGAGCGCCCAACTAAATGTAAGATTTTGGCCATTTTCATTTGGGGTTTTTTGTTTAGTTTTTAGTTGAGGTTTACTATCTTTTGATCAGTCTTGTGTGGCTCCAGGAAGAAAAAATCCTGGGCGTGTGACAAGTACAAGATGTTGAGTAATGAACTGTAAGTGGATGTCAGACCAAGTAGGTCGACTGATGCTGCCAGGATTAGTAACACTGGGCTAGAAGAGGTGCCTTCATGCTGCTGCAAAGACTAGTCTGCAAAGCAAATCGGTAATGATGTCTGTACTGTTAACATTTATGCGAGACACAATATGCAGAATGTTATGCATGCAATATGTCACTTATTTTGCCTCAGTTTGGGCTACCAAATGCTTTCAGTATGCAGAAGCAGTTGGCATTTAAAAGCTCAGCGTGCTCCATATGACAAAAATGAAATTGCCACTGTAATGAAAAAAGAAAGGGATAATTACCAGATAATGTAGTGAAAAGGAGAGTGGATCACTTTACATTTATTATGCTATCCTCTAAGTTAATTACAATGTGCTGTTTTAGTAGGATATAAAAGAATACAAATTTAATTTACCCCAAAGGATTCGACTCATCCAGCAGTTCATTAAAACATCAAAACGCAGACTACATGTACCAGCAGCTCTGACAGTATGAATTCACAAACTAATCTTGAAGACAACACTTAATTAAAAATTTAGGGAAAATGCCCAGATGTTTAACTTTTTAATAAGACAAGAACAGGCTCTGCTCCCAGTGTGCAGTTTTAGATTAAAGAAGCAATTATTTATTAATCTGTCTGTTCAGTTTTTCTAATAATTTCTCCATGCACAAGTAGTTTCTGCTGCCAGCGTCTCGAGTGTGAATGTTTGCTGCATTTATTGGACTTTGGGAGGTACAACGTAACAGACAAAATGATTAGTGCATGTAATTTATTACTCTACTCATGTTCATTTTGAAAATATGGTCACATTAACAGTTAAAATTACCAGGATTAAATCGTTTATAATAGAGGGATGCAAGAAAATTAGGACAAAAAGTAAACGTACTGAAGAATGCCTCAAATATTTATTTTTCAGGAAATAATTTGACGAAATAATTATGGCAAATATAATTATTTTGTATAGATCAGATTTTTGTTCTGTTGGACTAAGTCAGCACCAGTCGCAGTGCACCAGGATAAAACAACCATGTAAAAGCGATGTAAATCAGTGGGGCATTGTTGTGAGAAAATACTGTTGACAGGTAGGTTTTAGGCCAAGATGGAGATTAACCATATCACTTAGCCCCCCCAAAACACCCATCACAGCACACATGCACTCCATTTTTTTGTCCTATCTCTCCCTCAGCCACGTGCCTCTCCTGCTCCGCTCTCAGTCGGCAGACACACTGGCTATGACCTTGATGAGTGCAATAAATAAATCGAGGGGAGGAGCAAGTTCTCTCCTGGCAACGGGCCTCTGTTGGGAGCAGGCAGGTCTCTGTTGTGGCCACCTCCCTGTCGGGGGTCCTGCCAGGTGGATGGCTTTGTGCCCAGAACTCTTTACAAACTGAGTCTCCACTCTGCATACACCTGATCTGTGCTTCTAGGATCTGTTACTTCACTTCCAAGCAAAAGGCAGGAATATGCATGTTGGCTGCAGGTGAAAAAGGGTCAGATTTCTTAAAGCTCGGTCCAGTGCCGCTCACCATTAGCATGGGACGCAGATGGCATGGAAATCTACATTTCTACCTTAATGATGGTAATTCTGTGATAAATCATAAAAGTGTTTTGAGCCAACCATTTTCTTCCGCTTATTTGATTCAGGGTCGTGGGGAGAACTAGCCTATCCCAGCTGTCATAGGGCGAGAGCCAAGGTACACCATGGACGGGCTGCCAATTTGGTACAGGGCTAACACAGTGAGACAATTTAATTCCACTGAGTTTTTTATATAGTGCCAAATCACAACAGTTGCTTTAAGGTGCTTTATATTGCAAGGTAAAGACCTCAGAATAATAGAGAGCAAACCCCAACAATTAGACGACCCCCTATGAGCAAGCACTTGGCAACAGTGGTAAGGAAAAACTCCCTTTTAACAGGAAAACAACTCCAGCGTACCAGGCTCAGGGAGGGGCAGCTGTCTGCTGTGACCTGGACAAAAGACAGGATAAAAAACACACTGTGGAAGAGACCCAGAGACGGACAACCATTTACCCTCACATCCACAGCTGATTTAGTATTACCGGTTAACCCAGAATGTGTAAACTTCACACAGAAAGGTCCCAGCTGGGACCTTCTTGCTATGAGGTGACAGCGCTAATCAATGCACCGCATCTAATTTTTACAGTGAGGAGAAGCCTTAAAAGTAGACTGTATGAAGCGAAAACTATTAGGGAGTATACTATAAGGGACTGCATGAAGTTAAAACTATTGAAAAGCACTTGACCAGTCTATCAAAAGGCTAATATTACTGTCAGAAAAAGTGTTACTCATGCCTCTATTCAAAGAATGTGTCTTTTTTGAGTACATCAATTTGAAACCAGTGGAAAGTGCAACATTAAAGCACTGTTTACAACTTTAGTCTAATATAGGAGCATGCTAACTCAGAAAATTAACAGCAGCTTTGTAAATTCCCAGTGTTTCAGTGACAAATGTGTTTCTAATTATTTTTTAAACATAAAGACCACATAAAGAATGACCTAATCTCTAAAATTTTGAAAGGGTTGTCAGCACTCTTTTCCACGACAACCACTTTTAATGAGCCCTGTGCCGTGATAATCTAGAGTGAATTGTTAAATGTGGGAGTTTGCAGGAAACAACCCTTAAGCATTCCTTTCCACTTTAGCTGTGTAACAGAAATGAAAGGTCTCAGCAAAGTTTCCCTCACAAGATAAGACCAGTTGTCGACATGTCACCCAGTTTGTCAGACAGAGGAACTAGGTAGTGTGATAAAGCACCGTTAGCCACAAAGTCAAACAAACAACCTTCACAATCAGATCCTCAGAGTAGAGGTTTGCAAGCACTCTGCAAGTCCTTCAAAATCTGCAGCAGATGTTAGCGACATGGCTGCATCATGGTGTGCACCAGCAGCTATGTGGGATGATACTGCAGAAAGTTTGCTTGAGATTTTAAGATTTTTGTTTATCAACATGGAGAAAGGACGGTCACATTTTACAGCAATGTGAAAGCAGGAAGGGGTTATGCAAATACTCATGCATGCGCATGTATGATGTTAACATTTACCTTATTGCATTATACTCAACAGCATATCAGACTGCAAAAAATCCCAAAACAATCCATGCAGGGGGCTTATTAAGGTTTTAACTAAACATTTAAAATGTGTTATCCTTTTTAGAGTGGAGAGACCTTGGTGGGGGGCACTGTGGTCGATCGATAGTCAGCTAAACAGGGTTTCTGTTATCCATCTGGAGGGTACAGGAAGGACTTTAGCTCCAGCAGGAGTTAAACTGAGCTCCAGCAATACTAGAGCTGGAACCCACTCAAACTGGCAAAGTATACTCTCTGTGGGCAACATTAGCCAGCTCCTCATGCAAACCCACTGACCTTGGCAGTGTGCATGCCTCACCGATTTGTTATATAGTCACTTATTCCCGATGAGGACAAGGAGACCAGTAGAGAGGGGTGGGGTCAGGGTGTGGGGGGTGGGTGGCGGTGCAGCAAGCTCAGCCACACATGGAACCAACTTGAAGAGGCTGCTAAGAGAGCGGACTATTGTTTGGACAGGTTTGCAGGGTACTTCACTAACAAGCCAGTTTTGGCTGTGCAGAAAACACGCCATCAAAAGTTGTCCTTAACCTCTTAGGACTCAAGTGTTATGATAGTGTTTGGGCTTTAAAACAGCGGCTAGTTATGTCTACTCTGGCTGTGCCATCATGCTAATTCAGGCCACAGCTGCCTCAATGTTGTGTGTATGCTGCCGCGGTGTAATATCACTGAGCCAGGGCGCTTTTAGAAACACGTGCCTTCATTCAGATTAAACATAGTGAAAGTAATACACGAGCTTCTGGTTTGAGCTTCTGTGATGAAGCTGATTTTGGCTTGCTTATCAATGTTTCTGCAGCCACTGTGGCAGAAAAACTTTTCATAAATCATGAATCCCTGCTGCCAGGCTAGTGTTTCAGTTGGGTGATATCCATGCTCACAGGCTAACCTCTCGCTGCTCCGCTGAACACAGGCAAACAATGCCTTTTAAGAATGAATAACATGCCGTTGTTGGTGTGCACCCCCAGACATTAAATCATGGCCAAGTTAATGGGAAATCCCAACTGGAGCTTTTACTGTGTTTGAAACATTTTTATTAGACTGCGGTTTCAGTGCACGTTTCAGCAAATATTTTCAGTGCCATTTTTGACAGCTTTACCCCGCTGCTGTACCTCTCACTTACGGTTTCGCAACTTCCTCTGTACAGTTAGGCACTCTTTCCTGTGCAAAACACTGGACTTGCTGGTACTCTTTAAGCGTCTTGAGCAGTAATAATATATCAGCGGTGGGTAAAGCATGATGATTTCATGTAATTGCGTGAATGTTTTTACAGATTTTTAAAAAGAAGACTAGAATTTTCCAGTAGTAATGTGGGGAGGTTTGCATTTTTGGATCAAAATGCCATAATACAGCGGTTAGAGCTTTTCTTATATGAATATCTCCTCATTTGTTGGCAAAAATAGCACCCTGAAAACATTTGGCTTTTACACTGAGTTTCTGCCCACTTAAACCCACATATATCCATGATTAGTTGTGTTTTTGCTTATAAATGAAGGACTATAGTTGTTAGATTGACTCATCCACTTAAAATCTAAACATTGCTCAAAATTCTTGATCGCTTGCTTGTTTACAAAGATTCTTATTACTATATTATTACTGTAGCTGGTTATAGTTTGACCTACTACTTACATTTGAACTACTTTTTGTGCTGTTGTATAATTTAACGTGTGATATCATATTCTAAAAGCTGTACAGTGGCAATCAGACATTTTTAACTGCTGCATGAATGTGGTCTAGTAAACCGTACTAATAATCTGTAGGAAGTCCCACAGAAATATTATATCAAAACTGGTAATACTCATTTTTCTCATTGCCATGGTTGCATGAGGGATTTCTTGTCTATAGTGTTGGCAGTGTTAAAGCCAGCTTGCAATTTTGGGGTGTCCAAGACGATGGAAATCCCAAAATGGTGGTCTTGTGTTGTACAGCGAGAGGTGTTCAATGTTGGCCATCGTAGAAGTCTTGCAACCGAAGATTATCTGGGACAAAAAAAATCTGACAGTGTCTAATATTTAGGACATTTCTGGCACAGCTTCACCTATTTCCAAGGTGTATGGAGATAAGCAGTAGTTTAGAGAGGTTGACAATCCAGCAAAACGTGTGGTACTTCATTACGTATTGGTCAAGTAAGCACTGGAGCTTCAACCTCTTTAGTGTCTTCCAACCAGCCAGCAGGAATGCATCATGAAGTGATGTGTCTAAATGGTATTAGTGGATTTTAAAATGGGCTAAACCAAATGACTGGGCCAACCAAGAAGGAAAACTAGTTGAGTTGTGGCAGCAGCAGCGTATTTGTATGAAGTGTCCCCCCAGCTGTTATCCTGACTCCATCATGAAGAGTGTAGTGTGGAAAGGAATTAAAAAAAACCCAAACAATATATTTAAAATGGACAACTGAAGATAGGCTTGGAAAGGCGTATCAAACAGAAGTTTATTAAACAGGTGTGTGCAGGTAACCGTGTAAGTGTGTGTGTCTGTGTGTAGGTGTGTGTGTTTATATGTGTGGACAAAGATATGACGCTGCAGTTATTTTTTGGATAATTTAAGATGTCATTTGGACTGCGGCCAGCTGGCCTCAGCCGTCAGGTTTTCTTTTTATTCTTTTTTATTTTTCCATTAAATTGATTCAGTGGGGTTTATTAAAACAGTTCCAAATGTGAAAATAAATCTTTTAAAACTAAGAAAAAAAATAAAAATAAAATAAAAATTAAAACTCCTACCGAATGAACTGTGAGGTGAAACCCTCCTGTTAGCTGTGAAGTCAGGAATGATCTTTGAATGCCCAAACTCAGCTTTGACAAAATTGTACTCAGCTAAGGTACAAAGTAAATTATTCACTCCTCAGCTTTGGTACACAAAATAGGAGGCTGTTTTTTTTCCTTCCAAATAATGTTGACAAGTACTGGCTTTTGTGTCTCCTCACTACATACATCTCCATCTACACAAGACAACTGCAGGGAAATGAGACTCGTGTGTTGATCCATTTCAGGCTTTGGAGATTGGCAGGGAGATTATATACAGCCCCAGAGTCACAGACGTGAAGCAGTGTACTGTTGCCTTCAAAACTCACTCTCAGTAGTTAGGGAGGGGCCATGTTAATGGCAGCCAGCTGTGTTTCTCATGAAGGGGGGATATCAGGTCAGAAACACAACATTTGCAAGTAATCCTGGCCACCCTCCATCCTCATCATAATTTGGGCAGGCCCTCCGAATGTTCGGAGTGGCTATGGTATCTTTCAGCAGTTTATTAACTTGACTTTAATTTGATCAAACACGTCATTTATGGGGGTCAGATTAATAAATGTATAATATGGCTCATTGATGGACGAGAGATCACTGAAGCTCAACACTGATACAGCGAAAGCCGATGCCAGCTCCCTCTCTCTTATGAATGATTCAGGCCATCCATTGTGTCACTGTCTTCTCTCTAGATGTGGAGCACAAGGAGGAGGATGGGAGTGATGCATTAAAGACTGAGGTAAGATTTCTGTCCTGTTGTGTCTTTATTCTTTGGTTAATGTAGCTGAGGTGCCTGTCACACGTTGCAGAAGTGTAGCTTCATTTATTGAAGTGGGTGAATTACCTTGCTTGTGTCAAACCAGTTTCAAACCGGTTGGGGTCTGAACTGAACATGGCATGGCGAACTTTTTTAGCAAAAATGAGAAGCTATTCCTTTAAACTTACTCATTAACCTTTTGCCACATGCCTTCCCATAAATGGAGCAAAGAAGCCTACACTGTATCAGCACCATCACACAACTGGAGGCTATTAGTTTTCTTGCCTTTGGACTTATGAAAGAAATGGTACCTAATGGTGTATAAATTTGAAATATCAAATACACTTGGGAGCTTGTTGTATAAGTCGGTATTGTTGGCCTTGGGTCTGTTAGACACGGTGACATCATTTCTTCCTGCCTGACCAATCACCAGCATGCGAGACATCATATTTTCAGCAATGTAGTTAACCCCATCATTTTAAGTTTATTATTACCCAGTTGTTACCTAAATTCTTAATTTGCAGGTTGTAGCGACAGATCAGTCATTTTACTACAAATCTGGATGCTTCCTTATGACAGAAACTCTCAGAAGAAGAATCAAAAACAAATAGCTAACTTTTTTTTTTAACGCCTTAAACAGGGAGGTCGAGGCAGGCTGCGAGGGGGAGTTGGTTGGGAGATCAGCCTTCGTCAGAGGCCCATGCCCAGAATAACCTTCCAGGCTGGTGACCCTTATTACATTAGCAAGCGGACCAGAGAGGAGTTGCTGGCCAAGTGGAAGATGGAGGTGAGTACCCCAGCTCTGTCCCAGCCACCACAGACGGCAGGATGAGTGACAGGCGTTGACTAAAGCCGCCAGGGTAAAAGACAGAGCTCGTAGTGCATTCATGCTCTGCCAAGTGTATTTGATGGGTCATTTGATATCTCATGAAGGTACCATTTATTTCAGTGGATTTCCAGGCCTTTCTGGCTCAGTAGGCTCCTGTGTCTCCTGGCTTAGTTCTTGTGTCTTGCATTTGCAGAGAAGAAATCACACACAGCTGTGTAAATCGCATCCGTTTGGTGTGTTGATATGATTCATGCCTCCTGGATGAAAATGTGTTAAATTTCGATTTGCATCATTCTGACTGCTTTTGGTGTGTTGAAGCTGAGCCAGCCAACGCAGTTTCCTAAGGACAGATTCTCCCTCTGTCTTTGTTAATATCGAATGTACTTTAATTGGTTAGATCAGACTAAGTTTAGATTTAAAAAATGGTGTTTAAAAATGAAAGAAGTCCAGTGTGAGGATGATCTTGTAAGAGTAGTATTTTCAAAGCTTTCGCAGATGCTTATATATGGCACGGGTTCATAATTTAATGGGAAAGGATTCAGGAGTAAAAAAAGTCATTATCAGCATATTAACCCATTTTCTTCCTGTGTATTCAGTCAAATAGAAAAAATTGTGTATTATAGATGCACTTCAAAAAAAATCTAGCAATGTATTTGTAAGGTTGTTAACAACTTGATGTGAAGACACTGTTTGACTCTGCCCACCATCTGCTCAGCTGTGCTGTGTACTCTGCTGTATGTGCTGCAGAACGTATTATAGACAAAGTCAGAGCTCCTCTGCTGGACAAACACCAGCCGACTTTACTGCTTTGAAACGTAATCACAGTAGCAATCATTTCATCTTTCAGCCCAACAGTTACAGAGTAAACTTAATTTGTATATATAGCTATATGTAGCACTAAATCATAACAACAATCGCCTCAAGGTGCTTTGTATTTTAAAGTAAAGCCCCCCTGACAGTATTGCCAAATCAAACATACTGAGCAACCAGCTGTAGCAATCCCTATTGAATAATGGGGCAGCCGAAAGTAGCTTTTATAGTGGCATGTAAATGCATCATGAGTCGAAAAGAAGCACTCGGTGCATCATGGGAAGTCCCCCAGCAGCTTCAGTTGGTAGCAGCATAACTAAGGCCTCAGTTGCACGCGTCTTGAGACAGGTTGGCAACCCCCTGCCAATCTCCAGTCAGTAGAGAAAAATGTGTATGCCCTGACAGGTTGCTGAGTGGTTCCTCAAGGTTGCTGGCTGTTGCTGGGTGAGATTGGATGCAAAGAAGGTGCTGCATCAAAAACCCAATTGGTTTGTTCAGCAACAGATTGCTGTGGATGTGGTTGCATGGATTTGCAAACATGTGGTTGCAAAACTTGAAAAAGTTCTACTTTTGCAAAGTGCAAAAGTAGAACTTTTGCTATTCAAGTAAAAGTTGTCCCTTTTTGCTGAAACCAATACGCTTCAAAAGACGCAACTTTTACTGTGAAAATAAATGGTTCCCTTTTTATTGTTTGCATTCCACTCTTCACAGACTCCCTATGGTTTAGCATGTAGTTGGAGTGCTTTTGGACAAGTTGACCTCTTCTGTATGGGCGACTGCAGCGAAATACTAGCATCCAAAGCAGTTGTCATCATCTTTTTGACTAATTACATATATATTTTTTCTGACCAGGCGGTCGCCATTCAGTCTGGGGATTAAGGGAAGGTCCAGGGTCACCAAGTACAGCGCTAACTATAAGCTTTATCAAATATGATAGCTAGAGAGCATGTTTGTTTACCTAATGCAAACTGGGAGGTGGTTCCACAGGCAAAGTGCCTGAAAGCTGAAGGGTCTGCCTCCCATTCTACTTTTAGTCTACACTCTGAGAGTGAAATGCTCTAATACAAAAAAATATGTTGGAGGCTGATGATTCAGGACTTTGTAAGTCAGAATAAAGATTTCAAATTCATTCCTGGATTTAGAAGGAAGCCAATAAAGAGAAGCTAAAATAGGAGACATATGATCTGTTTCTATGGTCCCTGATAGTACTCTTGCTGAATCAAACAGCATTTGCAAACCAGGAATTTCCACTTGTCTAATTTTACTGTTGGATGATGTTGCATTGTGGTACAGTTGGCCTTCCTTTTTTTCTTATTTTTGCCAGAACCAGTGGCCACTTTCAAATAAAGGAGGGGATTTTTACGCAGGTTTTATGAAGACCTCTGTGCTACCTGTTAACAGATTTCAAACAATATTTTATATCCATTTACTACACTCAGAACAATCACACAGCTTGCTCTTTTATCTTCTGGCAAATATTTTAGCCTTGATTTTTCTTTTTAGAACATTTATCATCTGTGAATGATGATAGATCATCCTTTATCATTGTAAAATTCTCCACATTGCTTACTTAATCCTCATAGTAATGTGATGGCACGTACCTTCATCTGTTACATAATGGGGAGTCTTCCATTTCTTCTGGTGCTCGCTTCTCCCTCTGCTCTCCTCGGGACCGTAAAAGTGTCTCCAGAGAGAAAATATTGCCAAATTAGTCCTACGAGTGAAATGTCATAAAATACAAAGTGGGTAGTTCACTTTTTCCAAACAGAGGTGGATTCTCTTGAAGAAGTAGCTGTACAAGACAGGGATTTACGGGGATTTGCAAGATGCAAATTTTGAATGTACCTGCTCCCCCCCCCTTCCCCATCCTTTTCTTATCAGGCTTTTTGCAAGCTTTGAACTCATTTGCATAAAAGGGTGATTTGTTTTGACATAAAAGCCCTTTCTTGATATGATTCATATCCCGTAATTTTGGTTCTGCTCTTGCTACAAAGATCTTTGCTGTTGCATTCTGCTGCAACAGGGGCCATACGGTGTTGAAAGGCTGTCTTGCACTTTCTCCAGGATCTCTGTTTGTTTCATTTGCCCTGTGTTACAGTGGACTTCTCGGTCTCTCCCTCTCCTTTTCCCTGCTCCATTCTTCCAAGGACCCCTCCCCCAGCTATGGAAATGAACTCTGTGCTATGGATATGAGGGTGAAGATGAGGTTTGCAGCAAATTTCCAACCCTGCTTGCAAGAGAGCCTCTTGGCTCCTTGCCAAAATTTTGCAAGTCCTCTCTAGCCAACCAGCGTTCCTGTCGGCAATCACCTGACCCTGAATTCCCAGACAAAGAAATGTTCATGCTTTCTTTTTTTAAGCGATCTCTCCTACGCCAAGAGTGGGGGTGGAAAAAAAAACTTCAGCCCCACACTGGATTATGAGGGTTGCACGCTGGCGTGTATGGGTATGTGCACTGCATTGTTTGTTTGATAACACAGGGGGATAGTGTGCATGTCTGATTAGCCTGCTTACAGCGAGGGGAATATGCTGACTTCAGGTATTTCCACGAGAATTGTTGTGGACCATCTGCTCTGCACGGCTTAAAGGGAAACGTCTCTTTAAAAAGGAAGAGGGAGCAGGGAGCTTTAGCCGTGTTTGGGAAAAAGTTGCTTGCCATGAAAAAAACTTTTTCCCGTGGGTTGAATGCTTGCTCAAACTATTTCCTGCTTCAGAGCAGCAGCTAGAAATGTCAGAATAGCATTGTTTTTAGAGGTGAAGTATATTTAACTTAAAAAAAATGTTTGTTTTGTATTTCCTCGGTGCCGGTATCCTTCACCTTACATAACATGCACCTAGAAAAAGGGTGAAGTGAAGTTGTTGTGTAGGCCTCATAGCCCTTTGCTTCCTATCTTTGTGCACTTTGTTCTGTTTGACTCCTAACATAGATTACTGTAAAAACTCAATCACTTAGAAATATTTTAAGTGTCTTTAGAGCCTCGTTGGGTTTTTTTTTTTTAACAACTCCAGTTGTGGATTAAAGGAGAACTTGATTTATGTATTCATGTGTAGCTCTGTAAAATTCCTAATTATCTCTTAAAAGGATGTAATACAATGGGAAACAGATGGCCTTTTTTAAAATGTATTTTTTGGGTGATGTGACCCCCCGCCCCCCCTCTTCCAAGGACACTCATGTTGTGGGGGATCAGTGCTAAAATCAGCCTAATGAAAGCAGTAGCCACTAAACATGACATTTGTGCATTTTTGCAAAGTATTTCCATGCTAAAAGCTTTTTCAAAGCTTAGGATCAGATTATTCTCCATTTGGAGTTAACTACACCTGTTGTGGCTTTAGTTTTTATTATTTCGCTGCAGTTCTGCTCAGCAGATAAGCTTAGGTCTTTGCACTGAAAAGACATCTCACTGCATTATCCATCACACAGTCACACAAATGAGTCCCCGCTGTGCCTCCCCTGCCTGTTGCGCATGACAGACTACTGCATTCAAAGGTCACACTCTTTTGTGTTGTTTCAAAGGCTCAGTGTAATTTTTGTGACAGTGTATTTCATCTAATGTTTAGGATACCTGATTGCTTTGACTAAACGGCATTTTTTCTTGAAGTTTTAACACGCTTCTCTCTGTTATCAGATTTGATTTTGTCTTTGTAGCTGGATCATATTATTTTTAACATGCACAGTGCCATTTCATCTCAGCAACTGCACTTTTAAGTCTTTGACCCGTAAATACTGAGAAGTCTATAACTTGTAAAGTTAATAACCATATAATAGACAGTTGCTGACTGCAGCTATGCAGTAAAAGTGACCTTTTTGTTAACAAGTGCTGCCAGATTTGATAGTAAAGTATCATCTGCACACCCCAGAGACCAATATCACTTCTCTTTTTTTTCTTCCTCCGTTGCAGTGCACTCTGTCACCCCTTGAGCCCTCAGGGTATCATGCAGCATAGCCTCTAAGTCCGATTATCCCTTATTGTGCGCCCAACATGTCTCCACAGTCTGCCAGGGGCCTGCAGAGCTTCTGTTTTCTCTCTGCTCATAACAAAGTCCGCAATCACTGGAAGCTTAGTCTTGCATGATACTTTTTAACATTTAACATAGTTTTTTGGAGGGTGGGGGGAGGGGGATTGTGTAGTTGTTTTCAGCACATTTATTTTGCTGTGTTTTTACAACTACAATATGTCTGCTGTCATTTTTGGTATTGTTGTTCAGCACAGCGTGACAGCGGATATATGGTATTTCTGGTATCTGGTATTTCTAAGCTGTCAGTGACGGGCAGGCGTGTGTAAGTGATAAAGACCGCATTGTGTCTCTGCTACCTCCTTTCGTATTTTCCCCTTTAGACTCTGAGGGCCTGTCTTGCTGGTGGAGCTGCACACACACTGTGAGGCCCCCAAAAGGGGGCAAGACAAATATCTGGTTCTTATAGCCACTGTACTTTCTCTCCTCCCCCCACTGGCATTTTCAGCGTCACTTTCTCATTGGCTACGAGGAGAAGGAGTCATGGAGACAGCCGAGTCCTAAAAACACAAAAAAGAATGCAGGAAAAAGGTGCTTCATTGGCTTTTACAGATAACTCTGTATACCTGCAATTACCAGTCAACAAATATGAAGAAACTCAGTGCCAGTTTAATTCATTAAACCTCCCTTCCAGTTACTCTTAAGTCAGCTCATTTCGTCACACCTACACCAGCAACTGCCCTCCTCACTTGCCCATAACAACACAGATTATTCCACCACAAACTATATCAGCTTAACTGGCATTTGGTAGTTTTTGCAGTTTACCAACTGGAACCGCACATTCACGCAGGGCTCTCGAACACTAACTTCAGTGTTCTTGTACTGGAGCCAAGAGGCCTAACACATATGGCCGAGGGCTTTGAACCATCCATCCCGCACTACAGTACAGATATTTATAAACCACAGCAGAGCCTCTTGATTGAAGAGCACATGTTTCTACTCTTCTGCGCCGACACCCCTCCCCATGCTCGGCACTACCTCCCCTTAAAGGCGCTATTGTTTACTAGTCACACTGGGGGAGAGGACGGAGCGTTGTGCTATACTCTCTCTCAGCCTCTCTGCTGTTTGACTTTTTTTTTCTCCTCTTCCCACAGAGCCTCTGAGTGAGATATGAGAACCTGAGAAACACTTGAGCAAAAGTAAGCACAGCTGTGCAGCACTGCTCTCACGTGGAGCCTATAGTATGACCAGCACGTGTTTACATATGGTACTGCATATATTCTGTGTGTGACAAAGGAAAAGAAAGAAAGGAAGAAGAAAGTTAGCACGTGTTAGCTGTACAGTTCTACTGGGTGTGTGTTTGAGAGAGAGAGAGAGAGAGAGACATCAGAATGAGTGCAGCTGTTGGGGATTTACTGTGAGAGGCTTAAGTCCCGGCTGTGTCTCGTCCTCTCTGATCGACCTAGCGGTTCAGTGTCAGGTACCACAAACCAAGTGAACGCTACACTGCAGGTCTGTACACTATAGAGTTATTGTATACGGTGTTGCTGATGAACAGGTCTCACACACGGAGATAAAGACGTGTTTGCAGAGGCTCCCATTCTGCATTTACACAGCAGAAATGAGGCGTACCTCTTATGTTCTATAGCTAAATGGCTTCAAATCCGTCAGCCTCTGTACGGCTATATCTATATCTGAGGGAAACATTTCATGCATGACCAGATTTATGGAAGACTGGGCTGCGTAACAAATTGTTACCCTTGCGAGTAAAAAAACAGTGTCCATAGAACTTGCTGGCACTTTTACATATTTTTTACCTCTTTGAAATATTGCTTCTATATTTCCTTGAGGTTAGTAAGAACCCCCCCCCCCAAAAAAACCCATCACACCACCGCCTATAACCAAGCACTTTGTGACAGTAGGAAGGAAATACACTCTTTTAACATGAGGAAACCTTTAGCAGAAGCAGGATCAGGGAGGGGCAGCCATCTGCTGCGACCGGTTGGGCATGACGGGAGGAAGACAGGACAAAAGATACACGATGGGAGAAATATTTAATCATTAATAAAGATTAAATGTGATTTAGTGATGTATAAATACAGGTAGTGAAAAGAGACTGAATGAGCAACAGGAAGACCCCCTAGCAGCCTAAGCCTGTTGCAGCATTACTAAAGAAGGGTTCAGGGTCACCTGATCCATACCTTGCAATAAGCTTTATCAAAAACGAAAGTTTTTAGCCTAATCTTAAAAATCGTGAGGGTTTCTGTCTCTCCAAGCATCTAGGAATCACAAGTAAGCCTGCAGTCTGAGAACAATATGTTCTGTTACGATAAGCTACAAGAGGATTTTTAAGATACGGCGGGACTTCTGCCTGTAATTCAATTCTGAATTTAACAGGCAGTCAACTATGTGAAGCTAAATTTTGGAGAAATATGGTCTATCTTTCTAATCCGTCTACACTCTCGCTCTCCCCTTCTTTCGCTCTAAACTTTTGACCAATCAGAAGTCCCCTTCTTTCTCCTTCTTCCACTCTAGACTTTTGACCAATCATCGATCAGGACGAATTGCACTACAGTATGGTCCATCCCCGCTGCAGCGTTCAGGATCAAGGCTTTTCAATGAGTTTTTAAAGCAACCTGATTATAACGAATTACAGTAGCTCAGCCTAGAAGTGAGGCACAGGTGACACATCATTTATCTACCTTTGTTTATTTTCAATTAATTTTTTAACTTGAAAATGTCAAACTGTGCCTATTATTGTGGTTTAGGAATGTTGCAAATAGATAAATACTCACTTAAAGGACGTTGGTAAATGATTAAGCTTCAGTTTAACACTTCAGTAGGTTGTCGATCAAACACAAACCACACAGTGTTATCAGGCTAAAGGGTCGCACACCCATGTTTGGCTTCAAAGCGTGGGGGTTTCTGCTCTCATAGCCAAGAGGTTTGCTATATGAGGATTTGGTTCAAAAAATCTAGATTTTTCAGAGAGTTTTGAGGAATATTGTAGTCAATGAAGTTAAGACAGCAAATATTTGCAATCTTAATGTTTCATCATTAGATTGCTCATTTTTTTTTGCACGTACCTTGGATTCCTGGGTTTCCTGTGCTTCATTATATATCTTGACAAGTTGGTGGGGTATTAGTTAAGTTATTAGCTAGTGCTAACATGCTGAAAAAGACGGCTGCTATAAATAAAGTATCACTCACCAAAACTGGTCCACAGAATTCTTGAAAAGGTACAATTATTTGCACAGCAAGTCAGTATTTGTCACACAGTTGCATGAAAAGACACAAAATGAGAGATGCAGGTGAAGTCTGGAACATAGCTAGCTGTTACAGCTGCGTCCACCTGTGAGTCGCACTGGCCACGTCCCTAATTTTAAGGCTTAATAATATTTAAAACGGAGGTGTAAACAAATCAGATCCTGCACAGCTGGTATGGATTTTTCTATAAATACCAAAACCATGTTTTAACATGTGAGGGTATGGTTATTGAGTTGCTATTGGAGCCAGCCTCAAATGGAAAATCCAGAAAGTGTAGCTTTGTGCTCTTACTGGTTAGCTTCATCACAAGTGGCTTCTTTTTCTTCTTTTTTCACAGTTATTCTTCAGCTGTTTGTATTAATATACATAAGTCTGATTTGGTCACATTTATACATATTTTTTTGTAAATTATATTTTTTTAAATCCTCTAATAGTGTAAATTCCTGATATCTTGATATCTAGCTTAAACTTACTTAAACTCAGTGACTGCACGCATCATGTCCTCATCTCTGTTATCACTTGGCTTTGTTTCAGGCAGAGAAAAAGGCCAAACAGATGTCAGCAATGAACGCGATGAAGGATCACGAGGATAATGAAACAGAGACCCGGAATGAAGAGGTCTCAATAATCAAACACCCACAGCCTTCAAAGCAGCAGCAGCAGCCGCAGCAGCAGCAGCTGCAGCCGCAGCCGCACACTAAGTCTCAGTCACAGCCTCAGTATCAACAGCAATCGCCGCTGGTGCTGCCACAGCAACAGCAACAACTGCAACATCAGCAGCCACCTCAGCAGCAGCAACAGCAGCAACAGCCTACTGACCCAGCTTCCCCCACTGTGGCCACGACCCCTGAGCCTGTCGCCATCGAAGGAGAAGACAAGACATCCCCCAAGTCTCCAGACACTGAGTCTGAGTATGAGGTAAGATCATTTTGTTTTTCCCACTGACTCGTGCCTGGTTGTAAGCTAACCGGATGTCTGTACTGGATAAAGGATCCAGTTGACGGTGAGGGTTCATCTTTATCATGCAAGGTAGTCGGTCACATTCTGGGAATGTATTCATTTCAGATATTTACATAATTTCCTCTGGGATTATTAAGAATTCTGATTTTGAAATCTGCAAACTTTAAAGGGCAAACGAAGCATTCAAATAAATGACAGGTTTTTAAATATGCACTAATTTAACGGTTGTTTAGAGTAGATATGTGTAAATCAATTACTTAATTTGCCAAATATTCAGCCTATTTTCATAAGCCATACTTTTTTCATAGTTTTCTCCCACATAAAAATCCCTGGCCTTGTTAAGATATTTTATGGGATAGTGAGTTTAGCTTTCTCAGAAAAAAAAAAAGTGATTTGTGATGTTGCTACAGTCACCGTTTTCATATAAACTTTTTTATCTAAGCGATCTAACCATCCCAAAAGTAAAAAATATCCCTAGACAGGCTGTTGAAAAAAGGTTTCACAACTCTGCCCACAAGTCAAAGCAGAGGAGATGATTTGTCTTTTATTTTGGCTGCAGGACGGTCGTGGTTTTGGCATCGGCGAGCTGGTTTGGGGGAAGCTCCGAGGATTCTCTTGGTGGCCAGGCCGCATCGTATCCTGGTGGATGACGGGACGTAGCAGAGCTGCTGAGGGAACCAGATGGGTCATGTGGTTTGGAGATGGAAAATTCTCAGTGGTGAGTCTTTAGAGCCAACATTAATATTGCTGTTAGGTCATTTTTTTTTTCTTCTTCAAGCAAAACAGACGTCTGTTTATAGTGACAGCCACAGACTTTATAATGAGCTTATTGGTTTTATTTACTCAGCCAGATGATCCTTTAGAATACAAACAGAAAACTCAATGTCCGGAAAGTTTTTTTACCTCAACACGATTCCTTTAAACACGCGGTGTAAATAATCATTTATTTTTATGTGTATTTTCACAGGTTTGTGTAGAGAAACTATTGCCTTTAAGTTCCTTTAACAATGCCTTTCACCAACCAACTTACAACAAGCAGCCCATGTACAGGAAAGCCATCTACGAAGTCTTACAGGTGAGCATGAGAGCAAATTTTAGGGCACAGCTTTCGTTGTAGTTAAACCTTTAAACTTACGCAGGGAATGTGTGTGATATTCATATTTTTCACATGTGTAAAGTAACAGTTTACATTTTTATGACATGTTTTCAGTCTTTCATGTAAAGATTTCAATATCTGCTGTGCTATTAAACCAAGGCCTACTGACACTTAGCTTGGCATAGCATAAAGACTTGAAGCAGGGTTGAAGCAGCTGCAATGGTTCTTTAGAAAGGCCACGAATTGTTTGTTTCATTCAAAAATGTGTGTGTCTTTTTGCAGATATAGAATAAGAAGTAACTTTACTCCATGTTCCCCAGTCTTTCAGGAAGAGGGTCTTTAAGAAGCTTTATGAAAATTGCAGAAACGTTCCTGCAATTACCATAATTTGGAGAGCCAAATGCAAAAAAAAGAAAAGAAGTAATTTCAAAATAAGTGCTCTCAATGAGAAATTCAAGAGCAAAATTATCCAAGACGCCCCGCAGGCAGAGCCCTCTCAAATTATCCACCCATTTTAGGCATAGTATTAAACTGAATGGGACTAAAGGATCTTTACTGTAAATATCATAGAATAAGAATACATTTTTGGTGAAAAACATTTTGAATGTGTTTGTAGGTGGCTAGCAGCCGGGCAGGAAAAGCCTTCATGGCCTGCCCTGACAGTGATGAGACAGAGACCTCAAAATCCGTGGAAATGTTAAACAAGCAGATGATTGAGTGGGCTATGACAGGATTTCAGCCCACTGGACCCAAAGGCTTGGAGCCACCAGAAGGTAAGATGACATCACTATTTTAACCCTTTTTATGACCCATCTGGAAGAGTTAAAAATTGCTATATCTAATGGCATAGCAGATGTATTCTATACACTTGGTAATTAAAAACATCCGTAACATTTGCTGCAATATCAATTGTTGCTTCTGTTGTGCACCCCAGAGGAGCGTAACCCATACAAAGAAGTTTATCCTGAAATATGGGTAGAGCCAGAAGCAGCAGCCTATACACCTCCTCCAGCCAAAAAGCCTCGCAAAAGCACAGCAGAGAAACCTAAGGTCAAGGACATCATTGATGAGAGAACACGAGGTAAGGTGCCTCATTTATTGGCTTATATTGGAGTCATGAACTCTGTGTCCGGCTCCTTGGGGAGGTTGCGGCGGTATTTTACATCACTATAGTGGTCTGGGAGGTAAGGTATGGACAAAAGATCCATTAGCGAGTGATGTGAGAAGGCGAAAAGATTCAGGTTGCTCGAAAGACAATAAGTAGATGCTATCTAGAAAGACGGTGCCCTGTCTTTATTACAAGTATAACTCATCTTCCGTCTATTGTCTCTTCCAAATGACAAAAGAAGAAAAGAAGTGTAATTCAATTCAGTTTTATTTATATAGTGTCAAATCACAACAACAGTTGCCTTAAGGTGCTTTATAATGTGAAATAAAGATCCTATAGTAATACAAAGAAAACAGAGGAAAGTCCAACAATAACATAACCAAATCTGTATTTTGACTGACCCATCAAAAAGTCTGTTAGTTACATTATTTCTTTAACTCTCATGAAAGCATTTGCGCTGTCGGGCATTATCATGATGACTGATACTTTAAGTGGTTTCTGACATGTTTGGTGAAGAAGTTTTATTTGCATGATACCATCTTAAATTTTAGTTTTATTTATATTTTCCTAAATTTTTCTGAATTTACTTCTAAAAAGAATGAAGGAACTAACACAGATTCCTTTACCCTTCATTTCTCTGTGTCAGAGCGACTTGTTTATGAAGTGAGACAAAAGTGCCGCAGCTTAGAGGGTAAGTGAAACATTCTCTGTGTGCTCTTGCTTGTAGCAACCCCGAAGGGCCTCTCGGGAGGCACCGACACACCTCTTATTTGTACCTGTTGTTGACGGGCAAAGCTGATGAAATGCATGCATCTGTGTTCACAAAATAACAATGAGTAAAAATGAGGAAATGGGTTTTCTGTTATTTCATCTACCTTATTAGCAGCTTTGTTTGTTTTGTCATAGCCTGCTAGCCAAACTAACTAGATCTAGACCTACAGTTGTGGTCAGATGTTTACACACTCTTATGGTCATGAATAATAATTTGGGGCTCAAACATATACATACACCCCCACTAACATCTCATTCAATCTCTCTTAGCAAGTTGCAGCTCAACCCTTCTGAGCCATCAGCAAGCTTCTGGAATAATTATGGCTGTATATCTGACTGGTCTTCTAGCTGGTATTGACAGAATTAATTTAAATTTGTTGGTTTTCTGGCACGGACCCATCTTTTAAACATAGTACACAAATTTTCAATAAGGTTCAGGTTGAAGCCTTGGAAAGGCCATTCCAGAAGCTTAATTTTAACCTGCTTTATTCATTTTAAAATCAGTTTTAATGTGTATTTGGGATTGTTGCCATGCTGGGACATCCAATTATATCAAAGTTTCAACCAGCTGTTGATTTGAGGTGAAGTTAAAGGATTGGGTGACGCTACCACCATGCTTGACAATTACCTGACAGCTGGACAGCGAAGTGTTTCTAGATTGAAACACTCACCTTTACTACTCTAAACATGCTTCTTGCTGTTGTTGCCTCTCCTTTTTTTTATGCTGGCAAAGAGAAACTACCAGTCATGATCACTAATGAGAAGCTAACAGGCCTTGTCAAGTTAAAAGACATTGCAGAACCTTCAGCACCAGTTATTCAAATATTTAAGTGAGTGTGTGTATACTTCTGACCCTGTTTAGATAAGAGAAAATCCAAAATAAAGTCAAACTTGTGCAAAGATGTATGCTGTGCAATCATCTCACTCTGGAAAAATAACAGGAAATCATTAAAAGTACAAATTACCCTTCGTGTCCCATGATGAGCGTATGGAAACTTCTGACCACAACTGTATCTCATATTCAAATTGTTTCACAGAGGTGTGAGTTCTGGGTGCTCACTCCTCTCAGAGCTCTGCCTGTTAAATGCTAACATGGTGTTTCTCTTACTGCAGACATCTGTATCTCCTGTGGAAGTCTGAATGTTAGCCTTGAGCACCCTCTTTTTGCTGGAGGAATGTGTCAGAGTTGCAAGGTAAGCAAGGCTTAGACTTGGACTCAACTAGGGTGTTATTAAAAGTCACAGCAAATTTCCTAATAAACAACACATATTTTAAGCAGCAACTGATGTGACCACGTGCCTTAGAGTATATTTTGGATATTTTTTGCAGAACTGCTTCCTAGAATGTGCTTATCAATACGACGACGATGGCTACCAGTCATACTGCACTATCTGCTGCGGGGGACGAGAGGTGCTCATGTGTGGGAACAACAATTGTTGTCGGTAAGGTTTCTATCATGAGAGCCTGTGTTATAATTACATGGATGTGCATGGAGTCTGGTAGAACTAGATTTAGTCTACATATACAGCTACACATTACCTGACCTGAGCACAGCTTTTTTTTTATAGTTTTGATATGCTAAGTGGTTGAGACAACAGTTGGATTTTTAAAACCATAGCTATGAGGGATTTTCTTGGTGCAAAGTTGACAGGAAGGCAACAGTAACTGAAATAACTGCTCATTACAACCGAGGTATGTAGAAGAGCATCTCTAAATTTGCAACACGTCAAACCTTGAAGCATTAGAAGCCTACAGCAGCAGAAGACCACACCAAGTGGCACTCCTGTGAGCTAAGAACAAGAAACTAAAAATAACTGACCTTCCATAACCTAAATCTACTGTTAGTAGAGTATGAAAGGGTCTTTAAAAAACCTTGCAATCTTTGCAAACTTCTCAAATGCTTTCTTCACATATTTATTACAGGATGTTCAGCCAGTCGACGTGTTCTCAAATCTCTTTGTCATAAAAAATACTCATAAAATTATTGCTTAATGAAGAACATTGTGAAGCTGTGTAGCAAATAACAGCAATATTTTTTATTTTTGAATAGGACAGTGGTTAACATGTACTTCTTGTGCCTCTAAATTTACAGTTGTTTTTCCAGCACAGATAGCAGGATTGTGCTTTTACTGCTCATATTGGATGCACAATAAAGGCTTTGTGATGGGTCACTAATCTCATAGCAGTGATGTAAGGCAACGTCGTGGCGGTCCAGTGGAGAACTTGCTGATAGCAAATATTTTATAAAGTGTGGTTGCACTGTATTTCTGTTGAATAGGGCATTGTTAAATATAAAGAAACAGACTGGTGTTCTCACACAGTTAGACTGAAGTCTAGAAAAATACCATTGAGAACAGATTGAGCTTTGTCAGAGGCATGCTGGACTGATCAGAAACAATGCTATTTTTGGATGGTGGCGCTTGACATTTGGATGACATTGTTGACGATAACTTGCTGCTTCTCAAAACCCACAAACCCCATAAAAACCTTTTTATCTAGACCTTTTAAATATAAAACAAAGAGTGATAATGAAACTGTGCACCTTTTCTTGACCTATGACTGATAAACTGATATAGAGAGGAGAGACATGTCAGTCATGTATAATTATATTTAAAGGACACAGATATTCTCCTACGATCATGACGGTCAGCAAACCCCCTCATACGAGTCCTTGGTACTCATTGGTTGATTTTGTTTTTGATCTCAGCCTGTAAATATTTGGAATTGTATCTTGCCTACTTGATGAAGTATTCAAACCACCTTTGTGGTTGTTCTTATTACAGCAGGTGACTCCAGGGCAACATTTGTCTGTCATAAAACACACACTGATAGCTGGTGACTTTGGAGGCCATGTGAGTACAGTGAAGATGTTGAAGACGCAATTTTGAGATTATTTGTGCTTTATATCAAGGTACATCAGAAGATGGGTACACTATGATCATAAAGGGGGTGGATGAGGTCAGCAAGAGTATTCAAACTGGCTGTAGTGTTAAGACCAAATTCTGACCTTACCATCTGAACGTAGCAGAAGAAATCGAGACTTATCAGACCAGGCAACAGTTCTCCTGTCATCTACTTTCCCATTTTGGTGAGCGTCAGTTTCCTGTTCTTAGCTGACAGAAGTGGCACGCGGTGTGGTCTTCTACCACTCCAACCCATTAACCTTCAAGGTTTTAAGTGTCGCATGTTGAAAGACGCTCTTCGGCATACCTTGGTTGTAACAAGTGGTTATTTGAGTAACGGTTGGTTTCCTATTAGTGTGAAGCAGTTCTCCTTGGACCTCTGATATCAACAAGGCATTTTTACCCAGAGAACTGCTGCTCAGTGGATATTTCATCTTTTATGAACCATCCTCTGTATTCCTTTCTAATCTGGTAATAAACTATGCCAGATGCATCTGGCTTTGCTTTTGGCTAATAATTACCCTGGCAATCAAATTTTCAACAGAAGCATTGTACCACTCTGTCTTCTGTGTGTGGGGGGCTCTTTCAGTCACAACTTCCCGTTCCTCTTCTAGTTAAACCATTACTGCTAGACCAAACATTTCTCCTTACAGTCCTACTGGCACTAACGAAAGACTTAATAGACTTATTTGTTGAGTTTTTTTAAACGATTTTTCCTAAAAATGCAAATAACCTGTGTAGTGGAGGTATCAGGGATAGACACGGTTATGGCACTGATTCACTCCATAGCACTACGGTCACCCTGGTGTGTCAGCCAGAACACCACTTAAGGCCAATTCTCCCAGAGCATGGGAAAAAAAAAGCTTAAGGTTTGGTTTGAGGAAGTTTATTTCCTTCACAGCTCAATTCCCGTGGCTGTAATCATGTGTGTGTGTGTGATTTTCTACAAAAGAAGTACATAATACAAATAAGTGATAAATAAGGTGAAGAGATAAGTGACATATCCAGATATAGTTAACATAACCATACATAAAGAAAGGAGCACAGTACTGTAAGGCAGTAATGCTAAACACAAAAAGGTGTATCTCTACATAAATCTATCCTTTAAATGAGCAGAGCAATGTAGTACACTTCTACTGCTTACACTATGCCAACTAAATAGCATTACTGCGAGGTTAAGTTAACGTCAGTACAGAGGAACTACTTCCAGTAGTTGTACAAAATAAAGGCTCCTCCATTATGATCCGCCGTAATGCTTTTATGCTTTTATTGCGATGGGGAAGTGGGAGCATGATACTTCTGGTTGAACTACAACCCGCATTTTAGCGGTGCTCTTAACAAATTGTCCGCTATAAACTCCGTATTTTAAATTAAAGAATCACGAGCACCACATATACCATACAGGGAAGCTCTGGTAACACAGGAATTACGTTAGAAACATTGAGGATCGTACATGTGGCAAACTAAAGCCAAACCAGGATGAAGTAACTGACATCAATTAGCATGTGAAATGAGGCTGAACTCACGCATTGCGTGCGTGGCCTATACCGCTCCAACTATGAACTACATTAGCTCCTAAATGGTAAATATATCACAGTATCAACACAAATAAAGCAACATGCAACACAGGTTAATACTCACTTACCATTCACACACACATCATATCCCACAGGAATCAGTGCACCCCCATCGGTACAACACTGCTCATCCGACACTAAAACTGCCCACCTTCCTAACTGTATGACATCACCTGACAGTGGGCTGGCTCAAACTAACAGGTTAAATGCTAAATGAACAGTATATAAACTCGTATATAAACTTACAAACACCTGTATAATAATTCAAATAGAATTATCCTATGAACTTTGGGGCCTTTTATACAACCTGGGTGAGCCCCATCAAACATGCAGAAGTGTTTTCACTTGCACGTTAGATTTCCTGCATTTCTATTCTCAGATCAAGACCATTTTAAACAGTTAATATTTTATTTTGGTCTTCTAATGGAAAATGCAGTCTATCACATTTAGTCACTTAGTCGCTTACTGTACTTAACACTGTGACTGCTTTTTATAGGTAGGGTTAGCTATCATTTTAGAAGTAAATGTCCTTATCCTTGGCGCAGGTGCTTCTGTGTGGAGTGCGTGGACCTTCTTGTTGGTCAAGGAGCCGCCCACGCTGCCATCAAAGAAGACCCATGGAACTGCTACATGTGCGGTCAGAAGAGTGTGTTTGGTCTGCTGGAGCGTCGTAGCGATTGGCCCAGCCGTCTCCAGCGCTTCTTTGCAAATAATCACGATCAAGATTTTGTAAGTAATTGACCTTTAGGCCATAAATCTCAATCACCATCTGACTGAGGAGTCTGTCTCCTTTGTGTCTCACTGTTGCCCCCTCTGCCAATAATTTCAGGATCCACCAAAGCTTTACCCCCCAGTCATGGCGGAGAAGAGGAAGCCCATTCGTGTCCTGTCGCTATTTGATGGCATAGCCACAGGTTAGACAATGTTCCCCAGTTTGTGTTATCAAAAATGAGATGGATTTATTTTCTTCCTTTATTAGTCGGAACGTTGCCATGTATCAGTCACTGCACATGAGAAATTTCATACCATATATAACTAGCTATACTATAACTATAGTAACTAGCGTTACTGCTATTGGGAAGAATTGAACTGAATGTTCATTTTTTGTGTTAGTCATCATAGGATTTATTTATTAGGGATAGCTCCAGTTCTTCAGATCAGATCATTTAAGTGGACAGATTTTTTTAGACTGCCTCCTTCTTTTCTTTTTAAAAAAAAAAAATCTTTACTACACCCTGGGCAGGACTGCTGGTGCTCAAAGAACTTGGCATCCAAGTGGGTCGCTACGTAGCTTCTGAAGTGTGTGAAGACTCCATCACTGTGGGTATCGTCCGGCATGAGGGTCGTATCATGTACGTTGGAGACGTGCGGAACATCACGCGCAAACATGTGAGTTTATCTTCCTGTTGTGTCTGAGTGCCTTTTTTGCTTTGTTTTATGCTTTACATTTTTCCTATAATGTCCCATGCAAAAAGTATTTCAGACCACTGAAATCAAAGGAAAAATGTATACTTTGTGACATTACCTGGTGACCTAATCTAGGTCCTCCTCATGCTTTCACGCACATACATGCGCTGCATGTACATACATGCCTCAGACTACTTCTTTTGTTTATACCAAGTTATAATAATACAAATGCATTAAAGGTGAATCTAAAGTCACAGAAACTGAAATGTATCCACTCGGGTTTTGGACATATTGCCACACAGATCCCAGACCTGCAGCAGTTACAAAGACTGGTCATAACAAATATAGGAACTGTTTTAACACACAGATATTATTTTTAGTGTTTAAAAGGCATATATTCAATAAGTTACTAAAAAGAGACGCCAAACTTGCAGATGGCTATATCTGATTACAAATTGTACTAAGTAGCATTAGATATCATTTTCTATTGTGGAAAAACCAGAAAGAATTAAATGCAGACTCTTCTAAACAGAAAATGTGGATATTTTTAAGGCTTAACATTATGGTTGTTTACCAGATGTACAAATGACCGACAGTGAGACCATGGTTTTCTTTGACACTTTACCTTGTCATATTAAAATCAACAGTGGAGACTAGAAGACAATAAAGACATTATAAAACATTCAAGCTCTACCATCCGTATAGCTTGTTTTATTAGTATTTACTACTCACTAGGAGTTTGCTGGTTCAGTTCATAACCCTAATCCTGACTCTGACTCTTTTCTCTATACAGATAAACGAGTGGGGTCCTTTTGATCTAGTTATAGGTGGAAGCCCATGCAATGACCTCTCAATAGTCAATCCTGCAAGGAAGGGTCTTTATGGTAAGTTTAAATGAGTCCACTGCTCTTTTGCTTTGCTAATGTATTAGTTGGGAAATTCATTCATATATAAAGTCAATGGGCTAAATAAATCACTAGAATATAAGGAGTTTATGTCTTTTGCTTTGCTTCAGCACCTTGTTTAATACCTCTTTCTATCTCACAGAGGGCACCGGACGCCTGTTCTTTGAGTTTTACCGACTGCTCCATGAGGCTCGGCCGAAGCAGGGAGAAGACAGGCCTTTCTTCTGGCTCTTTGAAAATGTGGTTGCTATGGGCGTCAGTGACAAGAGGGACATATCTCGCTTTTTAGAGGTTAATTTCTTTACTGATACCTGTAATCTTTACCTGCTGTAGGCTGTAGCTGTATGATGTGCCGCTGGTGAAGTGGGTATTGTTGGGTTTTGAATGCCCTCTTGTGGCAATAATTCATTATCTTTAGGCAAAAATTATGAGAATGGAGCTCTGACCTCTTGATCTTCATTCAACAGTTTAATATGCCATCTTTAATGCGCTGCAATCTACTCCTAGATAGTGTTTCTGGTTATCTGTTAGGTGAAGCCCTCATTAGCTGTTGGAATAAAATACTCTCTTTTTTTAAATGACTGGCCACTGAGGAAACTGACAACTTGGAAGTTTAATTTGGACTCTTTTCTGTTATATTAACATTGTGCTATATAATGAAATTGTTGTTGTTGTGCGATTACACTTTTATTATTCTGTATGCAATCACAAGCTTTTTACCTTTGTTGCTTCCTGATTGGTGCTTGTTGTTCCTCGCCTCTGTTTTCAGTGTAACCCAGTGATGATCGATGCCAAGGAAGTGTCAGCTGCCCACCGTGCCCGTTACTTCTGGGGGTAACCTTCCTGGCATGAACAGGTTGGTGTATGAATGGTGAGAGAAGAAGTAGTATTTAACAAAAAAAGTAACACTATAAAGGGACTGCATATGTAAAATTATACATTATACGGTCATGTTAAAACGAAGTAAAACCTAAATTCTTTAGTCCTTATCAAGTCTGAAAATTAGGCAAAAACAAACCAGAATGAACAACAACACAGGACATGTTACACTATGTTGTTATTTTTTTTTTAAAGTAAGCCAAAAAGAAAAAGTAGTGTGTGAAAAACTAATCACACCCTGTGATTCATTATAACTTTTAGGTGCCATAATTTAAAGTTTTTGTTTTCTGCATGACTTTATCCATCTCTCATGTTGCTGTGGAGGAACTTCCTCCAGTTCATTGAGATTTGCAGGCATTTTTATGGTAAATTTATGTGGTATAGTTTATTTCAGCTGTTTCCTTTTTTAGTTATTCTGTTTCAGATTTGCTGCTGTGCTTGGGATTATTGTCATGTTGCATGACATCATTTTGGCCAAGCTTCAGTTGTTAAACAGATGGCCTCAAATTTCGCTTTAGAAATCTTTGGTATACAAAGACTCAATGACTTCAAGATGCCAAGGTCCTGTGGCTGCAAAACAAGCCCAAACCATCACCCCTCCACCACCGTGCTGACAGTTAGTATGAGGTGTTTGTGCTGATGTGCTGTGTTTGGTTTTGTGCATTATAGCCACACATGTCCACTTTGGTCTCATCTGTCCAAAGGACATTGTTCCAGAAGTCTTGTGGTTTGCTCAGATGCATCTTTGCAAATCTAAGCCATGCTGCAATATTCTTTTTAGAGAGAAGAGGATGTCTCCTGACAACCCTTCCAAGTAAGCCATATTTGTTCAGTGTGTTTTGAATTGTACCGTCTTGAACTGTAGCATTTAACTATCTAATTGAGGCCTGTTGAGGCTGAGACGTAGCTCTTATTTTTTTGTAATTTCTCGGAGCATTGCATGGTCGGCCACTGCTGAGATTGGCAGCTGTCTTGAATGTTTTCTGATCGTGAATAATATTTCTCACTGCAGAATGAGAGACCTCACACTATTTGGAAATAGCTTCTCAGAGTGAAGAGCAGCAGCAGTTGATTTTTAAAAATAATTGCTGATGTTTTTCCTCTTTGGCATTGTGTTAACACACATGGGAATGTTCCTGATGAACAAACTGCTTAAACCTTTTGTATTTTAGAGGTGCTTGCTTGCTGTTGATCAATTAATCGAGTGAACTTGATTAGCAGCACCTGGTTGCTACTTATTCTCTTAATTCCTGTTGAAGCAGTGTGGAAGAAGAAGTGTGGCCTTAGTTTCTCACTCACTGCTTCTGATTTTTGCTTGTTAAATAGATAGTCACAAGTGTGGTATGTCATGTTTTGTAGGTCCTTTGAGGTTTTATGTATCATATTTTAAGACCTGCTAAAGAGTTTATGGGAAAACAGAATTTCAAGGAGCATACTTTCTTTTTTACTATGACTATAGATAAGAGAGTGATAGTGACTCATACATACCCAATTGATTTGGCTTCTTTTTTCCTTTTTTTAAAAAAGAAAACTATTCTTGTCCTGGCAGATTATCTTCTGTTTTCTCTCCGACGAAACATTATAATACTGCATTCAAAGCATGGAACAGCAAATTAGATTAGATTATCTCCAAAATCAATGAATCAAAATGAAGTGCCATTCTGGCATGGACTGAAACTGATTTCAGTGGCTAGATTAGAAGTAATTTCATACTTCCGGCACAGATTTTTTTTTTCTTGTTTAAAATTGCAGATAAAGGCCGATGAAGTAGAGACTTGTAGTATAGCAGATCCAATTCAGTCTATTATGCCCTACTTTCACATTTGTAAATGGGACCTTTTACTACCTCCAGCTCCATATTTTTTATTCTTGGACTCTATTAGTGTAGCTTTGCATGATTCACAGTTCAAAATAATAATTTGATATCTTTTTCTGGGCCCCAGTTCCTCCCTTGGCTCAATCCCAATGTCTACATTTACAGACTCAGAGACTTAGGCTATTCCACTGTGACATTATGAAGTGCATGAAGAGCTCTCTGCTAGACATTATCCACAGTTTCACAAGTCTGCATTTCTGTAGACTAAAGACAGTTACTCAGAGTTTGTAGCAATGTGGCATTAAATGCAAGGTTGTAGGGGAGGCCTTAGAAAAAAGGTACAGTTATCAGAGGAATGTAGCATGAGCTTTATTGCACACCTAGTAATGACAAAATTGACTGCTTTTGACTGTTACATTTTGTAGCAGTCTGCAGGGAAAGAGTCTTTGACATAGCAATGTCAAAGATTTGCACTCCCCAGGGTTATTTGTACATACACTCACTCCATCCATCTGTTTTCTTCCACTCATCTAATTCAGGGTGGTGGTTGGGCTGGAGTCAGTATGGACAAGTTGTCAGTATATTGCAGGGCCTAACACAGAGACACGGACACCATTCACACCTATTAACAATTTAGAATCACCAGTGTCTCCCACAGCCCGTGTCTATCTAGAAAGGTCCGTGGCGGCCAGCTGGTGAACTCAAACCCACATCCTTCTTGCTTTGAGGTGTCAGTGCTGACAACCGCGTCACCATACCCTGACCTGTTATGTAATTGTTTGAACCTTAGTCCATGCTTAATTTTATTAGCATCCACTATTGTAAGTGTACATAGAGAACAGGAAAAAAATTAAATGCATGTTAGATTTAAATAACGTGCTAAAGTGTAAATTGTTCATTCTCTCTTTCAGGCCTTTGACTGCCATGTGCACTGATAGGCTGGAACTCCAGGACTGTTTAGAACATGGCAGAACAGCCAAGGTACTTGCAGCATTTCTTTCAATACACATCGTGCTCGCTCACCGGTGCACACAAAAACTCATGAGTCTGGCAGCTGTAATCTCAGTGATGAATCTGATTCATTCAATTAAAATACAGTAGAATATCCGAGTTGATGGTGTGTGTTTGTAGACAGTAAAGCTGGCGTGCCAGAATGTCATACTAGAGGACGGTTCTTTAGATGCAAGGGGGGAGCAAGCGAGTCAGAAACCCAGGGCACAAAGGTGAAGCAGGTCTGATGAGAAACGGTTTATTCCCAGGCCAGGAAGCAAGAATGACAAACAATTCTAAAAGCCATAAGCAATAAAATGTTGTCAAGGTACTAAAATTCCCAGGAATAAACAAACCCAATATAAAAAAACCCTTATAAAACGCAATGTTCTATGCGCTCTAAAATCAAACCCCGTCCCACAATGTAACTGTCCCACAGCCAAGGACGAATGTTTGTTAGGTGTGTCACAAGCAGGGCAGAAATCCCTGTTCCAGAGCGGAGTCCATGTGAGCCTCGTCCCAGGAAGACGAGGAGAAGCCTTCTATCCCCCTCTCGTCCCTTTACTTAGCCCTTCACATCCCTGTCCGGCTCGAATTCTGCACTGGAGTCTGTTGCTCGATGCCACCACGGCTCCCCTTGCGTCATCGCCCTGTAAGTAAACAAACAGGGGCCAGAACCATCGTCCCGGAAGCTGGCCTTGCTTATAGCCATGGCGACCGTCTCTCAACACGGCTGCACAACGGTGGAGACACTACTCACAAATGCAGCCAGAGGTATACCTCGGCGCTGTCAATCACACACATTGTCTCCTACTGTCGCCATTCCTGCTGCTGGGACTGGGTCGCCACGTCACGCTGACCAGACTGTCTCCAGATGAGGTGTCGCACCCCCATGATCAGGCAGCGGGTCCCTCTTTACCAGCTGGCCTTCATGCGTTCCTCTCCATATCTGGGGCCTCTCTCCTTCCAGTGCTCAGCTAGCTTCCTTTTAATAGGTCCTTTAAACAGCTGATAGGCCGCCTTTGGACACACCTATGCCTCAGGAGGTGACTGCTATCAGCTAATTTGTCCCATGCCCAGCCAGTCCACAGTGGATTAAAACATGATCGGGAGGTCGGGGGTTCAAATCCACCGAATGGCTACCCTGAGGTACCCCTGAGCAAGGTACCTTCCCTACACACTGCTCCCCGGGCGCTGGATTGGCTGCCCACTGCTTCACTGAATGAATGGGTTAAATGCAGGGAGTAATTTTCTTACAGAGGATTAATAAAGTATAACGTATACAGAAAAAAACATGCAATACAACCAGAATAAAATCGTGCAAATAAAATTTACACTCACAAATAAACACTAAAATCAGAATAAGACCAATATAAAAGATAAATGCAAATTTCCACTGTGGGACATGTTTGGATTTTGTAATACGGTTCATTTGATTCAGGTTGTAAAACTCTGCACACTGGTGGCTCCATGTGGCAGCTAGATGTAATAGTTTCAAATTCAATTCATCCCAAAAAAATCAGCCTTGACATGACTCAGAAACGAAGTTTAAACTAAAAGACAACTTTATTGCAGAGCTTAAACTTCAACAAAGAACAAAGTACTCCATGTCCAAAAAACTAGGAAACAAAACTTTAACGAAAGAAGACACAACCATGAGGGAGGTAAACAAACATGGAAACAAGACTGGGCCAGAAAAGGAAACGAGAGGCGGGAATAACCAGGGATTCTTAAACCAGCCTAAAACCAAGAAACCAGAACACAAAAAACAGAGGACTAAAACCAATACAGAATCATGAAATAAAGATCAAATATACAAAGCTGAAGACTCAAAACTCTGGGACCAAGATCCAGGGACAGGTCTTCACACGGGAACCTCATGTTTACCAAATCATCTGATCACGATAACCTGAACATTTTAGAAAAGGTATCTCAGGTTTTGTAAGTATGTTACGCAGCAAGGACATAAAAATGGCACAAACTAATTTTTTTTTAAATTGTCCTCCAGTTTGGCAAGGTGAGGACTATCACTACCAGGTCTAATTCCATCAAGCAGGGAAAGGACCAACACTTCCCAGTCTACATGAATGAGAAGGAAGACATACTGTGGTGCACTGAGATGGAGAGGTATGTAAACATAATGATTTCAACTACTGTGTAGGCTTTTTTTCAGAGGTCAGAATTTCAAAATTTTCTTCCTTTGTCTTCCCCTGTCTGCTCGCTGGTTGCACGTGTGGTGTGGATGGTTGCTCGCATCAGGGTCTTTGGTTTTCCAGTCCACTATACGGACGTATCCAACATGAGCCGACTGGCGAGGCAGAGGCTGCTGGGCAGATCATGGAGCGTCCCGGTTATCCGCCACCTGTTTGCACCACTCAAAGATTACTTTGCCTGTGACTGAGCAGTCAGAAAATTAGCTCAGAACCATTTAGTATGAGGTGCCGTAAGGGGCATTATTACTGAAATGCTCTCACACACACTACTGAAAACCAAGGCATTTCAGCTGAACAGGAAGGTGTTGCAGTGTTGCCAACTTAGCAACTTTGTCGCTATATTTAGCAAGTTTTCAGACCCCCTTTGCGACTTTTTTTTCTAAAAAACGACTAGTGACAAAACTGGCGACTTTTGCTGGTGTTATTAGGAAGACTTATGACCACTTTTTGACGTGAAAGCACATATCGCTCTTAGTCTCAACAAGCAGCGGGTGATGCTGTGGGCACTTCGCCCACGCCAAAGCGCTCACAGGCAGCAGATCGTCCTCACGCAGCAGTCGCCCCCAGCTGCTGTCAGAGCAGGAGATGCTGACCCCTACGCATCCAAACTGCAAATGAATCGCGCATTAGCAAAGCAGCTGCTCCCACCCTGACTGTAACGCAGTCAGTTCTTCTTTTACTCTTACTTTTTGCAAATCACAAGGTTTAAAACTACTTAAACACGCACACACACTTTTTGTGTGTGTGTGTGTGTGTGTAACTCCGCCAGAGTGCCTCTTTTGGGTCACTTTTGCCGGTACCAAGCCCGGATAAAGGAGGAGGGTTAGAATTGTGACATTAAAAAAAAACAATAATTGCTCAAAGAATTTAATTTGTAGTTCTAAATATATTCTAAATGCATTTAGGGTGTTTTTTTACTCACTTTATGTCTCTTCCACAATGATATTGCTCTCTCCTACAACATAGGTTACAATTACATAAGCATGACCAATTATGCAAATTAGGCAATGACATCATTTAGCGACTTCTAGCGACTTTTAGGACAGCTAATAGCGGCTTTCCTTACTGAGGATTTGGCAACACTGCCCTATCCAGCTGAAACGCCTTCCTATTCAGCTGAAATGCCTTGGTTTTCAGTAGTGTGTGTGAGAGTGTTTCAGTAGTGTGTGTGAGTGCGTTTCAGTAGCGTATGTGAGAGATAAAATTTCAGTAGTGTGTGTGAGAGCATTTCAGTAATAATGTCCCTTATGGCACCTCATAATTTAGGAACCACAACTGTATGTTGTGACTAGAAACAAGAGCCTTGATCCTCAAATTATACTCTGGTATAATTTGTAAGCGAAACATTGATATAGATTTCACATTATTTCTTGTATTTGAATTGCAATTCTATTTAATTTTATATATCATTTTACAGTAGAGCCGCTGCAGTGTTATCAAGTATTGTTTATTTGTTTGTGCAAGCTATACTTGAGACTATGCTTTCTTCTCAAGACACGAAGACAGAAGAGTGCTAAATAAGTCTTGTAAGAGAGAGGGATAGGAATACATTGGGAAACATCAGAAAGACAGGAAGTAGGATATTTTTTTCAAGATATGTGAAATGTTTCTGCTGTGTGAGCGTACTGCGAGACTCCCACCTGCAGTGCAGCCATGCTTCCAGCTACTGAGCCTCACAGGGATGTTTCCTTCAGTGTCAAGAGAGCTGTGTCTCTGAGAATCCAAAACACCAGATCACATATACCTCTTTGTTTACAGTTTCTATACACAACTGAAGGTAATAAAGGTACTACTGTAATATGGTTACAATACCATGGTGCTCCAAGATGATATGAAACATCATAGCCCATGTGGCAATGCATTTTTAGACAATACGGAGCGCTTTAACCTGTTGCTGGATTAACTTTTGTTTGACGTTTTTACATTTAACGAAAAAAAAAAAATGTTGTGAGCCGTTCGGTTGACCGACGTTTGACTGCAAAATAGAGCTTATACTCTTTTCTGCGTTTTTACAGTTATTACACAAGTTTGTACTGGTGCTCTTTTAATCTCTCAGCCTTGCTACACTCAGGCTCACTGTCTGGATCTGCACAAACAGAAAGTGAAGCTAGCCACATGGGAGATGATGTTTTCTGTCATTCAAAAGAAAAAACTTAAGATCGAAGTCTGTGATGAGCTACTTTTTTCTAGTTTCATCATGGCCAATGACATTACTGTACAATTATTAGTAAGCGTGGTCGCTGTGAAGGAGGGAGAGCGACCAGGCCGGGTAACTCTCCTCCTCGGCTTCCACCTCTCTAAACTGAATAACTGTCAGGTGCAAATACTCAACAATATGGTGCCGCTTCACAGAGTTCTTCTACCTTTTTATAGCAATTTTGTGCTGTTTTATCAACATTATCAAGCACTTTTATACGTACACTTTCTTTTTCTTTTTTTAAAAAAAATATTTCTTGTGAATTGGTTTATTTTTCGTTTAGTTTAATGATGTGAACTGATCAATCCTCGTGTAATATTTTTTGTATACAGTAGGGCTGTGCCAATAGAAGTGAAAGAATGTTTTGTTTTTTTTTTATATGTGAAACCATGTTATTTGACTCGGTGTACAGTAGATGGATTGTCATTTGTAACCTCCAACTCCTTTTCTCACCTTCCATCATCCATATTGTTCTCTGTTTCGAAGCAGCGATACAGTATGTTGCCACGTAAATTCAAGGAATGTCTATTGCTATTAAGATTGTAAAATGTAAGGCAGCGTCAAAGAGCTGTGTTTCCTGCTTTGTAAAATATTTTGTCCCCTGTGAAGGACAGTAGGGCCGCTGCCATTTGCTTGATAAATTCTAGTCGTCATGTTGGCAAATTGTAAGCGCCGATCCAAATTATGGATTACACGCGCAAACTAAATTCTCTTGATTGTAATCCTTAAGCTAAACACAGAGGATTTAGGCTGCAGTTTGTCAAAACAAAAGCCTGACACAGTGTTTGACACGGATGTCAGCACTCAAAGAGTAAAGAATAAGAGCAGATGCTATCGCTTATCTAAATCATATTTAAGATTTGAAATTTAATTTCTTAATGTAATTAATTTCTTAAGTGACCTTATTGCCATCCTTTTTGTCCATGCATGGTGGCTCAATATGAGCTCTCGTGCTTTGTATTTTATCAGATGTTATCCCCCTCTCCACCTTTAATACCTAACGTCACATTCATGGTTGTACATTCTGTACATAGAGTTTTCTGGTTGCTGTTTTCAATTTTTTTCTTTTCTTTTTTTTAATTACAAATGAGATGTACAAATATAATTCTTTGCTAATATATATCATCAAATAGAAAGAAAATCTTAGGTCGAAAATAAAAATCATTGACAAATTTCATTCAAAGCTTCAAGCATTAGATGTAGAGAGATTCCAAGTCCGCTTTTTTTTTTTTTTTTTTCATTTTGATTTGTTTGTTTCAAGTGAATCCAGATTGGATGTTTTGTGATCTTAACATTGGCCTAAAGACAGCTTTAAGATGGACGGTCTAAACTTCACTGCACAGCCCTACACGGTGGTGTTTTTTTAAACTTCTGTTTCTTTTTGTAAGACTTTAAAAAGAGGGATTGTAGGCGTTTCCGATGGTGCTAAACATTTTATCTAATCCAGAAAAATGTATTTGATTGGAAGACAAATAAACATGTCTTGACAATGACTGTTTTAAGTTCCTTGTAGTAATGAAAAATAACTATTATTTCACTCATATAAATATATTAACAAAGGCATTTTAACTTTGTACTTGAAAAAATAAGGATAACAAATAATGAAAGGTTTGCTATATTGTTTTAGACTAGAGATTGCTGTAGTCGGTGCTTATCTGTGGGAAAATTGTGTGAGAAAAAAAATGGTAATAACTTTTACTGTAGCATAATGTATGCTTAATGCGCATTGCTTCTTAATCCTACATTCCATGCCACAATATTCTCCATGTCTGTTTTCCGAATGTTGTTTTGAACTGACGCTTACTTGTTTCTTTGTTTTTAAAAAAAAGAAGAAAAAAAAAATCAGAAACAGCATTTCATTTTACTGGTCAAAGCAGGTCAATACTTCAGTGATACTGTTAACGCTCTGTGTGACTTTCTTTCTGTCATAACTGTTTTATGGCCTGTATGGTTTTCCTCAAGACCAGTTCATACAGCAAATGTAGCAGTCATTCTCTGCCCCATATTTACGTTTAGTGTTCAAAGAGAAGATAAAGGCTTCGTATGTACTTGTGCTGGAGAACACTTGAATAAATGTATTGTTTTTGTGCAAAAAAAGAATCACCATGAGTCTTTCTTCTTTTTTTTAATTTATTGATATCTTGTAAAATGTTTCTCTTGATGTTACACTAAGAAAATATATTTCAGATGTTCAGCACCACCATTAAGTGTGAAATATGTATCATCACCTTTTTTTTAAAGTTAGACCATTATCTGGCCCAAAACTGAAACTGACTGTGGCTAATTAATGACAAAGGTACTTTAAAATAATATCAGTGTCACATTACAGTTAAACCAATAGATGTGTTTAGACTTTTAGGGTGTCCAAGTAAGTAAGGCACAGGCTGTTGGACATGACAGCCAAAGTGATTCAAAAGTATGAATGATTTTCATTAACCAGACATGGCTTCATTGCTTCATTTGCTAGCACTTGAAGACACGTAACACATTTTAG
Source organism: Oreochromis niloticus (assembly GCF_001858045.2). Classification (NCBI taxonomy): domain Eukaryota; kingdom Metazoa; phylum Chordata; class Actinopteri; order Cichliformes; family Cichlidae; genus Oreochromis; species Oreochromis niloticus. The sequence goes on along the minus strand of NC_031983.2, from coordinate 18,544,237 downwards.
TCTTCCATTGTTAATATTTGTCCATTGACAAACAATAAGATGAGTTTGAAAGCCATTGATATTAATGTGAAAATGGGCAGCTGAAATTACATGTTATGTCTGGTGTTCTATGATTATTACTTGGATACACTCACCGGGACCTTTATTAGGCACTAGTTCTGGATTAGACCTTCTTTTGACTTAAAAACTGTCTTAATCATTAATTCTGGCATAGATTCCAGAAATATTCATTTGAGATTTTGCTCCATATTGACATGATAGCATCACAGTTGTTGCAGATTTGTTGGCTGCACATCCATGACACAAATATCCTGATCCATCACATCCAAATCTGTTGACTGTGGATGCCGTTTGAGTACAGTGAGCTCATTATCATGTTAAAGAAACCAGTTTGAGGTGATTTGAGCCGTGACACGACACAGCGAGCTACTTGAGGTCACAAAGGGCTGGGCATGGTCATCAACAGTACTCAAGTTGGGTGTGACTGTTTAAGCTCAGTTTGTAGTAGAAGACTCAAAGAGTGCCAAGAAGATATCCTTCACACCAGCAGCAACCTGAACTGTTACAACTGTTAAAAGGCAGGGCAGATTGTTTAAGCCAAAAGTTGACCCTACCATCTAAATTAGTGGCTCTCAAACGGTGGTCCGGGGACCACCAGGGGTCCTCGAGACATAGATTAGGGGTCTGCAAAAACATGTTGTCACCTGGCACTTAGTGGCATGTAAATACATGTCCATCATCCAAGGTTGATAATTGTTGCTAATGAGCACAATGGACAAATATTTAAGTCCACTTCGTCCATTTATGAAAATGCACAACCAGCTAAAATTAGAAAGTATGACAACAGTTATATTATTGAGTACCTTGAATGACAATGGAAGAACAAAATGTGTTGTGTCTTCAAGTGTTAGCATATAAAGCAATGAAGCCAGCCAAGCTAAAGCAGCATGTCATCACAATGTACCCAGAATTTTATCAGCATGAGGACTATAATTGGGTCCTTGGAAAAATTTTCCCCCGTAAGGGGGTATTTGTTAATTTGTAACTTAATCTGTAATTGTGGTATAGCCTACAATATCTAAATTATGCAGAATAAAATGATAAAAGTATAAATTAAAGTATAATTATAATGTAGTACAATTAGAAAATTATAAGCCTGTGACTGTCAGGAGCCTGTTAGCCCGTGAACATTGATATTCAGATCCAGTTTCCATGCTGCTCCAGCAGAGGATCTCTCTGTGTCTTGGCACCTGAGTTCACTACGACTCACTGCTTTAAATACAGGTGACAGCCTGCAGCTCCCCTTTGATCACATTAAACCTGAACATGCTGCCATTCTCCAGCTTCTAATTCAGCCATCAATCAGAGCTGATGAGTCGCCTGCAGTTACACTTTCTGCTAGTACCATATTCTTGCTTGCAATAGTATTTCTTCTTCTTTTCCCCCTTTACCTCATTTATAGCTGTGGCAGATGAAGCTGAAGTCGTTGCAAGATAACGCACAAAAGGTAAACGAGCTACTTATACCTCAAGGTGAACCTCATAAAGATACATAATCCTTTAAATCCGTTACATTAGTACTAACCATGAATCCTAAGGGTACTTCAATCAGCCTTACTGTACTGCTGTCTTCATAATCACCCTCTTGATCTGATAGTGGTACGGCCTCCTCAGAGTGAACACGCCCTAAGTCCAAATTAATTGGGTGCTTGGGCAACCAAGCCTTCACTGAACGCTGCTGATTGGAGCGTCACACAGTCGCACGGCCTGGATGCTGCGAGCTGCGTCAAGTTAATCAAAGAAACACCGGAAGTGTGGTGATTTTCCTACAAAATAAAATAAAGCAGCATCATAGCTAGTTATATTGAATGTATAATTTAGGTAATTTTCATTGAGTTATTTTATGCAAAGACAATATTAGTGCAGTTATTGGTTAGTTATAACTCAAGAGTTTTTTGTCAATCAGTGACAAAAATAAAAAAAACAAACAAAAAAATATTATTATTGAAAAATAATAAAGAAAGAATTACCTCAAATTATTGTCTTCCATCATATGATTTTTCTGTATCTAAAAATTACTAGATACAATGAAAATTTTATTTATTTGATAACATTTGATATAGAGCTATAAAACATGAGCTACTCTAACATATATTCTAACACATTTTTTAACATCAATAAGCAGTCTGCCATATTTCTTCTTTATGTGCAAACATGTAATTGTAGAAGACTCCCTTTCTTTCTTTCTTTATTGAGGTTGATGTTAGGTAGCAGCTGATCAATGATATACAAATCATGGTGAAAATCTACTCTATATTGTCATTACTTTACTAGAAGTGGCATTGGGCTCAACAACTGTTTTATTTTGAAAGTCGCAATAAGAAGTGTTGCTTGCATGTCATTGCTGACTTGACGGTGATGATGCTGCCTCTGATGGTCCCGGACCGGCCAGGAAGGTATCCATCTGGTGTGTGTGTATATCTCCTTGGGAAGTGCCATCCACGGATTGTGTTGAATTGTGTTTCTGTGAGAAAGTATCCAGTGATCTGAGTGGAGCAGCAGCCGGCCCATAGAGGAGGTATGTGGTCCACGTCGTCAGAATTATTAGGTCTGCTAGGCTGCAGTGACTGTGTCTGGGGAGCAAATCCTCTCCTGGAGCACGGAGACTTTGTTTCCATGCCCCTTGGCTATACGTCTGGTCCCTACCTGCTGTTTCTGCCATCCTCCCCGTGATCTATACACACCCTACAAGTGCAGCTGCATCCCTTCACCGTGCATGAGGGCAGTGTGATGATAATGTGAGGCCACTTAGATAGCAGACTGGTGCTCATTGTGGAGGAGGAGAGGAGGGCGGACTGAGAGTTAGGAGGACGCTTTTCTAGGTCGGTAATGAACGCTGTGAAGCCGATCATGCCGGATGGAGACCGGTTTCTTTGTGTCAAGTCGCACAAGTGGAAGTGTCATCGTTTCACTGCATTTACAGTTAATCAGCAAAATTGCCATATTTATTGGAATAATCATTGTGGCTGGCGCCAATTTAAAAGCACGTTTGGTTTTTACGAGGGATTTATTACATTTATTTTATGGATGAACAAGAAAAATATCTAATAAAGGGCATTTGAGCAATGTAGCAACGAAAGAAGCCTTGCGTTATAAGTTTGTAATTACCTTTATTTTATATTAAAGATTTAGTTTATCCCTATTTATCGTGCTGTGATTTCATGCAACTCAAGCTCGTATGTTTAATAATAACTAACCGCCGACAACTTCCGTACTGGTAACTGAGCTATAGGCCTCCTGATATAGCAATGACTTTATTATGCCTGTAGCTGTCCTCTCAGGCTTTAGGGGGGTAAAAAAAAGCACCTGTGAGTATCAATAGATGTATATGTAATAATGGGATATCCATCACATTATCAGATATCAGATGTGGATGTGTAAGGAGTCCATGCCTTGCAGTAAAGTTGCCGCACCCTCATACGCACGCATCCTCCATGCACACATGTACGCAAGCACGCAAGGATGGAAACACACTCACACACTACATCACACCATTAATACAGTGGTGTGGAGGGAAGGGAGGGTGTAGGTCTTAGAGACTGCTTCTTTGTCACCGATGAGCCTTTAATTACTGACAGTAATTATATCTGTGCTACCCGACAGCTGATTTCAACAAAATATTGTGTGTGTTTGTTTGTGACTTTTATGAGTTAAAACGTGTTTAGGACAGAGCAGATAAGAGTGGAGGGGTCTTTAGGACCAAGAGGCCTCGGACAACCTTACCCAAGTCATAAAAATCTACTATCTAAAACATGTCAGTAAAATAGTCCAATATTGTCTTTGGAGTAATAATTTGTTACTTACTATAAATTAATTTAATTTTACATGAGAAATGCCTAAAACCTTTGGAATTTTTCATACTGCCTGGAATAAAACTGTGGATTGGTCCAAAAATAACCTGGTTTAAGCATCTAAAACTGGAGTTAGCTGTTAAAATGTGAGGGCTTGCTACACCATCCAATTCACATGTGTATCTTTATCACAGCATTCCCACCTGTGAGCAGTTTAAATCTAAAGGCGACTATTTCATATGATAACATGATTTTAGATAATGTAAGTGCAAAACTGTGCACTTCTAATGTGTACGTACCAACCATCAGTTTAGGAAATGGAGTAGAGGCAATCAAAACCATTCTCAGTTTAAGCTAAACATATTTTACATGTTTAGCGTAGATTCTTGCAATATAACAATACAGTGAGTGTAAGCAGTGTTATGCTCCTTCGGTCCTTTCAAAAATAATAGTCTCATTGACCCTTGCTTGCCCTATTGTGACCCCTAACTGGACGCAGCTTCTTTCTATTTATTATGACGCCTCTGCACACTGAGCTGTCAGGTCTCAGGCGGTGACTGACACAGCCTACTCAGCCTTGTAGCTGATGTCAGTCACAGTGTGACAGACTGGTCCCAGAGCAGCATTACTGATCCTTCTCTCTCCTCTGTCATCTTATTCTACTGTAAAAATGAGGTACTGTAAACAAGGTTTTTTCATAGAAATGCTGCAGATTACTTTGTCAGGTGGTTATAACTTTTCTTCTGTTTTGATGTACACTGTGGTTGCTTTGAATCAGATTGCCACCCTTTAGTATCTACAAAAAGCAAAAAGTATTCAGCTGTATATTTCCCTCTTCCACACAGATCAATAGCCATGTCTTCCAGCTCAGCGATGGTGCGGATCCTGATAAAGGGTGGCAAAGTGGTGAATGATGACTGTACCCAGGAGGCTGACGTTTACATCGAGAACGGCATCATCCAGCAGGTGGGGAAGGAGCTGATGATCCCAGGTGGGGCCAAAGTGATTGATGCCTCGGGGAAACTGGTGCTTCCTGGGGGCATCGACACTAGTGTCCACCTGGAGGAGAGCTTCATGAATGCCACCACAGTAGATGACTTCTACAGCGGTACCAAGGTAACAGTCTTTTCATATTATCTCAAATTTAGAGAAGCAAAAGAGCAAACTTCATGTTTTATCACCTTTGTCAAAACAGGAAAGATTAAGATTCAGAGACCATTGAATTATTGAAAAAAAAAGCTTTCTACTGATGTTAATTTTAGTCACACTGTCAGTGATGCATCATTTTTCTGTTTTGATGCTTCTTAATATTTGGAGATCAAATATTTAGGTTATTTTAGGCAGGAATACTTTTGCTGTTAAAGTTAGAACTAAGAAGTCAGACCTCAGACACAAATTTATAGGTCACTCCTCCTCCCCTTAAGAGAGCCAGAAGTAATTTATCTATTACTTTGCAAATAAGCAGAGCACAGAAATTACGTCAAAAACTGGCACATAAAATAGTAGCGAAGCATTTAATTATAAGATCACGCTGCAAGCAGAAAAAACAGACAAACCAGCGGTACTAACATTAACAACAGCTGTTACTAAAGATATAAGAAGCATTTAGAAAAATAAATGTCACTGGGTTGCATCCAGAGTTTATTTCTCCAAAATTAGACAAAGGTCTTTTGGCAATTTTGCTCTTGGCATGGGTGAATGTTGGAGGCTGATACGACCGGGATACCCCACTCTGCTTCAGGGCACCGTGATGACTCATCACTCTGTAGTACTTTCGGCTAATGGGAGCTAAGAGGTGACGATGCTGGGAGCCGGTAGATGCTGGTGACAGACACAATTCTTTGCTGCTCCCCATCTCCGCCACTCATTCCTCTTCTCTGTCTCTCTCCTGGCCCCTCCCTGCCTGCTCCAGTATAAGTCCGGAGAAAAATGCAGATCAGTATCTGTTTCCATGGATACCGGGGTGCTGCTGCAAAGATTGCCGCAAAGCCTTTTCACTCACGCTATTGTGCTGGGAGACAATGGTTCCCAGACCCACGCCCCCCAACACCCGTACTCCGTGCACGCCACTCGAGTCTCTAGGGTCAGCTGACAGATGCTCAGTGAAGCATGATTTTCCTTAACTTGTGTCTGAAACATCTAAATCTGCTCGTAGGAGGTTAAAAAGTAGGAAGTGCTGACGCTGTAAAGAAATTATATACTTTGTAGGTTTAAAAAAACCATGATTACACTGTAAGGAGCACTCAATCCTGTGCTTTAACTGCTGAAGGATTTATATTTCCATCAGCAGGAATGTAAAGATAACCATAAGCATTAATGCTAATTGAAGCTATCACATTTATGCTTAGAGGGCTGTGCTGATTAGTAGGTTAAAGTTGTTTTAGTATTTATAGGCTTCATAAATCAGTCCATTTTGTGCTACTTAATCATTTTTAAAGAACCAACTGATTAAGTTTAAGGATTTAATTTAAGGTCGTGTCATATAGTCTCAAATTATTTAAGTCTTAAATTGCAGCTGATGATTCTAAACAAACTGAACAACAGCTTTTAAACTGAAACATCTCGGTGAAAAAATTATTATAGCAAATGAAAGAATGGCAGAGCAGTGAACACACCAAATCATTTTTTGCCAGTTATTAGACAGAATTAAATTAGACATTATAAGTGACTTCAGAGCTACTGTTTGTTGTTTTTCCAGGCTGCTTTGGCTGGTGGCACCACCATGGTGATCGGACATGTTCTTCCTGAGAAGAATGAATCTTTGCTGGAAGCCTACGAGAAGTGCCGCCACTCAGCCGACTCCAAGGCCTGCTGTGATTACGCTCTGCACATTGGAGTTACTTGGTGGGGACCCAAGGTACTGGAACACTGTCGCTCTATTTCATTGTAATACGTTTCCCCTCCATGAACTGACAATATACCCAGAATCTATTCAGAATACCTGGATTATGTTTTAAAATCATTGTTAAAATTGACTGGCAGCATTACTACATTTATTTTTACCTTGTAGTCATGAACATAATGCTCTTTAGCTGCTAATATGTCAAAGTACAAATATATGCAAAAGACTTGTTATTTTTAAAGAGGACCTGTTATGTTCATTTCCTGCTTCTTATTTTAATTCTAATGTTCTGCTATAATAGCTTTGAATTTACAGTTCAGATTAATCCTTATTCATATATTACTTGCTTATGAACGTCTGAGTTCATCTTTTGCCAGAAACGAGCTGTTTTGGCTCCTTTACCCCACCCTTTAAGACGGCTTTTTCTTTTGATTTGGTTGCCCCTTTACAACCAGTGGGTGGGGCTGTTGTGCTCATAACTCGCTGTGTGCCTGAGATGATAATGCTGACCTCATTCTTTGAATCTTTAGCCATGTTCAATATGAGCCTCCACCACTGTAACAACATAAACAGGACAGTCAAGGTAAAAAGAAAGAGCATCATTTGCCAATTCTAAGGTTTACACATCAGCACAAAAAATAACAAAACAAAACAAAAAAACATAAAAACAAAATCAGGTCCTTAGCAGGCGTTAAAATGATGTAACTGTAATCTACAATATATTACATATTACACTGTGTCATTATTTATTACATCCTTATTATTATATTTGACAATACTAAGGAAAAGCATAACAGATCCTCTTTAAAATAACTGTTTTTGCTTTCTCCTTAAATCAGGCTGGATTTCATAACTGACTTAAATTAACAAGTAAGAAATTACCCATATTTGCTTTATGACTTCATAATTGTTAAATACAATACTGGAACAAACTATTTAATTTAAAAATACCAAACTTTTTTGTAAAGATAAGAAATCCACTTTGATCCCACCTACTTACAAGAATAAAGACTGTAACGCAAATAATGGCATTAAACACTCAAATTAACTACTTCAGTTTAACCTTTTTTTTCTGGATAAGGTTATTTTGGAGATTGAGGCCACGTTTGAGCTTGTGTCATCGTTCTCCTTGTACAGGTTCGAGCTGAGATGGAGAAGCTGGTGAGAGACAAAGGAGTGAACTCCTTTCAGATGTTCATGGCTTATAAGGACATGTTCATGCTGCGGGACAGTGAACTCTTCCAGGTCCTGCAGCACTGTAAGGACATTGGAGCCATAGCGAGGGTCCACGCTGAGAATGGGGAACTTGTGTCAGAGGTAAGGGATTTACTGGGATTTACAGTGTGTGTACACAAATGAAAATATTGTAAAAATTTATTTAATTACATTTTCTATATATGTTTTAAACATTATTGCTTTTTTGTCAGGGTGCCAAGGAGGCACTGGATCTTGGCATTAGTGGCCCAGAAGGGATTGAAATCAGCAGGCCTGAAGAGGTATAAACATTTATAATTATAACTCTTAATGATATCTAAACTCTGGTCAAGGATATGAGACATTTTTTCTATGACTGAATAACTTCCTTGCTTTGATTTACTGTGATTTCCTTGTAGTTGGAAGCAGAGGCAACCCACAGGGCGATTACCATCGCCAACAGGGTGAGTAGGATGTCAGAAAAATGCAATATAGAAATAAAAATAAGGTCATTATAAACTCTAGGGATGTTAAACATAAAACATTTTAATCATTAATCTTACCACTGCTAACACTGCAATTTAACTCCAATGATTAATCTGCACAGAGCTGTTTTTGTTGGACATTTTTGTGTAAGATTGCCTTTGTGCACAACCACAGTTGATTTTAAAACCAACAATCAAGATGTGATTAAAGAGCAGACTTTAGGCTTTAATTTAAGGGCTTTAACAAAACTATTACATTAGCTGTTTAGCAACCATTTTCATGCACAGTGCCCCATTTTCAGAGGCTGAAATCTAACTGGATGGTTGACTGACAAGCAGTGTAAGTAGGGATTTTACCCTATAATCTAAAACACCTTAAGACTACAGTTATTATGATTTGGTAATATATAAATAAAACTGAAATGAATTTAATTGAATTGAACTTGAATTGAATCAGTGAGACAACAAAACTCTGGAAGTGGTCAAATCAACAATGTGGCACTTTCTTGGAAATAATGAATGCACCGGCCAGCTCAGGAACACCTAAAAGCCTGAAACACCACAAAAGACAGCTAAAGTGGATGATTGCACTGTTCTTTTCTTGGTTAAGAAAACAACAACCCTTCAAAACATCTAGCCAAGTCAACAACACTCTGGAGGAGGTAGGCGTATCATTGCCAAAGTCTGCAATCAAGAGACGCCTTTATGAATATAAATACACAGAGGCTTTAAAACAGGGTGCAAACCACTGCTTACACTCAAGAACAGGAAGGCCAGATTAGTCTTTGCCATAAAACATCTCAAAGAGCCTGCATAGCTCTAAGAAAACACAGATTTAGCAGATAAAACTCTAAATTAACTTGTACTAGAATGATGTAAAGAGAAAAGTATGTAGAAATTATTTTTATCCATGTAGTTTGTCCAGTTACTGTACTTTTGAGACTTTGAAAATGAGGATCTATGAATAAAAATAACTGTACTTCTTAAATAGTTAATATAGTGCTTTTGTATTAAAAAGTCTGTACAAGCACTTGTGGACCTAACTATATAACCTTTATGTTTTCTGTTAGGCCCACTGCCCAATTTATCTTGTGAATGTCTCCAGTATGTCTGCTGGAGATGTAGTGGCTACAGCCAAGATGCAAGGTGAGTCTCCTTATCTTTTATATTTAGTGTTACTATCTTTGAAGCAAGTGATGTGCATTAAGGGAATGTATTTCTTTGATGAGATTTGGTCTACACTTAGAAAATAAAAATGTTACTTAAATGTCTGCTTTGATGATCAGCCCGATGTCCTAAAGTCAACTCAAAATCAGTGTTTGCTTGTCTTTTAAGCTCCTTGCACTATTATTCTAGCTAATATATGTCCTTATTGAAATGTCTGACCACAGGTAAGGTGGTCCACGGAGAAACAACAACTGCCCACACTGTCCTGAACGGTATGCAGTACTATCATCAGGACTGGTCTCATGCAGCTGCCCATGTGACTGTGCCGCCTCTCCGTCTGGACCCCAATACTCCAAATTTTCTAATGAGCCTGCTTGGAAAGTGAGAAAAAAAATACTATCACATCCATCGTTAAGTTCAATTTAATATGAATGTTTCTTGTTTTTTCCACTGATTAAATAATAAATATGACTAAATATGACTTCCTTTGTCCTGCTTCAGCGACACTCTAAATGTTGTGGGGTCTGACCATCGTCCATTCACCGTCAAACAGAAAGCCATGGGCAAGGATGATTTCACAAAGATCCCTCATGGGCTTCCTGGCATTCAGGACCGTATGAGCGTCATCTGGGAGAAAGGGGTGGTATGTGTGGCTCTTTTGTTCCTGTGTGGCTGTCAGAGAACTTCCACAAATAGGACATCTGTTTTGGTGGTTATGAATGTGAGCTTTTAACAAACAGGCAGAACGAGCAGAAGAGGCACAAAAACATCTTGGTCTCCTTTTACTGGGTCAAATGATTTAGTAGCAGTTTGTGTTTTGTGTTTATCCCTAGTATTAGTAATGCATTCAAATGTGTGTGCGTGTTCTCATTTCCAGATTGGAGGTAAAATGGATGAGAATCGCTTTGTAGCAGTCACAAGCTCAAATGCAGCCAAGATCTACAACCTCTACCCGAGAAAAGGCAGGATCATCCCGGGAGCAGATGCTGATGTGGTGGTCTGGGACCCAGAGGGATCCAAGTATGAAACTCAATCCATCCATTTATCGACCGGCTCGTCTCAGTGCAGCTTTTATATCAAAGCTGTAAGGCTGATCCAGCATTTGCTTTGCTAAACTGGGTCACTTCTGTTTTTCCTTCACTGCCTACAGGATCATTTCTGTGGAAAACCAGGTGCAGGGAGGTGATATAAACCCGTATGAAGGTCTGCGCTGCCACGGTGTACCGATTGTCACCATCAGCCGTGGACGTCTGGTCTACGAAAATGGCATGTTCACATGCGCTGAGGGCTCCGGAAAGTTTTGCCCACTGAGGACTTTCCCGGATTATCTCTACAAGAAGATGGTTCAGAGAGAAAAGGTACTTGAAATACGCTTACACAGCATTGGTTACAGTTTTATAAACCTTAATTTTATAATAGGATGATACGGCACAATTGTTTCGTGTATTGTTGCACTCCCAACTGTAATGATTAAACTTCCCATTCTTTATAAAAAAAGTAGCATAATTGACAAAGCAGTACTAAAAAAGGGAAATATCATAGAAAAGGTTGAAGGTTGGTTAAAAATAAATCAGAGCTGCACTAATTTAAGTTAATTATATCATAATTTAGAAACATGTATTTTTCACCATATATTTCTCCTTAGTTATATGTATAATTGTAGTTTATTGTGATTTTATGTCTCATCCTCCGTAGTGGAACTACAAGAGATAGAAAGCTAGAAAATCAAAAAACGAATTTGTATATTTAACCAGAGTTGACCAAATAGATGTCATTCAATTGGGATATTCTGTGAGAGGGAAAATGTTGGCGATTGTTGGAGCGTCCACTACAAAGCTCAGTGTTTCCCACTTGATTCTGGAGGTGTAGTTAGCATCCAAGAAATTTTGCAGTGGGGTTGAGAAATATATAGTTGCTAAAACATGCATTGCTTTCAGTGCCCCCTGGTGGAACATAAAGCCCCTGCTAGGGTGTTGAGGACAGCAAGGGGAGTTTGCTGATCCTATTATCATCATATTTTTTTTCCTTTAAAAAAAAAAAAAAAAAAATCTCAATGATTGATAAGAATTCTTGGATCAGGGTGTGTGAACTTCTTTAGATTCTGAAAAGGGGAAATGTCAGACAAGATTAGAGGATTTGAAGACTGTAACTAGAAAGCGAAAATTTCAGAAGAAATTTTATGTGTGCCTATGCCGCTGCTAATCTGTGTAGTTTTCCATTCATACGGCTACAGACAGCAAAACTCAGAAGAGCAGCCATTTTCCACCATGAATTATGGTAAAAACAAACACCGCTCGCGCCTCACAGATGACAGCTTACAGTTTTGGGTAAAGATGAGGTCACTTTGTACAGCCCCGATTTGCAGACGCTGTGCACACAGGTTCATAAGCAGAAGTCCCTCTGTACCACGGCAGACCCCGACAATGTTTGCACGAACACACTTTGAACCAGTACGTTATGGACCACTTTTCACACATGGTTGGTGTACCCTCCCAGCCAGCTGTAGCTTTTCAACTCACAGCCCGACACACACCCAAAAAACAGCCGAGAGAGCACAGACTACGCCCGAGAGGTGTGATTGCAGATGCCGCTCAGGTGGGTCCACCTCCCCTGCAGCGGCACTGCAGACCACGCCCCGCCACACATATCAAACACGTAAAATAAATATTTATGCACTTTTGCATTCACTTTTTGTTTTTTGTTATTTTTACACAGTGTTCTGAATGATGAACAATGGTCTACAGCCAATCTTGTGTATTATTATACAAACTTTGGTTGTAAGATTCAGATAACTATTTAATAAAAGCTAAATATTTTATACAGGGAGTGCAGAATTATTAGGCAAATGAGTATTTTGTCCACATCATCCCCTTCATGCATGTTGTCTTACTCCAAGCTGTATAGGCTCGAAAGCCTACTACCAATTAAGCATATTAGGTGATGTGCATCTCTGTAATGAGAAGGGGTATGGTCTAATGACATCAACACCCTATATCAGGTGTGCATAATTATTAGGTAACTTCCTTTCCTTTGGCAAAATGGGTCAAAAGAAGGACTTGACAGGCTCAGAAAAGTCAAAAATAGTGAGATATCTTGCAGAGGCATGCAGCAGTCTTAAAATTGCAAAGCTTCTGAAGCGTGATCATCGAACAATCAAGCGTTTCATTCAAAATAGTCAACAGGGTCGCAAGAAGCGTGTGGAAAAACCAAGGCGCAAAATAACTGCCCATGAACTGAGAAAAGTCAAGCGTGCAGCTGCCAAGATGCCACTTGCCACCAGTTTGGCCATATTTCAGAGCTGCAACATCACTGGAGTGCCCAAAAGCACAAGGTGTGCAATACTCAGAGACATGGCCAAGGTAAGAAAGGCTGAAAGACGACCACCACTGAACAAGACACACAAGCTGAAACGTCAAGACTGGGCCAAGAAATATCTCAAGACTGATTTTTCTAAGGTTTTATGGACTGATGAAATGAGAGTGAGTCTTGATGGGCCAGATGGATGGGCCCGTGGCTGGATTGGTAAAGGGCAGAGAGCTCCAGTCCCACTCAGACGCCAGCAAGGTGGAGGTGGAGTACTGGTTTGGGCTGGTATCATCAAAGATGAGCTTGTGGGGCCTTTTCGGGTTGAGGATGGAGTCAAGCTCAACTCCCAGTCCTACTGCCAGTTTCTGGAAGACACCTTCTTCAAGCAGTGGTACAGGAAGAAGTCTGCATCCTTCAAGAAAAACATGATTTTCATGCAGGACAATGCTCCATCACACGTGTCCAAGTACTCCACAGCGTGGCTGGCAAGAAAGGGTTTAAAAGAAGAAAAACTAATGACATGGCCTCCTTGTTCACCTGATCTGAACCCCATTGAGAACCTGTGGTCCATCATCAAATGTGAGATTTACAAGGAGGGAAAACAGTACACCTCTCTGAACAGTGTCTGGGAGGCTGTGGTTGCTGCTGCACGCAATGTTGATGGTGAACAGATCAAAACACTGACAGAATCCATGGATGGCAGGCTTTTGAGCGTCCTTGCAAAGAAAGGTGGCTATATTGGTCGCTGATTTGTTTTTGTTTTGTTTTTGAATGTCAGAAATGTATATTTGTGAATGTGGAGATGTTATATTGGTTTCACTGGTAAAAATAAATCATTGAAATGGGTATATATTTTTTTTTTGTTAAGTTGCCTAATAATTATGCACAGTAATAGTCACCTGCACACACAGATATCCCCCTAAAATAGCTAAAACTAAACACAAACTAAAAACTACTTCCGAAAACATTCAGCTTTGATATTAATGTGTTTTTTGGGTTCATTGAGAACATGGTTGTTGTTCAATAATAAAATTATTCCTCAAAAATACAACTTGCCTAATAATTCTGCACTCCCTGTATGAGAGTAAGAAAGAAAAGTATATCTTTGTGTCCACCTTTCTCTGTTAATGCCCTACCTGGCCCCCTGGCAAAAGCTTTGCTAGATCCGCCCCTGCACAGTTACCAGCTGTCAGCTAAATAAAAAAAGGAGCTTGGTGTTTATTTCTCTCAGAAACAGTTCATAACTTCCCTTCAACTCATTCATGTCACCTAAAAAAAAGGTAAACCTGTTTCTCCATCACCAGTTCAGCTCTGATGATTCAGTAAGGTCATCTCCTGGTTTCGACCAGCCGCTTCTACAGCTGTGGCTCCAGCAAACATCAGCTGATACTAGAAATTAAAATCAAATGAATTCTAACAACAGCTGATCAAGCTTAAACGTGCTGCTGTTGTTTAGCGCGATAAACAAACAAGAGAGAAAAGCCGATCATTGATCAGTTTCATGACTGAAGTTTGAACAGGCGAGAGAATGACAGGGGAGGCTGTCATAAAGTTCAACATCAATAACTTAGCGCGCACACAGCTGTATAGAAACTCCATCGTGCTAGCTACCACGCAGTACGAGTTATTATAACTGATTGTAAAAAGTCAGCACAACGAAAATAAACTACACCTAAACTCGGTTTATATCTGACCCAAATAGAGTGCAGGTCATAACTTCTTACCTGAAATTCAGTTCACCTCACGCTCCGACCGGCAGCCGCCTGCTTCTCCTGCCTTCGGTTTCCCTGATCCACGATCTACCACCGGTCGATCGGCGGTCGCCTCGCCGCCTCGTTCCCCGCATGTTCTTTCTGACACACACCGGTGGATAGCTGCCCTCGGTTGTAGCTCCGCGTCAGCGACTACCAAACAACTCAGTTATTTTTTCCACATCGACCAGCATCTGGACAATCCACCGCCTTTCACTGTTTGTACCGTTACTAAAAAAACCCTCATCGGCTCATAAAAACGAAAAATAAGTCCAGCTATGACCCTGAGTCAAAAGACAGCCAGCTCGGGTTAGCTAGCTACCTGTCTAGCTCTTTGCAGGCACCGAAAACATCAGAGCTAATATGGGATGTCTTGGTAACACGAGCAGATATTTGAAGTTTACATCTGGCCAATCCACCACCTTTCACTGTTTATACCGTTACTAAAATGAATAAATAATAAATCATCGGTCCATATAAACGAAAAATAAGTCCAGCTAAAACACATACTGTCGGCGAGCGACCGGGTGCTGACACGAGTTTCACCCGCCTCAATATAAGCCAAGCCTGGGTGCTTTTCACGAAGGGTCGCTAGCGGTGCTAGCTAACTATGCTAGCGGCACTAGCTAGCTAGCCGGCTATCAGCAACACATAAGAGAACTGCTGCTAAATAAACTACACCTAAACTCGGTTTATATCTGACCCAAATAGAGTGCAGGTCATAACTTCTTACCTGAAATTCAGTTCACCTCACGCTCCTGCCTTCGCTTTCCCTGATCCACGATTGACCTCCGCGTTAGCAAACACCGGTCGATCGGCGGTCGCGGCATGTCCTTTCTGTCATACACCGGTGGATAGCTGCCCACTGTTGTAGCTCCGCGTTATAGCACCACCAAACAACTCAGTTATTTTTTCCACATCCAGCTGTAACTCCGATTCTGTGCGAGCATTTGCGAGAGACCAGGGAGGTGAAACGACAGAGAGAGTCCCCTCGCTATCCATTTGCAGCCAAGTGCGGCAGCTAGCTAGGTAGCCAGCTAGGTAGCCGGCTAGCTGTCAGGCAGGACCGACGTAGTCAGAGCACTGTCGCTAAATATGGGATGTCTTGATAAAACAAGCAGATATTTGAAGTTTACACACCTACATTCTCGCCTGAAAATATCTTAAAAGTTTATTTCGTGACCTAGAAACACGAATAAAAGACATATAAACGAAGTGGTGGCCGCCATTGTTCACTCTGTAGAGGCGTGCTATGAATTGTGGGATATGGAGTTTTCAACACAAGGATAAATCTTTTCGGCTGTACTACTCCCGGTATACCACTAGAGAGAGCCAAGACACCACAAATGAAGTCTGTTTATTTGGCGCCAAAAGATGAATTGGCCTAAATTTGTACTAAAATATTAATATTTAAAAACTATAAAAGTCATAAACACCAAAAGTCACAACATAATAGTCCAGCTCCAGCCGCACAAAATGATCTAACATATGTAATCCTAATGTCAAAACTGTTTGGCAGAGGAGCGCGGGAAAATTTTCACTAAAATATTAATATTTAAAAAACTATAAAATTCATAAACACCAAAAGTCATAGCACACCATTCCAGATCCGGCCGCACAAAATGAGGTAACATATATGAAGCTTGTCTCAAAACTGCGGGGCGTGATACGTGCCGAAATTTAGGCGGAAGATGGAGAATAATAATAATAAGAATAACTAGAAAGCGAAAATTTCAGAAGAAATTTTATGTGTGCCTATGCCGCTGCTAATCTGTGTAGTTTTCCATTCATACGGCTACAGACAGCAAAACTCAGAAGAGCAGCCATTCTCCACCATGAATTATGGTAAAAACAAACACCGCTCGCGCCTCACAGATGACAGCTTACAGTTTTGGGTAAAGATGAGGTCACTTTGTACAGCCCGGATTTGCAGACGCTGTGCACACAGGTTCATAAGCAGAAGTCCCTCTGTACCACGGCAGACCCCGACAATGTTTGCACGAACACACTTTGAACCAGTACGTTATGGACCACTTTTCACACATGGTTGGTGTACCCTCCCAGCCAGCTGTAGCTTTTCAACTCACAGCCCGACACACACCCAAAAACAGCCGAGAGAGCACAGACTACGCCCGAGAGGTGTGATTGCAGATGCCCCTCAGGTGGGTCCACCTCCCTGCAGCGGCACTGCAGACCACGCCCCGCCACACATATCAAACACGTAAAATAAATATTTATGCACTTTTGCATTCACTTTTTGTTTTTTGTTATTTTTACACAGTGTTCTGAATGATGAACAATGGTCTACAGCCAATCTTGTGTATTATTATACAAACTTTGGTTGTAAGATTCAGATAACTATTTAATAAAAGCTAAATATTTTATACAGGGAGTGCAAAATTATTAGGCAAATGAGTATTTTGTCCACATCATCCTCTTCATGCATGTTGTCTTACTCCAAGCTGTATAGGCTCGAAAGCCTACTACCAATTAAGCATATTAGGTGATGTGCATCTCTGTAATGAGAAGGGGTGTGGTCTAATGACATCAACACCCTATATCAGGTGTGCATAATTATTAGGAAACTTCCTTTCCTTTGGCAAAATGGGTCAAAAGAAGGACTTGACAGGCTCAGAAAAGTCAAAATAGTGAGATATCTTGCAGAGGGATGCAGCAGTCTTAAAATTGCAAAGCTTCTGAAGCGTGATCATCGAACAATCAAGCGTTTCATTCAAAATAGTCAACAGGGTCGCAAGAAGCGTGTGGAAAAACCAAGGCGCAAAATAACTGCCCATGAACTGAGAAAAGTCAAGCGTGCAGCTGCCAAGATGCCACTTGCCACCAGTTTGGCCATATTTCAGAGCTGCAACATCACTGGAGTGCCCAAAAGCACAAGGTGTGCAATACTCAGAGACATGGCCAAGGTAAGAAAGGCTGAAAGACGACCACCACTGAACAAGACACACAAGCTGAAACGTCAAGACTGGGCCAAGAAATATCTCAAGACTGATTTTTCTAAGGTTTTATGGACTGATGAAATGAGAGTGAGTCTTGATGGGCCAGATGGATGGGCCCGTGGCTGGATTGGTAAAGGGCAGAGAGCTCCAGTCCGACTCAGACGCCAGCAAGGTGGAGGTGGAGTACTGGTTTGGGCCGGTATCATCAAAGATGAGCTTGTGGGGCCTTTTCGGGTTGAGGATGGAGTCAAGCTCAACTCCCAGTCCTACTGCCAGTTTCTGGAAGACACCTTCTTCAAGCAGTGGTACAGGAAGAAGTCTGCATCCTTCAAGAAAAACATGATTTTCATGCAGGACAATGCTCCATCACACGCGTCCAAGTACTCCACAGCGTGGCTGGCAAGAAAGGGTATAAAAGAAGAAAAACTAATGACATGGCCTCCTTGTTCACCTGATCTGAACCCCATTGAGAACCTGTGGTCCATCATCAAATGTGAGATTTACAAGGAGGGAAAACAGTACACCTCTCTGAACAGTGTCTGGGAGGCTGTGGTTGCTGCTGCACGCAATGTTGATGGTGAACAGATCAAAACACTGACAGAATCCATGGATGGCAGGCTTTTGAGTGTCCTTGCAAAGAAAGGTGGCTATATTGGTCGCTGATTTGTTTTTGTTTTGTTTTTGAATGTCAGAAATGTATATTTGTGAATGTGGAGATGTTATATTGGTTTCACTGGTAAAAATAAATAATTGAAATGGGTATATATTTGTTTTTTGTTAAGTTGCCTAATAATTATGCACAGTAATAGTCACCTGCACACACAGATATCCCCCTAAAATAGCTAAAACTAAACACAAACTAAAAACTACTTCCGAAAACATTCAGCTTTGATATTAATGTGTTTTTTGGGTTCATTGAGAACATGGTTGTTGTTCAATAATAAAATTATTCCTCAAAAATACAACTTGCCTAATAATTCTGCACTCCCTGTATGAGAGTAAGAAAGAAAGTATATCTTTGTGTCCACCTTTCTCTGTTAATGCCCTACCTGGCCCCCTGGCAAAAGCTTTGCTAGATCCGCCCCTGCACAGTTACCAGCTGTCAGCTAAATAAAAAAGGAGCTTGGTGTTTATTTCTCTCAGAAACAGTTCATAACTTCCCTTCAACTCATTCATGTCACCTAAAAAAAAGGTAAACCTGTTTCTCCATCACCAGTTCAGCTCTGATGATTCAGTAAGGTCATCTCCTGGTTTTGACCAGCCGCTTCTACAGCTGTGGCTCCAGCAAACATCAGCTGATACTAGAAATTAAAATCAAATGAATTCTAACAACAGCTGATCAAGCTTAAACGTGCTGCTGTTGTTTAGCGCGATAAACAAACAAGACAGAAAAGCCGATCATTGATCAGTTTCATGACTGAAGTTTGAACAGGCGAGAGAATGACAGGGGAGGCTGTCATAAAGTTCAACATCAGTAACTTAGCGGGCACACAGCTGTATAGAAACTCCATCGTGCTAGCTACCACGCAGTACGAGTTATTATAACTGATTGTAAAAAGTCAGCACAACGAAAATAAACTACACCTAAACTCGGTTTATATCTGACCCAAATAGAGTGCAGGTCATAACTTCTTACCTGAAATTCAGTTCACCTCACGCTCCGACCGGCAGCCGCCTGCTTCTCCTGCCTTCGGTTTCCCTGATCCACGATCTACCACCGGTCGATCGGCGGTCGCCTCGCCGCCTCGTTCCCCGCATGTTCTTTCTGACACACACCGGTGGATAGCTGCCCTCGGTTGTAGCTCCGCGTCAGCGACTACCAAACAACTCAGTTATTTTTTCCACATCGACCAGCATCTGGACAATCCACCGCCTTTCACTGTTTGTACCGTTACTAAAAAAAACCCCTCATCGGCTCATAAAAACGAAAAATAAGTCCAGCTATGACCCTGAGTCAAAAAGACAGCCAGCTCGGGTTAGCTAGCTACCTGTCTAGCTCTTTGCAGGCACCGAAAACATCAGAGCTAATATGGGATGTCTTGGTAACACGAGCAGATATTTGAAGTTTACATCTGGCCAATCCACCACCTTTCACTGTTTATACCGTTACTAAAATGAATAAATAAATAAATCATCGGTCCATATAAACGAAAAATAAGTCCAGCTAAAACACATACTGTCGGCGAGCGACCGGGTGCTGACACGAGTTTCACCCGCCTCAATATAAGCCAAGCCTGGGTGCTTTTTCACGAAGGGTCGCTAGCGGTGCTAGCTAACTATGCTAGCGGCGCTAGCTAGCTAGCCAGCTATCAGCAACACATAAGAGAACTGCTGCTAAATAAACTACACCTAAACTCGGTTTATATCTGACCCAAATAGAGTGCAGGTCATAACTTCTTACCTGAAATTCAGTTCACCTCACGCTCCTGCCTTCGCTTTCCCTGATCCACGATTGACCTCCGTGTTAGCAAACACCGGTCGATCGGCGGTCGCGGCATGTCCTTTCTGTCATACACCGGTGGATAGCTGCCCACTGTTGTAGCTCCGCGTTATAGCACCACCAAACAACTCAGTTATTTTTTCCACATCCAGCTGTAACTCCGATTCTATGCGAGCATTTGCGAGAGACCGGGGAGGTGAAACGACAGAGAGAGTCCCCTCGCTATCCATTTGCAGCCAAGTGCGGCAGCTAGCTAGGTAGCCGGCTAGCTGTCAGGCAGGACCGACGTCGTCAGAGCACTGTCGCTAAATATGGGATGTCTTGATAAAACAAGCAGATATTTGAAGTTTACACACCTACATTCTCGCCTGAAAATATCTTAAAAGTTTATTTTGTGACCTAGAAACACGAATAAAAGACATATAAAACGAAGTGGTGTCCGCCATTGTTCACTCTGTAGAGGCGTGCTATGAATTGTGGGATATGGAGTTTTCAACACAAGGATAAATCTTTTCGGCTGTACTACTCCCGGTATACCACTAGAGAGAGCCAAGACACCACAAATGAAGTCTGTTTATTTGGCGCCAAAAGATGAATTGGCCTAAATTTGTACTAAAATATTAATATTTAAAAAACTATAAAAGTCATAAACACCAAAAGTCACAACATAATAGTCCAGCTCCAGCCGCACAAAATGATCTAACATATGTAATCCTAATGTCAAAACTGTTTGGCAGAGGAGCGCGGGAAAATTTTCACTAAAATATTAATATTTAAAAAACTATAAAATTCATAAACACCAAAAGTCATAGCACACCATTCCAGATCCGGCCGCACAAAATGAGGTAACATATATGAAGCTTGTCTCAAAACTGCGGGGCGTGATACGTGCCGAAATTTAGGCGGAAGATGGAGAATAATAATAATAAGAATAATAAATCCGACGAATAGTAATATGTGTGCCTCTTGTCATAGGCACACATAATAAATCCGACGAATAGTAATATGTGTGCCTCTTGGCATAGGCACACATAATGAGATTAATTTATAAAGTCAGTAAAGTAAGTGCTACTTCAACTTATGTTCTCTACACTTTTACAGGAAGCCTGCAGCGTAGTTTGTTGAAAGTATTGTTTTTAAGGAATACTTATTGCTATATGTTTCTGCCAGTGCCAGGCGGTGAAAGCTGTGGAGCGGGAACCCTACACAGGTGAAGTTGTTGCCGTGGCAAATTCTGGAAAAAGAGACACCGGCTCTTCAGATCTGGACACTCCGACACGCCCCTGCACCCGGCATGGGGGCATGAGGGACCTCCATGAGTCCAGCTTCAGCCTGTCTGGTGAGGACCAGCTGATTCATACACATGGCATTGTGAATTTTATAATTATGTTATAGATACACAAAAGGAGGAATTTCCATGTTAATGGAAGCTACTGGTAGCTTGGGATTTGGTGGTGCTGCTGCTGGTTTTATAAAATGTCTAATGACTGGCCTGATGAGGGCGCTATAGTCAAAGTAACTTTGAATAATAGCACTTTAAGTCAGCTAAAGACTATAGTTGTCCCACGTTTGGGATAAAACTTGTTTATTTAGGCCTGCATAATCAGATCAGTACTTACTGGCAAGCTGCGCAGGTAGAAATAACGAATGACAGGCAGCAAAAAGTCTCAGTAGAAACAGAGTAAAGGTTTCTGACAGAATCTCACCTGCTTCCAAGGTGCATGCTGAAGAACACGTCTGACAGGGTTAAATCTCCAATAATGATTCTAACTGTGCAACAAGTGTTGCTTTATGCCTGGGAAGTCACTTCACCTGGGAAGATGATAATTGGAGTGTAGTTATAGTGAACATTTATGGTGAAGGAATCCTTGTATTTGTACCTTACATCAAATTACTTACCAATAATTTTATCAAAACCATAAATGCTTTGATTAAATGGAAAGCAAACAAACACTTCTATCCTTTTAGTTATGCTCCATTTCCCAAATCTCCCCAGAACTTAACATAAGCTCTTTAGAGAAGCCTTTACTGTACTACTGCAAAGTATGACTGAGCTTCAAGTAAGTTCTTCAAGGCAATAGCAGTTGTTTGTTTTTCACTGCCTAATCCAACGTGATCTTGTCCCCGGTTGCTCCAGGTGCTCAAATCGATGACAACATTCCAAAGAGATCCTCAGCGAGGATCCTTGCTCCTCCTGGTGGAAGATCCAGCGGGATCTGGTAACCAGTCAGAATGCCGCTACGTCAAGCAGAAGAATGATATTCGAGGAAAATGTATGGCCAAGCAAGAAGACTTGTTTTACTTTAGAACATGTGTGGAGTAACGGAGTCATGTTTTCATTTTGAACTCAGTGCTGTTATTTAGAATTGTAAAATTGTATGACGTGGCTGTAATTATACTGCAATACGGCCAGGGAAAAATGTTTGCTAAGTGGTGATTGCTACCAAATTCCAGTGAAATGTCAACCAAATATAAGCAGCAGATATAAATTGAGTTGCAGTTGAGTTACTTTGGTTATTGGATCCTGGTAGGGGAAAAATGTTGAGTCTTATTAATAGTTTTAGAAATATGAAGGTGAGTCAAGGTTTTTACGATGCGATTGTGTTACCTCACTGTAAAATACGATTTTGCACTTGTATCATGTACTATTTAGATGCCTTTTTACATGATTTCATGTCACAAGTGTCACAAAATGTCTTTTTACTCAGAGCCACGATGAATGAAATGTGACAAATTCCTACGAGGATGTCGACGTGACATTAAAATGTCAGTTGTGAAAGGAAGAGTTGCTACTGATCAAATGATGAGGAATATCATAATTCAAGCTTACTGTTTTTTTGTTATAATTTTTTTTATATTGTATTATTTGTTATGTTCTTTTGATGCTACTATGTTGGAATGATTTCACAAATAAGAACATGAAGTCTTTGCTCACTGGTTCATCAAGTTCAACAGCCTTATAGCAGAATAGATTTCTGTTCCACCTCCACCAAATGTGAATGAAGCTATGCTGTGAGTACTGTGCATGTTAGCATAGTTAGAAGAACTTTAACAAGCACGGATACTAAACATGTTAGCATCTTTTCTGATCATATTTATTTCCACAGAGAGCAAACAGTCTCACCCAAATGGCCTTTTTCTCACCTGAGAACACATCATCCCATACCACCGGTGCAGATCATGACATGTTGATTGCTGTACTTTCTTTTAGAGTAGGCACTTTTAACAACTTTGGTTCACTGTGGTCAGGGTGTTAACGGCCATCTGACTGACACGTCTAATGTAGCACACCACTGTGAAGCACATACAGTGCTCAACAAACCTATTAGACCACCACACAGTGTGAGGTTTATACCACTGCTGCCCCAAATTAGCTCCTGAATTATCAAATGTACTTTTACAAAAAAAAGAGACGAAATCATTTTTTGATTCAGATGCCAAATTACAGCTATTTACTTACTTTCCTCAGTAGAAACATTTATTTTAGTGGTTGAATGTTGTGCTTGAATAACTTCTGACCCAAATTTGTGCCTGCTCAAAATTTGGGTATAAAAAGTATATTTTACTTGCCTAACAAACAATATAATTTTAGTTTTAAGTAAGTTTTTGACAGATTTATAAAATATTTGTGTTTTCTTGTTTTTTATGACAGGTGGTCTGATAAAATTTGTTAAGCTCTGTATAGAAGCGGTGAAGGGTTCCACTTTAGTGTTCATAAAGTTGAAATCTTCAGAGGATCAAATGCCTTCTTATGACACTGAAAGTTTGTATGTTTGTTTAGCAACTACAGAAAAGCACTGATACTTTTTCAAGTTCTCTAATACTGTATTTTTACTGTTCATTTTGTAGTTACTACTTGTGAATATTTGTCTCGGTAACCGATTCTCTCTCTTTTTTATGTATTTTGATCATGCATTCAGGATTTAGCTCATTTTAGAATCACTTATGTTCACAAGATCTTCATGCATGTTCTAGTAAAACTCCTCCATCACTGTTTCTTTTTGGACAGAGTTCACATTTTGCTCCAGTGCATCTTGCTGTGTCGTTTCCCCACCTAACGTACACTGGTGCTGAACAATGTGTCGTCACATTGAATCCTTTTATCTCCTTTTTTCCCCCCCTTGCAGCTCTCTATCACATGATGTGAGTGCAATTAAACAACAATGAAATCAAATCCTGTGACTGATTACTCGATATACTGCACATTCTTTCACGTGAAAATTACAATTTTATCCAGTTTTATACTTTTACATTACATTTTTCATACTTCTCTATATTTAGTAGACATTTGCCATTGCTAGTAACTCTTTTGGCTTGTTAGGCTCCTTTGTCACATTTCACCAATAACAATTTTCACTTAATAGGTCAAATGTAAATAACTGAAAACAGATAGCATATTTAAATAGACAAAAAATATAAGAGTGCTTTTTTTTCTTTTTCAAAAAGGGTCTGACCACTTGATTGGAAACTGTCAAACTACTGTAGATATAATAGATACAGATCACAACTAAAATACTGGACCCACCAGTATTGACAGCAGTTTGCACATTAAATCAACCCAAACAGTTATTTGTAAAAAATGATCACTCCACTTTGTCCGTCGCTCACATATCTTATCCAGCAGCAGATAAAACAGCAACATGTGAAGCCTGACCCCACAAAAACCTTAGTCACTCGCAGGCCTAAGATCCAACCAGACACATCATGTGTCTCTTAGCTGGAACAGGCCAAAGTCCTATTTATAATGAACCTTTAACAGCATGGAGTCGGGCGCACGCGCAGTAGAGGCTGGATTGTTGCAGCCCCAGACAGGGCGGCCCGTTACCAAGCACTGCACCGCGCAGGGTCTGACAACGACGACAGCAACGGGCATTGACATAAGGAATACTGCCAGCGTGATAACAACGCAGACGCTCCTGAATACAGTGAGTATCGCCGCATTTACGCCCTGAAGAACCACCCCGCCTCTTAAATCTCTCCTTTTTCTGCGCGTAAAGGGGTTTAACGGAGAGCTGTGCTTTATTCCCATGCAGCGAGGATATTTCCCGTGTGCTGACAGTCCTGAGGTATTCAGGGAGGCCTGTAGAGGGGGCCGCTATGAGAGCAGCACACAGCGTTGCGGCTTTTTTAACCAAAAGCACCCAGCAAACGGGCACATTTATTGTTCTCAGCTCGGGTTGAAATGTCAGACCCCCGCCCCTTTGCTCTTGCTTGACTTCAGCGGTTTGCACTCAGGATTTTATTTATTTTATTTATTTATTTTTTGCTGCAGTCATTATGGGAGCTTTTTCCAAGGCCCGATAGATTTTTGGAGAATAGATAGACTTCCCTTCTCGAGGCAAGCGCCCTTATTTAATAAATGTACGCCCACTGCGTGGTCTTTTGCTGCTCATGTAGCTGAAACATTGTGATTTTTTCCTCATCCTGGCTAGTAGTTGCTCATAGGGTTAGACGCTACAACCATGCAATTCCAGTATAGCCAATGGCCCGTGGGAGAATGCGTTGCTGAAGGTGCATTCACAATAGAAGTGTTATCATCAGAAATCACAGCACGATTCAGCAGCAAACTAAAAACTGACAGACGTAGTTTCATTAGTCTTTGGCTGTCAGGTGCAGACAGAGCGGCGTGTGACCTTAAAAAGCATCGTTTTAAAGTCGCCACGTTGCCCGTGTTAATATGCATATTGGTGCAGGAAAGATCTGAGGTGTTACTAGATCATTTGGACATGACACCGCATTAATAGGCAAGCAAAGTGAGCACAGAGAAGGCTGGAGATGCCAGATGTTTAAAGCTGCTGACAAATACTCTGGATTTTTTCTCTCTGTTTAATCAGGGAGGATTATGCTCGAAACACATCTTTAGATTAGAACTGAGAATAAAGATGCTTCTTAGGGACTCCGTTTATGGCTGAAAGTCAAATTTCCTCCCCAAAAGGTTGATATCCCCATTCTCAGTGGGCTTTACAACTGCAACAGACTGTGGCCCAGCCCCAAGATTTACAGTCAGACAGGGGGTGAGAAAATAATTCCTAAAAACTGAAGAAACTGCAGTGCAGTTGTGGAATCTGTCTGTATAGATTATAGGGTTTAATATTAACATGGCCCAACGAAGAAATCCAGGTCAGTACAGTAAAAAAAAAAAAAAAAATGGATTCAGTGAAAGTAGTGCAGTGATGTAGATTCACAAGTTAATGGAGTCAGAAGTTAGTTTAACATTTCCTAATTCCAGCTTCTTGAATGTGTTGCTATCTAAACTATGTTTAACTGAGATAATAATTCAATTCAGCTCAGTTCATTCTTGTTTATATTGCACCAAATCACAGCAACCTCTGGGTGCTTTGATATTGTAAGGTAAAGAGAGAAAACTCCAACAATCAGTTGACGCTCTATGAGCAAGTGCTTGGTGACAGTGGGAAGGAGAAACTCCCTTTTAACAGGAAGAAGCCTCTGGCAGAACTAGGATTAGGGAGGAGCGGTTGTAGCTGGTTGGGGGTGAGGGGAAAGACAAAAGAGCAGAGGGAAAAGGCACACATGGGAGAAAGCCACAGTTTAAAAACTAATTAGTAATTATTGTTAATTGTTAGTGATTAAAAGCCATAGTGGTGTAGTAGGTAGGTAATGGCATAGTAATCAAGTATAGCAGGTTTATATGTTTTGCAGTCTTTGTATGAGAAAAAGGCACATTGATTTTAGCAAGTAATTAATTGCAATAATAATCATATTAAAGACCTAAATAAGTCCTGTTTCAGTCTTTCAAATCCGATATAAGAAGCTTTGTAAAAGTTGTATACAGTAGTTGGCAGCTTGGTTAAGGAGCATGTAGGATGCTTGCTTTGCCTAGATTATATAATAAAGATAATCCCTACATTTTTATATTCTTACCTTGCACTGACCAATCAGAGGGATGAATTATTGACCAATATTCTTCCTTCGACTTCCATTTAAGGTTTTCAAATCTTGCTAACAGGAAAATGTAGCTGAGTGGTTGTTTCTCTCTTTTCGACTCAGGGATGGCAGTGAATGTGTACGCAACATCTGTGTCCATTGACAACCTCAGCCGACATGATATGCTGGCGTGGGTCAACGACTCTCTGCATCTCACTTACACCAAGATTGAACAGCTCTGTTCAGGTGAGGCCTGAGGTTATTTTTTCCCCCTGAAATAAGCTGCTGAGGTCATTTTGGGGCAACTCTTGACCGAAATAACGAGATCAATTTGTTGTGTCTTTATGTTTTCAAGGAGCGGCGTATTGCCAGTTCATGGACATGTTGTTTCCGGGGTGCATTCTTCTGAAGAAGGTCAAATTTCAAGCCAAGCTGGAGCATGAATTTATACACAACTTCAAAGTTCTTCAGGCAGCTTTTAAACGGATGAGTGTCGACAAAGTCAGAATCACTTTATTATGGTTTTATTATTTATTTCATTCATGATACCTGAGATAATGAATTGTTTTACCTTTCATACTGTTATACGTGCGTGTGTCAGGTGGAGCTTTTCAACCATTTCCTGTTTCCATTGTCCAGATAATTCCTGTAGAAAAGCTTGTAAAAGGGAAATTCCAGGACAACTTTGAATTTGTGCAGTGGTTCAAGAAGTTCTTCGACGCCAACTATGACGGCAAGGAGTATGACCCTTTACTAGCCAGACAGGGGCAGGACGTGGCCCCTCCCCCCAATCCAGGTGATCACTTTATCCACAAACCAAAGAGAAACCAAGGTAAAGCCCAAAATTTTGCCTTTGCTGCACGGTCTTGCTGAGCTTTGGATGGCTCAAAAGCGCTCCCTGCAAGCAAGTGGTGTGAGCAGCACGATTCACAGAATGACTTCTTTGATCCATCTCACTGCCCAGCATTCGCAAAACCATGACACTTTACAAGTGAGTCATTGGTAATATTCTAGTAATCGTCACACTGCCTAGTGGGATGCAGCGTTAGTTTGGCAGAAAATCCACATTTGTTCTGATCGATCATGATCAATAATGCCCAAACACCTGCAGAAACAGCAAACATAGTTATTTCCCCAGTGTCCTGCATCGAGCGACTGATGCAACACTGTTGCAGCCGTGTCTCTATTAAAGCTGGTTTGATAAACAACAAATTTTTCCCTTTCTACTAACGAGAGTGGTGTCAGCCTCAACAGCCTCGCTCTGTCTCTGTGAAAGCTTATTGCTTTAAGATCATGGCAAACAATCTAATTTAAGCTGTAGTATGTCACAAGCCTGCTTTGTGACTTTGTCACTAGCAAGCAGTGTGGTATAAATGGGAAGAATGATTGCACTTATTTTTAAAACTGAAAATACAATAGACTGTATATAAAAGATGGATGTCACCTATTGTATTGTTAGCTGCTGTTTCGAAGCCTCAAGTCTGGCATTTACCATATTTGAACATGAGCGTCCGGTTTTTGCAGTAGTTAGCCATCTTGGTTAGCCAGGTGCTAATAATGAACAGTTTGAGCAACTTGGAAAACAGGCTTAAAAATGTATGTAGTAGAAAAACTGAACAGCCAGCTGCTTAGCCTGTTGCACCCTGAAGAATAGCAATTATTTTACAATTACTAGGCCCATAATTTATAAAATGAACATCATTTGTAATGTATTGAAGCAAAGCTAGTGAGAATTAAGGGCATTTTTTCACTGACTTGTGCACAGTCCCAAAATCTATTTGCAACCAGGAAAGCCTCCCCATCCTGGCCAGTAAAAAGAAAATAATGATAAATAAAAGTAAGTTTGCCGTTACTTTTAAGACCTGGAAGCCGCTTCCATCTTTTATATACAGCCTGTGGATAATGTGTTCGCATGTTTTGTCTTTGAGTTTATCTGAAACACCTTTGCTTAAGCACTTATAGAGGTTTAGTAGGCAACAGGTCTTTTCTTTTTAAGATCTTGAGTCAAATTAACACAACCTTTGGTCATTTGTATAAATAAATCGATGATTTGGCTATTTAACCTCAGCACTCTAAATATGTGTCGTTTCTATCAGTTTAGTTGTAAAACAATTTGAAACCTTTTACATGTCAAAGGCATAAAATTCTTCTACAAGATGATTGCATCAGCGCTCTATAATGTGCTATATCCATCGCCACAACTGCTAACAAGCCAAAATAAGTGCAATAAATCTGTCTTAAACGAAATGCTGAACCACTCCCACCATCTCTAACCACTCCAGGACCACAGAGGACATCCCCAACAGTTCCCAAAAACATGCCAACACCGCAGCGGGTCCAGCATAACACTCCAGCCTTGAGGAAGAATCCGACTTTGTCAAGAAATGGGGGCAGTGATGCTGAAATCATGGAGCTAAATCAACAGGTAGAGTTGAACGGCAAGGACAGAAGGCCGTGTGGCTCTTTTGTTCTGATTTCATCCTCCAGACTAGTTTTTGATTACCAGCTTGAGCACCTTTTTCTCTCTTTCTAAGTTGATGGAGTTGAAGTTGACTGTAGATGGCCTTGAGAAGGAAAGAGACTTCTACTTCAGCAAACTACGGGATATCGAGCTGATTTGCCAGGAGCACGAGAGTGAAAACAACCCCATTCTCAGCAGGATAATTGACATTCTCTACGCAACAGAGGTATCTATCCATTATAACAGATATATAACAGATTGCCATACTCTCTCCACTGTTGACAGTTAAAAGCAAGGAAAGCAGAAAACCTGATAAAATATTATCAGGTTTTCTGCTCTCCTTGATTTTAATTCAGTTCAATTCAATTTTATTTATACGGCGCCAAATCACAACATCAGCTGTCTCAAAGCGCTTTATTTTGTAAGGTAGACCCTACATTAATACATACAGAGAAAAACCCAACAATCATATGATCCTCTGTGGATCATATGATTGCACTTTGGTGACAGTGGGAAGGATAAACTCCCTTTTAACAGGAAGAAACCTCCGGCAGAACCAGGCTCAGGGAGGGCTGGCCATATGCCGTGACTGGTTGGGGTGAGGGAAGGAAGACAGGACAAAAGACATGCTGTGGAAGAGAGACAGAGATTAATAACAAGTATGATTCAATGCAGAGAGGTCTATTAACTCATAGTGAGTGAGAAGGGTGACTGAAGAAGAAATACTCAATACATCATCAGAATCAGAAAGGGTTTTATTGTCGTGTTGGGCAGATTTACAACATTAAGAAACTCCTGCGGTACTTTGTGCGAGACATAAGATAAGACAAACACTTAAATAAAACTAAAAAGTGTTAAGCAGATTGATATATACATGAATGCAGGTGATGATCAGTGCAAAAAATGTAACAGGCGCAGAGAATACAATACAGGGTCATGGGAATCCCCCAGCAGCCTACGCCTATTGCACCATAACTAAGGGAGGATTCAGGGTCACCTGATCCAGTCCTAATTATATGCTTTATCAAAAAGGAAGGTTTTAAGCCTAATCTTAAAAGTAGCAATAGTGTGTGTCTCCCGAATCCAAACTGGAAGCTGGTTCCATAGAAGAGGGGCCTGAAAACTGAAGGCTCTGCCTCTCATTCTACTTTTAAATACTCTAGGAACAACAAGTAAGCCTGCAGTGCGAGAGCAAAGTGCTCTAATACGGTGATATGATAATATATATATATTTTTTTCTGTATCTTAGGAAGGCTTTGCACCTCCAGAAGATGAAGACCTCGATGAGCAAGCTCACCTGGACCAGGATGAATACTGAACCCATTGTGTCCCTCCCCTCAAGCATCTCCATCTTTCTTCCCCTCTTCTTTTTTCCCTCATTTATTTTCTCCTCTTTGCACGCTTTCTGTAAATACTCACCATCATCCCAGCTTTCTGTCTGTGTTTTCCTTTCTTTCTCATGTGTATATCTGTTGGTAACCTCCCCCTCCATCCTCCATCCTCCATCCTCTGGCCATCTACACACTCTTCACAACATCTCCGTATCATCATTTGCTGCTCCTCCCTGCCTCCATTTACACAGTAACAATAACAGTAATGTATGACACATCCCAGTTATTTCAGCATGAGTAATGCAGAAAATAGAGCCGAGAGCTGGCTGGCATGGAGGTTGTTATGGCGAACAATTGAGTTTAAGTCTGTAAATATTACCGACATCTTGATTACTGAAGGAACAACGTCTTTGCTCTTTATGGAGTAACTTATTTGCCTTTGGTGCGTTGTTAATACTACTGTTAGAGCACAGAACAACACTGCTCCAATGTGCAATCAGGACACTCCCTGAGCTACTAAAACTGTAACAAAACTGACTTTTTATTAACACTTTATTATTTATTATTTATATTTCATTTAACTTTCTGTAGCAAAATTGGTGCAGACCTACTGTACGTGAACTGAAAGCTGAGGCCATGTGTGTTACTCATATCGGTTTGTGCTTCAGTCAAGCTTTTGGTTTCTGTGATGGTGGGTCCATGGCATGTAGAAATGCTGAAGGAAATTCTTTGGTGTAATGACTCAAGACTTATGATAAGTGCTCTGCAATTATTCATTATTGATCAGCAACATATCTGAGCATGAGAATGTTACACATTGACTGTGAATGAGTGATATTTTGTATGTGTATTTTGTGTGCAGATTTTCTTGGATGTCGCACGATCCTGGTTAATTGCCATTGTATCTTTTTAGGCTGACCTACCGCAGTCTATTTAGGTGTAAAATGTAAAGGTGGAAAGGCACCTGGATTCTGGCAACTTGGTTATCGAGTGTAGCAGATCTAAAGGTTTAACTCTACAATATGACACTGAATTAAAAACAGAGACATTTTCACATGTTTTACTGCTAATCCTGCTGTGTTTATACTTTAAATTTGCTGTAAAGGGTTGCCCAGGGTTTTAGAGGTGTCTCAGAGAAAGTCATTATTTAGAGATCTAAGACCAGTTGACTGGTCATCAAACAAGGAACTCTCCTTGTCCTTCCCTAGCTATTTTTACTTTGCAAACTGGCTGTTATCTACTCTGGAACTTGCATTCATCGACCATATAAACATCTACAGAACACTCATCTTTTGAGTTTTGAATAAATAAACAGTTGTGAAACAAGTTGTTTTTGGTGTATTTGGGGTGATGCATAGTGGTGAATGAATGGGATTATATTAGGAAAGTTAAAATGTGTTAACGTAGCTAAATTAAACCTTGCAAACGATATGTTTTTTTAGACTTTACCTGAAATTAGAAACTAATCAGCCAAGCCGTTAAAGGTGACTGATGAAGTGAATAAAATTGGTCATCTTTCTGTGCTGCTTCGTGACCTGAAATACAGCCCAGGGAAATCACAGTATACGTGTCAGAGATAATTATACCACAAACTGTGCATTGGTTGTATAACTATAAAGCAAGGATGTTGCTAGGATCTTGAAATCTCTTTGCTTCACAAAGGTTGAATTCATAGAATGATCCTGAAATAAAAAAAATCAGTGCAATTTCATGTCTTGGGAGCTTGGAAAGAAAGTCACTGGACTTCTGTAAGTTTGTTGAAGATGAGTTTCCTCTCATCAAAGAAGCTTCTTCAGCTCTAAAACCAAATGGTGGAGAGCCCCAGGTATTTAAACCCTAGTGGGAGTTGTCCCTTAAAAGGCCATGACCTACTATTGATCGTGTGCCTCATCCTCTTGACAGTTAATAGAATTATCCAAAATGTCAATACATAAATATATTTTTTCTTTGCCTTTCCAGTCTTTAAAAAAAATCTAATATTTTTTTCCTCAAGTGTAGTAAGTCATACGATCAAATTGTGTGTTAATAAAAGTTAATGTTCATAAGATTATTTTTGCAACATTAAAATGGTAAAACTGATCACCTTCCCACTGATACTTTTACCCCTAAAATAACAGTTCAGTCATTAATCCTAGTGCTTATAATCATTGAGGCATGACGCTACAGTGCATGATAATACATTTACATTTAATAGAATTGAATTGACTGTAGGTGGCACAGTGGTTAGAACTTTTGCCGCACAGCAAGAAGGTCCTGAGTTCAATTCCACCATCAGGCCGGGGTCTCTCTGTGTGGAGTTTGCATGTTCTCCCCGTGTTTGCGTGGGTTCCCTCCGGGTACTCCGGCTTCCTCCCACTGTCCAAAGACATGCAGCTTGTGGGGATAGGTTAATTGGATAATCCAAATTGTCACTAGGTGTGAATGGTTGTCTGTCCCTGTGTGTTAGCCCTGCGACAGACTGGCGACCTGTCCAGGGTGTACCCCGCCTCTCGCCCTATGACAGCTGGGATAGGCTCCAGCGCCCCCCGCGACCCTGAAAAGGAGAAGCGGAAGCGGATGGATGAATGTATCATATAAAAACCAGTAGATGAACATTAGTGAATGTTTCAGAAAGATATAGGGACTCAAAATGGGCACTACCAAGACCGCAAATGAACTGAAGTACAAACAAATTCAGGAATGAAAATATTGATAAATCACAGATTGGTGGATGGAACATTCGTATACGCACGATTTGTGGATATGTAACTATTAGTAAATATGGTCCAGTGACACTATACATTCTTTTAATGGCAGGAAAGAAATCTGCCACATTGTTTTCTAGCTGGTACAAGGAGATATGATCGTGAAAGTATGCACTTTTCACAGCAGATGGCATTTCAGTGATTATTTTAACTATCATTGCTTTCATTAAGATGAGATAATTTCAGGATCCTGGAAGTCTGCAGAACTAACTTCTTAGGAATTCTGGTATAAAATGATAAAGTTAATCCTGTAAAGCCTGAACCACAAAACAATTGCCAGAAAATTCCAATTTGTTTATTTATTTTTGAAAATGGAGTGGTTATTGAATCTTCTGACAAAATAAGTAAATAAATATGTATTTTCCAACAAGTTTTGCTACATTTGGTCATTGGTTGAAGATATATTGTGCAATTTGTTTAGTTTTTTGGGGGGAAAAAATCACTCTGATGATGTAGCGATCTCAAAAACCCTAAAAAACCTGTGTATCAAATAGGATATTTTTGGCATTAGAGGGTAAAGGCTTGCTCAAATCATGTGATTTGTGAGTAGATGTCATAATACAGATGGAAACCAGAAAACTACTGATATCAGAAATCTTGCCTTTGACTACAGATTCTGTGAATTTATATTGAGATATGAGTTTATACTGCTTAGGGTCCCTCTGCTTGGCATAATGGTTGTCACACTCATGGCTAACTGAGGTAAAACTGAGACATCACTAGTGAAATTTATCTCAGTGTGCTTTAGTATCACACGTACCTCAATAAGGAGACATCATTTGAAGGAACTGAACATGTTTTTTTGAAATACAGCTATTTAGCAATTACGCCCCCATAGTGCTATGTAGAACAGGAAGTAGAACAGGACCCCTGGAGTCTAGACTAGAGTGATGAATACAGAGTTAAGTTAGACAGCAAGGGAAAAGTGAAAGTGTTGTAAGGAATAGAGAAGCCTGACACCCAGTAATGATGAAAGATGAGTGAATCTTGATCTTCCTTATTAATCTTGTGCATAGATTAATTCAGGTCTTTTGCTTGTAGTCTTTTTTGTGAATGAAACGTTTTCATTTTTTTTAATTGGAAGAAAAATGTTCTGAAGTTCTGCGTTTCAGCCCTCTGGTGGTGGTTGGAGGTGTAGCAGGTTTCTTTTGTATATTTTGTATATATTGTGTAGTGTTCGGTATTTTGAACGGCTCTTACTATGCACACGATTGTTTTATTGGTAAAATGAACACGACAAAAGAGGATTTCAGTTTTTTTTTCAGATTCTTTTTTTTATTCACCAACTCATCTTTGGTTTCCTGAATCACAATATAATGATAACCCTTAGACACATAGTATTATGAAATTAGTGTTTGTTTTAGGTGACTGGAGTAACAGATGAGATTGTTTCAATTTCTAGAAACTTTAGACAATCACTGCAAACACTGAAACTTGTTGATGTATTTACTCAACAAGTTTCACAAATCCTTAGGACACAGTAAAATACATCATTATGTGTTTTTTAACCAGAACACCTGTTCCAGTTAGAAATATGTGATACTGAAAAGAATAATTTCTGGCATTGAATAAAATTTAGACATGATGTAAATTGTAATTAAAGTTTGCCCTCAGAGATTTGGATCTCAATTAATGAGATGCATGGATAAACTGTTATGTTTAAATGACATTTTTTGGCTACTCGGAGGTGGAAAATGACCATAAAAAGAGGTATGAAACAGGAAAAACTGACTACAAAACACTACAAACAAATATGAGGTGTGAAAAAAAACACCAAAAGGAAATTGTCATGTTAAGCAATGCAAAATACTGTAAAATAATGTATGTAAATGCAAAATTGCAAAGAAACACAAACTCTAGACAAAGATCAATATTATTATCAATTATTTTTATTTTTAATATAGATGACTAGAAAGAGGCAGGGCATATTTTTTTTAAGTCGCTCCTGCAATTTTGTGTCTCTTTCAGAGTCTCTCCGATGTCCAGTCTGCTTTTTGTATCAATTTGGTGGATTTAATTTTGTGTAGTCTCTTTTTATGACACAAGAGGGCACTATTTGTTTTCATATAAACAGAGAGGTATACTTTCCCATGCAGACTCTCCAGGTGCAGGTGTGTTCACTGACCTATGCTGTAATTTGAATATTTGCGATATATCCCATATTATCATCCCAGAAAAAAACATTTTTGAAAAAAAGTTTTTATTATGCGATGATAAAAAAATATCTTAAAATTTAAAAAAAAAAAAAAAATATTTTACTGGACTGACAGCTAACCTAGCTCTGATTCTGACACACAATTATCAACGTCTATAAAACAAGGAGATACCGTCTCTCCGAGCTGTACAGTCAGCACAGGTATCTGTAAAGAAATCAGCTCAGTACCTACAGAACTGAAGCTTATCTGTCGGGTTTTCATAGATTTATGCTATCATGAGTTGTGTAGAACTGTATGTCTTTCAGCACATAGAAAAAGATAATATTACATCAGTTTAATATACCTTCCTTTTAACTGATATTCATGTATTTACATTTTCCCAAGTAAATATAGATTAGGTTTGCCAGAACGAGCAAAATGAACCAAATAGTATCGACCAACTAATATGGGCCCTGTTAATGAGACAAATATAATGAAAAGGTTGAATGAGCCTCTTCTCACATGACCTCTGTGTTTTCTGTTTCATTGGGAGAGGTGGGTGGTTTCCTCCTACAGTGTGTTTTGCACACTTTCATGCATCACTGCTCCTCACAGTTTAAATTCTGCTGTCACACATGCTCTCATGCACTTCCACTGAAAACTGAGTCAGGATGGTGTTTCCAATGTTGGTGGTTCTTTTGTTAGGCTTTCTGAGTCAGGGTGAGAGAGTTTTGAAAACATTTCTGACATATAAAACAAATTTTATGTTTGGTGACATGTTATCTGCTCTTTCTGTGTACATTGAGCTTGAGAGTTTAAAATGCCTTCCTGATGTTTACTATTTTAAAGTTAAAAGATGCTGTTAAAGTCTTTGTTTTATTTCTTCATTTCAGAGTCATTTGCCAATAATTTTCTGACTCAGACTGATGAAGCCAAGTCTGTCAGTCTTGGTGGGACTGTGACCATCAGCGCCACAGGGAGTTCAAATATTGGTCCTGATCTCAGTTGGTACCTTCAGAAAACAGGAGAGACCCCCAAACTTCTTATATACAAAGCATCAACTCGCTCCTCAGGAACTCCGTCTCGATTCAGTGGCAGTACATCTGGTTCTCAGTACACTTTAACCATCAGTGGTGTTCAGGCTGAAGATGCTGGAGATTATTATTGTCTGGGTGATCATGGTGGTGGAGCACTCACACAGTGATTTAGAGCTGTACAAAAACCTCCTTCAGCAAGACTGAAGGCTGCAGGTGCAGATAGTTGGTGCAGAGGCTGTGATGAGAGTTACTGCCCCAGTGAACACAAAAAGAGCACAAACACAATGAATCTAAATGAAACTGAAGAAACTAAAAGCTTAAATATGCTGATTTAACTCTGCTGAATAACAGTAAATGTAGTATCACAGGGTTGTAATGATGACTGCATTTTAATGTTTAGTCCTCTAAACTGGCACATTGACTCCTGTGGAGAGACCTTAGCTGCATGTAATCATGATCGATGACCCTGACCATTCATCCAGCTCTCCTTGCTCAGACTCAGACTGCTGCTGCTGTAGAGTCCACTCTTCTCCTGAGTGAAAGCCAGACCAGATTTTGTTTCTTTTAGTCTGAGAATCCTTTAGATGCCTTTTACTATTTTTCTGTACCCTTCCTCAGAATAAGACTGTAACATACAAAATGTGGAAAGAAGTTGTTCGAAATATGTAAAATGACTACAAAAGGATGGTGTGCACAAAAATATGTGCAGATATATCAAATAGTATCAAATAGAAAAAGAAATAATAACAAAACTGATCCATGAGATTTTAAAATAACCACAAAAAGCAGAAAATCATGTAAAAAAAATACAAATGATGCAAAACAGTATAAGGAGATTTGTGTCTTGGTCAGTGTGTATCATGGTTAAATTAGTACTGATAAAAATGCTAACAGTCATTTTAAGGGTGTTAGTGTGTTTTGACGTCTAGGAGAAGAACTGACCACAAAAGAATGGTGTTCACAGTAAGTCAGTGCAAAGACAATAAACAGGAGTGTGAACCAGGAAAAACCCCACAACGAAAACATGACAAAACATATGAAATAACCACAAATAGCCTGCAATTATATAACAAAATGCAAAATGGCATAAAACAATATAAGGAAATGCAAATAAGCAAACTAATAACCAAACAAGCCAAAGTATAAAAACACACTATAAAGAAATACATTGAATGCAAAAGTCACAAAATGATAACTGAGACACAGACAGACAAAAAGGGTAAAAAAACCTTAACAGAAATTAATTTAAAAAAAAATTACAATTGGCCAGAAAGAGACAAAGAAAATGTGTTTTTTCAATCAATCGCATCGATGTCCAGTCTGCTTTTTGGATCCATGTATCAGAGTCAATTTATGTGTATTCTCTTATTTTGACATAAGAGGGCACTATTTGTACAGCAGCAATGTACAATTTCCACCCGGACTCCATTGGTGCAGGTGTGTGCTCACTGACCCATGCATTAATTTGAATATCTATCGTGCACCCTGGATGCAAAATAGTTTTCTATAGTTTCAGTATCACACTGAAATTTTTGTCCTTCTGTAAAATGACAGTTTTAAATGTTTTGCTGGGTGGACAGCTGTCTATAAGTCTATAAGGCCGTCTCTCTGAGCCGTACAGCCAGCACAGAAATCTGTAACCTCAACTCAGAACTTATGAAGACCTAGATTACTGCTGTGTTGAAACATATGTGTGAGAATAAGCACATTAGTTATACTAATATCAAATTAAACTAGGGACCGATGTGTTGCAGCGATGATCTCTCGGAGGAGATTAGAGACAGCACTGTTCCATAGAAACTCCCTGATACTCATTAAGGGGTAGTGAAACTGACATTTGTGCTCCTTTCAGCTTCACACTTCAGTTATGCAAACAGTTTCCTTCTGCAGAAACAAAGGTTGTTCACAGAATCTATAGCTCCAAAGCACAAGGTAATACTAACGCCAGAATACTGGGTTTTTTCTTTGGATTAGATTAATTTCATACCATAGACAGAGACCTGACTTTTTAAGTAAACATGCAGTAACATATACAACCTGCTAGATTAGGAGTTAGTATGTTAAAACATAACAAGTTTTACCTCACAGTCTGAGGATTTGGTCTGTTTGAGCTTCAATAATTATTATCAGATGA
This sequence comes from Oreochromis niloticus, assembly GCF_001858045.2. NCBI lineage: Eukaryota > Metazoa > Chordata > Actinopteri > Cichliformes > Cichlidae > Oreochromis > Oreochromis niloticus. Next base: position 18,505,518 of record NC_031983.2, on the reverse strand, counting down.
GTTCACAATCAAACAACTCTGTGAGGTCTGAGCAAAAATGCCAGCATCATCATGCTAATGCAATAATAATGCAGTTATTTTCAGGAACTCAAAATGCATCTGAAACTGCAGAGTGTGTTATAAAAAAATATAAAATATTAAAATATGTTACTCATTCTTTCTCAGTAAAATTTGAGGTCAAAAAAGGTGGTTCTTTTGTTAGCTAGTTTTTATTTTTTTCTTCAATTCAGGCTCATTTGCCAATAAATTTTTGACTCAGACTGATGAAGCCAAGCAACATTTCAAGCATGATGTGATGCTTTTTCTCTCATTTATTTTTGTTTATAAATGAATAATTTGTTTTCTAAGCTATTACCACTCAATTACCTGTGGTAGTTCCATGTAATAAGCATGCAAAATGCAAAGCTGCGTGTTTCTATATAATAACATATTATTAACCTATTAAAAAACTTAATTGAATGAACTGGAAAAACACATGCAGAATCCTAATAATTAAAATTGAATGAAGAATACACATGAATACATTAGATTCACATATGCATGTAGAGGATACTCTTTCACAGCATAATTAATATCTAGATGACAATACATAAAATGGTAAAAATATTTCAGGTAGGAAAGAAAGTAGAACATATTCAAAATGTCCAATAAACAAAAATAAGATATATAAATTTCCTTCAGTGTGTTGAGAGCAGAGAAATCATTTCCATAGAGAGGAGGCTTTGCATCATCAGCTGATCCTCCAGAGAACTGAGAAGGTTTATAGTCCTGTGAGTTCAACACTGCAGGACTCACATCTGTCAGTCAACACAGCAGAAAGCACAACCACCATGACTCTCATCACCATCCTCATCTGGACGCTGACCTGCTGCTGTTTTACAGGTTCATTCACTCAGCAACATTTCAAACATGATGTGCTGCTTTTTCTCTCATTGATTTCTGCTGATAAATGAATGATTTGTTTTTGTCTGCAGGATGCAGCGGTCAGGTGACTGTGACTCAACCTCCAGTAGTGACATCGACTCCTGGATCCACTGTGACAGTGGCTTGTAGGACCAGCCAAGCTGTTAAGAGATGGGATGATGGTGACGCCATGTCCTGGTATCAACATAAATCTGGACAGGCTCCAAAGCTCCTAATAAAATATGCAAAAACACTTCAGTCAGGAACACCATCTCGATTTAGTGGCAGTGGAAGCAGCTCTGACTTCTCTATGACCATCAGTGGAGTTCAGGCTGAGGATGCAGCAGTTTACTACTGTCAGAGTCAACATTACATAAACAGTGCTTGGGTGTTCACACAGTGATTTGCAGTCGTACAAAAACCTCCCTCAGTCAGACTGCAGAGACACTGAGCTGTTACAGCAGGAACTGACTGCAGCTAGGAAGAGACTCTGACACAGACCACTGAACACAGACCTCACAGTAACCTCCCTGAGCAATAAACACATTCAAGGGCATTTTAACACAAGGATTTAAATAAATAAACAATTACATTTTTAATGAAAATATTACAACTACTTTTTGGTTAGATTTCCTGACTGTAGTCACAACAAGAGTAGTCGTTCATATGAACAAATGAAATATATATTTATTACCTTTGTATTCATATCAAGTTTACTCATTATGACACAAGAAAACAACAAAAACCAACTGTCTGTTTCAAGTTTTTTACTACTGTGTTATGTCACATCATTTTCATACAACTCCTCACCATTTTCAAGCTATTGACACTCTACCAGGAGAATTATCAATTGAAATCATCTAGTAGATAGTTTTAATTGTAAATAATAAATTGAACCCATTGTGCTTGTGACTATATCTAAGACCCCCCCCCCCGCCCCAAACAAACAAAACCTAAGATATCATAAAGAGAATTTGTGACTATTGCAAAAAGTTTGTGCTATGCTGACAAACATGAGTCAACCAGAGATTAAAGGGAAATTTTGGAGGAGGGGGAGCCCTAAGAGTGGGTGTTGAGGTGCAGTGTGGGGAAAATAATTACTTAGAAATAAGTCACATCATAATTTGTGTTGTGAGCTCCAGTAGATTGCTTTTGCTTGTGTGTATGTGTGTGTAGCTGTGGTCAGCTGACCTGAACAAAATGTAAGTAGAGAGCCATATAACTGATTTCCAACAATGCAGAGATTATAAATATAATATAAAAGAGAAATTTGCGATAGCACTTTTATTAATAAATGGTGGTAGTAGTAGGATAATAAGGCAGAAAAAGAAAATAATAATGTGTTAATTTCTAAGCTATTACCACTCAATTACCTGTGGTAGTTTCTGTGTAATAAGCATGCAAAATGCAAAGCTGCCTGTTTCTATATAATAACATATTAATAACCTGTTTAAAAAAGCTTTCCTGGTAGTTTCAGCAGGAAATAAACAGAAATAAGAATAAAGCAGAGCTGCAAAATGCAAAACTGCCTGTTTGTATTTATTAACATATTAATAACAACGTTAATGCTCTTTTATAGCAAACTTACAGACTAGCAGTGACTACCAGGAAACACCTGTGACGGTTTCTGTGTAAGAAGCAGTAATTTAATACCATGGTAATGATAACTGATTCAAACAAGCACCACCCAGACTTCACAGGTGCAGGTGTTCTCACTGACCCATGCTATAATTTGTATGTGTATTGTGCATCCACTAATGTGAAATTTTTCTAAGGTAACAAGACTGGTATGCAAAATAGTAATATTGTTTTATCCCTGTCACACTGAATGTTTTGTCATCAAAGTAACTGCAACACACTCTGGTGGACATAATATAACAAACTGACTAAAATTAGCTTTTTGGAGGTAATTGGGAGGGAACTCACCACATCATTGGAGTTAGAAGACTAACCTAAGAGCTCATGGGTAAAAGAGCAACCAACAAACAATCTAAGCAACAAAAACAAACAGAAAAACAATTAAACTAAAACCAAAAAACCCCAAAACAAAACAAAAGAAAATAATTTCTTTTATGTTTGGAAAGATACAATTCACCCGTACAAGGTTTAAAATATCAAATACCTGGTTTCTGTGGAGTAAACCCTTCATCACAGGGTTTTACAGGAGCTGTGCAGGACTAAATTTTTCAAACAACAAACTAATATTAGATAAGTTTACAATTTAAAAGCTTTAAAAAACTATTTATAAGTTTCTTTTTTGAAATACATGTAGAATGAAAAGATTGAATGATCCTCTCCTCAGATGACCGCTGTCATTTGTGTTTCATTGGGAGAGATGGTTGGTTTCCTACAGTGTGTTATGCATCACTGCTCCTCACAGTTTAAGTTCTGCTGTCACACATGCTCTCAGGCACTTCCACTAAAAAATGAGTCAGGATGGTGTTTCCAATGTTGGTGGTTCTTTTGTTAGGCTTTCTGAGTCAGGGTGAGAGATTCTCACATTTAAGACACAGACTATTTTATATTTGATGAAATTTTCTCTGCTATTTTTTAATGTTTGTGTCTAAAAAACAAACTTGTCATTTTATTCTTCATTTCAGAGTCATTTGCCAATAATTTTCTGACTCAGACTGATGAAGTCAAGTCTGGCAGTCTTGGTGGGACTGTGACCATCAGCGCTACAGGGAGTTCAAATATTGGTAGTACTCTCAGTTGGTACCTTCAGAAACCTGGACAGCCTCCCAAACTGCTTATATACGACACATCAACTCGCTTCTCAGGAACTCCGTCTCGATTCAGTGGCAGTACATCTGGTTCTCAGTACACTTTAACCATCAGTGGTTTTCAGGCTGAAGATGCTGGAGATTATTACTGTCTGGGCTACCATGGTAGTTCAGGGTTCATACAGTGATTTAGAGCTGTACAAAAACCTCCTTCAGTCTGGCTGAAGGTGTAAAAAAGGTGCAGAGTGCCAGACTGCAATGAAAAAAATTGGTCTATCAAACAGAAACACAATGAATCAAAACTGAAGGACTGCATTGGTGGGATTATAAAGATTTTAATTAAATATTCATACATGAATAAGCCAAAAATGAGCAAAAAAAAAAAAAAAAAAAAAAAAAATGTGTAGGTTGGTTATTAGCATAGGTGTACAGATAGAAACTATTATATATGATATATTTACATACATAAAATACTAACCTGGTACATGTTTTTTAAAATGAAAATGTTATGCTCATTTAATATTATTATTATATTAAAAAACAATAAAATGTTATGTAACATTTACTGGACTTCAAAACTGTCCATATTTCAGATAGAAATATGATAGTTTAATAAGCATTTATGTGTAATAAAGTATTGGCAAAAGGATAACACAAAATTTATTTTTCAAAATCTTTTATTTTGTTATGACTTGTTTTTTTAAATAGCATATTTTTAAAGCAGAATATTGATAAGATTGGTTGGTGAAATCTGCATGCATATCAATAAAGAATCAATTTTCTTCAGAAATATTGCAACAGAGGAAATAGTATTCTTTGGACACAGGAAGTGTTGCTGAAGCTCTACTCTGAGCAGTGGTCAGGGTCCAGGGTTTGAGTGACGGGGCTCTGTCCACTCAGACTGGCCTCACAGCTCACTGAGCCCGCCTTCCTCCACTGGTCTGCAGAGAGGCTCAGGGTGCTGCTCCAGCTGTAGAGGCCGTCTGTCCCCAAGACCTCCAGGCTGCTTGACACACCTGAAGATGTTCTGGTGCTCTCCACCTTCCAGCCCAGCTTCCAGTTTAAGGGGAAGCCCCCCGGTGGCCGGACACACCACAGTGGCACTGCACTGCTTCTCTTCCTCTTTGGATCGAGGGAGGACAGTGAGGGTGGGCCTCACCACACCCACTGGAAGAGAAAGGTGGTGGAGACGGGGAAAACCAGATACAGATGTAAGACTGAAGGCTTGTACAAACATTTGAAAAGGTGAAAGTGACAGTGACGATTGGCAAAACCTTCACTGCTAATAACGCATGTGTAAGTTTGTGTATGTGTTGAGATGATGTAATGATTTTCTTACTGTAGACAGACAGAGCTTAAACACTCTTAATACTACAGTTCAAATTTCCCATCTGTTCATTTCAGTTCCTTTAATCTATGTAAAATAATTAGTTAAAACTTTACTATCACCAAACATTAGTTTCATTCCATTTTAACTGAAAATATTTATAGAAGCTAATATTACAAAAAAAAAAGAAAAAAGTTTTCAGTAAATTTGGTTCTGTATCCAAAACTAAATAAATAATGATACCTTTAGCGTTACTTCTGAGTTTGTGAGATAAACGTAATAATAAAATGGTCAATAATAAACAATACACTTGATCAAAGTTCTTTTCGGTATTAAAAGAAAATGCTTTATAAAGAGTCCACCACAGTGATACAAACTAAGTGGCCGTAGAAAAACCTCCTGCACTCTGGACAAACATTTTCTGGTATCAGCAAAAATCTGGACAGACTCCAAAGCTCCTAATTAAATTTGCAAAAACACTTCAGTCAGGAACACCATCTCGATTTAGTGGCAGTGGAAGCAGCTCTGACTTCTCTATGACCATCAGTGGAGTTCAGGCTGAAGATGCAGCAGTTTACTACTGTCAGAGTCAACATGACATAAACAGTGCTCCAGTGTTCAGACAGTGATTTGTAGTTGCACAAAAACCTCCATCAGTCAGACTGCAGAGACACTGAGCTGTTACAGCAGGAACTGACTGCAGCTGCTGAAAAAGATGATACTCTGACACAGACCACTGAACACAGAGCTGACACTAACCTCACCAAGCACTAAATACAACATTAAATTGAGATATTACATGTCTATTGGGGCATTTTGAAATAAGGAAATTAAAAACATCTGCTATGATCAAGTCTTTTTCTGTTTACATTGCTTGAAGAGATATGCTGTCAGACTAATCATAAATATTTATATTTATATTCATATAAAGAAACAATTTGCAATATAAAGCAAAAAAACAAAAAAACCCCCAACAATCTTTTTAAAGATTTGTCTGAATATAAAACAGATTTTTTCCTTGATCATTGTGAAACTATTGAATCTACAGTTGGAATCTTTTTCATTTCAACTAATTTAACATCAAGACCAAACATAATGTTACTCATCATTAAAAGCTGTATTTGCAGTAATAATCATACTATTACTAATGAAGAACATCCATACCCACCAGCTAAATTACACATCATCTCTCTAAGTTGATGCTGCCAACTCTGTACATCAGGGTTTTTTTTTTAAACCTTACACCACATATTGCTAAGAGTAGCAGGTTGCTTGTCTCACACTCAACTCCTGTCCTGACCATTTGTCATCACTGGGGGAGCACAGAGCCCTGCTGGAGGTGACAGCAGAGACAAATGAGGACTTTGTTAGTTCATCTTAGAATAAACACTGAAAATGGATCTGAGGTTTGTCCACCTCTCCCCAAAACTTATAAATAAATAGTTTTAAAGAAAAAGTTTGGCAAGAATGAAAAAATGAAAATTTCATTTGCATTTTTCTCATGTTTCTTTTTTTGTTACTTAAGTGATTTTGTAGAAGAGCGGATTTGAAGGTATAAAATGTCTCTAATGTATTTCTGCTCATCTATAAACTAAAGTGCAGCATTGCTGAGTCACAGAGAGCTGCTTGGAGGAGGAGAGAGCAGAGACAGATGAACATTTGTCCATAACCACAGCAAGATTTAAAGATCATTAATATTCAGATAGTTGTTCATGTTGCTGGAAGCCAGCAGAAGAATTTGTTGACAAGTTGTGGTTATCACAACAATCACATGACTGACTTTCATTACTGTCAACCTAATGTACAAAAGGAAAAATTCATGTGGTAGGTTAAAGGATCCTGAGGCTACATATGTTTATTTATTTTTATGTTATTCCAGCATCCTTTCTAAGTCTAACAGATAAAATTAATGATGATAAAATTAGATGAATAAATAAATAATTATTTTTATGCCTTACTACTCCTCTGATTTTAAGGTTTTTTAATGGACTCACACAGAAAACCTCATCAGGATGGTTTTTCCAATAACTCTGTCATGTTGGGTTTTCTGCGTTGCTGCAGATTATTACTGTCTGTGTTGGCATGATGGTGGAGTGTTCACACAGTAATTTACAGCTTTACAAAACACATCGTTCACTTTGACTGAAGGCTGCAGGTGTAGATTGTTGATGAAGAGACTGATGAGAATAACTGGTCCACTAAAGACAACCAGAGTCATCAAGCAGAAACACAATGAATGAAACAAATTAAATCAAGTCATGGATTTTAGATGCAGCATTTACTGGAATTTAAATATTTATGTAACTTATGTAAGTTTTTGTTCATGAATAAATTTAACAAACCCAGTAAAGCTGAATAAAAACCTTATTTGTCTGCAAAGATGTTTTAAATAACATGAATGTAACACAATGTTAAAGTGAAAGCAGTGAACTGTTGATTTATTTTGGTGTTAAGTTTTGGCAGACATCATCTATTTATATAGATTTATATAGATTTATATAAGTTCAGATACTTGAGAGTAAATGTCTTGTTGCTGCAGTTATATTCTTGATAGATTTGTGTACATATAACCACTGATGAGTTTGGTTCCTCCAAGAAAAGTCCACCACAGTGATTCAAAGTCATTAAGTGGCCGAACAAACACCTGCTGGACTCTGAACAAGCATCTAATCACTTTTTTCGAGTAAAGCAAACATTTTACAACCTCTGTGTTGAAAAAACTGTTTACCACCAAATCATTTTCATTTCTTTTCAAAATGTTTCTATAATAATTCTTAATATTTATTTAATATTTCTTTATGTTATAAAAATGACTTTGAATCCTGATAAAAATGCAAAATAATGAGTTAAAAATGAAAACAAGAGAACTAAGTGTTCCGTTATTTGAGGTTTTGGATGTTATTTGACTGGAGGCATAACTCACAGACACACGAGACGCGCCATTACTCCAATGAGTGTCCTTTATTATTTTTCCTCCCCCCCACAACAACAACCCAGCAGAAACGTTCCTACCTCTTAACATTTACCTGATACTACATCCCCCCTACTAAATAGGATGTGATGCTGGGATATAACTAAGAAAACAGATTAGACCCGCGTACTTTAAAGTATACTATTTCCATGTGTTTTATCTGGTAACAACTTGTTTACTGAACTCGTTTGGTTTCAAACCCCAGACTACTCAGAATGTCCAAAAATAACCTCTCAAAGTATACAACTCTGAACACTAAGCATAAGTGCACATTTCTGAACTATTTGGTGCAGCTATAAACAACCTGTTTAAACAGTGCAACCATTTGCTTTATTTCACATTGTCTCTATGAGGGATGGGGTAGACTACCCAACCCTCTACCTGAGTGTGGGGATTATTCTGCCCCATAGCTCACTCAGTTCCTAGCCCTATGAGCAAACATAGTCTTTCAGATATGCTGGAGGCCTCCTAGACCTGGGTGGGATTTGGCTCCCAGCTTCAGGAGTCTGCTGGCTGGCCTCCTGCGAGATAGTGTCTGGAACCGACACACTCTGTGCCGCTGGAACAGAGTTCTCAGGTGAAGTCTCTGGTGGATCGACAGAAATCTCCGGTGCACCAGGTGTCCGTGTAAGATGGTAACGGTTTCTTCTCAGCGTACCCTTTGCTGTCTCTACGATGTAGGACCTCGGTGAGCCTGCCATGGACACGACTGTCCCTCTAGTATCCATGTCTGAGACCCACACTTTGTCTCCAGGATTGAGCTGTAGCATATCATGTGCTCTGTGTCTGCGGTTGTAGTTTTGCCTTTGTTTTTGTCTGTACGATTGTTCTATAGCTTTGAGTTTGTCTGTGTTCGTACCTCTTGGATTTAGCTGTGATGGGATGACAGGAACAGTTGTCCTTATCCTCCTACCCATGAGAAGCTCAGTCGGGCTGTAGCCATTTGCCAATGGAGTGGCCCGGTATGCCATAAGGGCGAGATAGGGATCGCCAGACTTTTTAAGAAGACTTTTGATGGTCCTGACTGCCCTCTCGGCCTCCCCGTTGCTCTGAGGGAAGTGGGGACTGGATGTCTCATGGCTAAAACCCCATTCTTGCGCAAATCTTTTGAAGGAATCAGACGAAAACTGAGGCCCATTATCAGAGCGAACCTGCTCTGGTATGCCATGACGTGCAAAGATTGATTTACAGTGCTCGATCACTGCCTCTGATGTTGTAGATGTCAGTTTGGCAACTTCGAAGAATCTGGAAAAGTAATCCACAATGACCAGGTACTGTTTATTCTCTATCTGGAACAGATCAGTTCCAACCATGGCCCACGGTCTTTGTGGGAACTCTGTAGGTAGCATGGTTTCTTTGTGTTTAGTCCGCTCACGGCAGCAAGTGTCACAGGTCTCAATCACTTTTATCAGCTCACTGCTCAGGCCTGGCCACCAAACAGATTGTTTAGCTCTCTCTCTGCATTTCGTTATTCCTAGGTGTCCCTCATGTAGTTTAGACAGAATGTCTGCTCTGAGTGATGTGGGAATCACTATTCTGCTCCCATAAAGAAGCAAACCATTGTGGACTGTGAGGTCACCTGAAAATGGCAGATAAGGCCGGAAAACCCTTTCAATGGAATACTTATCTGGCCATCCTTCCACACAGAACTTCTTCAGCTGGTTTAGAATGCTGTCACTGTCCTGATGTGTCTGGATTTCTCTGAGTCGTGGCTCTGTGGCTGGCAGACTTGCTATGACGGACTCCACATACAAGTTGATTTCTTCCTCCGGCAAACCCTCAGTTGTGTCACCTACAGGAGCTCTGGACAGTACATCCGCTGTTGCAATGTCTCTACCAGGAACATGAGATATGGTATAAGAGAACCTCATCAATCGCATGCGTAGACGTTGTATACGAGGTGGAAGCTCATCCAGGCCCTTGGAGCCAAGCAACGAGACCAGAGGTTTGTGGTCTGTTTCAATGTGGAATGTTTTCCCAATTAGGAACTCTGCAAACCTCTCACAGGCCCATGTTGAAGCGAGGGCCTCTTTCTCAATTTGAGCATATCGCTGCTCTGTCGCGGTGAGAGCTCTTGAAGCGTATGCTACTGGTTTCCACCCTAAATCAGCGTACCGCTGGAGAAGCACTGCCCCCAAGCCATACGAAGATGAGTCAGCTGATACGCACGTGTCAGCATTTGGATCATACAGAGCAAGCCCTGGGGGTGTTGTCAGTTCTTTTTTGATGCCGTCAAAAGCCTGCTGCTGCTGTGGCCCCCATGACCACAGGTTGGACTTCTTCAGCAGATCTCTTAGGGGGCGCGTTTTTTCCGCCAGGTGAGGAAGAAACTTTCCTAGGTGATTCACCATGCCCAGGAAGCGTCTCACCTCACTTATGTTGCTGGGCTCATCCATGGAACTCACGGCATGCACCTTGTCAGGATCTGCGCTGACCCCCGATGCCTCAATGACCTGCCCCAGGAACTTTATCCTGTTCTTGGAGAACTCACACTTGTCGTTCAATGTTACTCCAGCCTCCTGCAGTCGAACCAGTGCTTTTCGCAGTCTCTCATCATGCTCTGCCTGTGACGTCCCCCAGATGAGCACATCATCCATCTGGCAGAGGACTCCTTCTAAGCCCTCAAGAATGCGTGCCATCCGTTTCTGGAAGTGTTCTGGGGCTGATGAGATTCCAAAGCACAGACGGTTATAACAATACCGACCAAAGGGTGTAATAAAGGTCGTGAGCAAAGAAGAGTCCCTGGATAAGGGAATCTGCCAAAATCCTGCATTGGCATCCAGCTTTGAAAACACTTTTGCTCCTGCAAGCTGTCCTAGAGTGTGTTCGACTGAAGGGAGTGGATGTTTCTCTCTCATGACATATTTGTTTAGTTCAGTGAGATCGCTGCAAATTCTCACCTTGCCTGTGCGCTTAGGAACCACCACCATAGGCGCGCACCAATCAGTGGGCTCCTCCACCTTGGAAATGACACCCTGCTGCTCCATCCGGTTCAGCTCTTCTTTAACCTTAGGTAAGAGTGGAAGAGAGATTCGCCTAGGGGTCGAGAGGGAAAACGGCTGTGCCCCTGGTTTCAGAACAATATTGTACTCCCCTTCCATTTTGCCTAAGCCGCTGAAAAGCTTGGGGAATTCTTGTTTGACAGCATCAATAGAGTCTAAGCTAATATGATTCACTCTGGCAACCAGCTGTAGTGCCACTGCAGCATGCCCACTCAGCAGTGGTGTGCATAAACCCTGTACGACATAAATGTCTTCTTTGGTTTTATGGTTGTTCTTGCTGAGAGTGGCTGTGAACATGCCTTTTACCTTCAGACGTGTTCCTCCTGGGCCCTGCAGAACCCTCTTGGGCTTATCCAATCTCCCCAACTGATGCTGCGTGTAGAAAGTCTCTGGGACTGCTGTGACATCTGCTCCGGTGTCGATTTTAAAGAGTGTGTTGCATTTGTCCACATTTATCTCTGTTACCCATGGACTCTCTTTGGTTTCCGCAGAGAGGGAACCCAAGAAAGCGACCTCATCATCAGTATCGCTGTTCTCTGAAACTGTTGCAGCATCGATCTCACACAGTTTTTTGTTTCTGCACATCCTGGCAAAATGTCCTTTTTTCTTACAGTAATTACATGCAGCTTCCCTCGCGGGGCATTGTTGAAGATTGTGACCTTTTATGTCTCCACATCTTCTGCATTGTGTCTTTTTTTCTTTCTGTGTTTTGGCAGTGGTTTGTTTATGTAGCGGTGTCAGCTGCCTGGGACGTGCCCCTTCTTGCCGTTTAGCATGGACGCGGTTCAGTTGTGAGTTGGTAATATCCATTTTAAAGTTAGTGTTTAGCATCTCTTGTTGCTTCTTTACAAGCTCACTTTGTCGGGCTCTGTTAAGCGCTTTCTCTAGCGTTAGTTCTGGATCCATTTGTAGCTGTTCTGACAATCGTTTGTCTTTCAGACCTACGACAAATCTGTCTCGCACCATTTCGTCATGCAAAGTCCCGTATCCACAATGTTCTGCCAGACAATGCAGTGCAGTATGGAAGCTGTCGACTGACTCACCCGTCTCTTGTTGGCGCTGGTTAAACTTCGCTCGCTCAAATATGATGTTTCTGCGGGCTACGAAGTGAGCATCCAACCTCCTTTTAACGGTCTCATAATCGCTCGCCTCTTCGGGAGTCAGGTGCAGGGATACCAATATGTCCTCTGCCTCCTCGCCCATAGTGTAGATGAGGGCGTTCACTTGATTTTCGTCCGCTTGCGTCTCCAATCCAGACGCGATGCGAAATCTGTCAAAACGCTTTATCCATTTGGTCCAGTCGTCGGACCTAAAAGTGAACTTCTCCGGCGGGGTGACTTGAAACTGACTCATGACGTCACGTCTCTGTTCGCGCAGCTCCTCTGTGGCTGACCTTTAACCTGGCACCGACGCCGAAACCTTCCACTTATGCCCAACTAACGTTTCCAGTTGTCTTCTGACACCATGTTCCGTTATTTGAGGTTTTGGATGTTATTTGACTGGAGGCATAACTCACAGACACACGAGACGCGCCATTACTCCAATGAGTGTCCTTTATTATTTTTCCTCCCCCCCACAACAACAACCCAGCAGAAACGTTCCTACCTCTTAACATTTACCTGATACTACACTAAGAATGTATTGATATTTGTTGACAGAAAAACAGAAACTGTATATGTGCCAACCAAAGTGCCATTTTAATTCAGATGAAAACAAAGTGATTTATTTTACATTGTTCATTCAGGATCTTAAAAATGTGTCAATAACAACGTAATAATAGTCATGTAAATCCAAATAATATTGTCCTTCAGAGAAATAGTTTGTAGTCCTGAAGATGGAGAAGTTTACTCCTGCAGAGCGACTGGGACTGTCTGTGGTCATGATGGTTGAACCTCCAACCACTTTCCCAGCTTAGCCTCAGGTTGCTGCTGCTACTGTAGCAGCTGCTCTTCTCCTCTGTACTCGTCAGGACTTGCATTGTCACATCTGGGGATCCGAGGTCCTGCTGGAGAGGAGAGCTTAGTCTGGATGCTGACCTGCTGCCTGTAATTATTAGCCTTTTTCAAGCTCTTCTCCACAGGACGCCTGTCTTTTTCAGGGACAATCTTCATCCACAAATTCATAAAGTCCTTGTGAAGGGCCAGTTTCTTGATGATTGTTTGCCCATGGTACCTGTGGAAGATTACAGTTCTCATTAATTTTCATTAATTATGTAAACTCACAGAAAAAAAAACAAGACTCGCACATTAATGCACTTCCAAACCCTTTTAAAAGTACCCACCTGGCTTCAGGTGCAGCATCCCCTGCCATTCTAGAGGCAGCAATTAGAAAGCGTTCAGTGAAGCTTCCTGCTTTCAGGATGACGGCTGCTCCAAGTTTGTCAGCCAGCTGGTGCAGGTGTTGAGCCGTGCTATTCCTCACTGCCACACAGCGATGGCTGAGAAAGGACAATATTAGACACACAACTCAGTGAACATGATCTCTCTTTCATGTCTTCTGATAAAATCACTACAGCCTCTTCTCTCCTCTTACTTCAGTCCTGTGTTAAACAGAGCGCTCAGAATCCGTCCATGGCTGCAATTTCCCACCATGGCATCAAGCGCCAGTTTGACCTCCTGATGAATAAAGTTGTTGTTGGTCTGTGCAAGCTTCAGCAATAGAGCTCGGCCTGTTGTTTCAACTTCTGGGTCCATTGTTTTCTGGAGCTGAATGTAGAGCTCATCGATGGTATGTATGGCCTCACAGGCTACTGCTGAGCGTTGGTTTTTCACCTAAAATGTGAGTGAAGATCATCAGTTGAGGCTGTAGTATGCACGTGAAGGGAAAGTAACTGCATGAAACACATATAAGAAACATAAAGTGTGCAATACCTCCTCAATGAGGACCAGACACACTTCATGCAGTTTAGTCTTCAGGATGTCCGAGTGGTGCTTTGCCAGAGACTGAATAGTTTGCAACCCCTGTCTTTTCTTTATCCTGTATTTACACGACACAACATTGAACATGACTTCAGGAACACCACAAATAACACAGCCACATTATGCAGCACTGTTTCTGTGCAGTATTTGATGTCTCCTTGCTACATTTCTTACCAGTCGTCTGAAGACAGCAGACTAAAGCTGTGGGACAGGCTCTCTACAGGTGTAGCTAGAGGTGGGAGTTTGACCCTGCCCTCTCTTGGATTATTCCGACTGCACTGACTGTCTGCTTTCTTGTCTGATAATCAACGAGGTTAGTAAAAAGAAACTGTAATTTCTTCTAATTCAAAGCATTGTACATGATGCAGTGATTAATTGTTCATAAAAATCTTTTAAAAAAATTCCTTAAATTAAAATTTGAGTACTCAGCATCTTCTACAGTTACTGAGGAAAACCACTTACCGTCTATAGGGACGACTTTTGCACGGCGCAGCAACGTCCCAGGCCGAGGTCCTCGTTTATGTGCTTTGGGAACTGTTGGAGGTTTTGGACACGAAGGCTTTACTGCAGCAAAGGTTTTGGTTGGTACTGTGTGTCCAGGTGAGGTTACAATCCCATCCTGGAAAAGCTGCAGTTTTTCCAAAATGGGCCCAAGTTTGTTTTTTGCTGTCACAACTCTTATTCCACGAATGACCTTCGTGTCTGTTTAGACAAAAAATAACTAAATAACTACAAATTGACATCTTAGTAAAAACAAAAAAACAACAATAAACATTTTTCTTCCTGATTCTTTTTCAAAAAAGCATATAAAATGAATGGATAGTAAGAATATGTGTAATTTAGCATTAAAATAGATAATCGACAGTGTCAAATTTTAAAATTTAAACTAACTGATTAACAGCAGGTGTAACCACTAAAGAAAAGCATAACCTTTGAACCGACCTGCTCCTGAATTTTTAGCAGAGAAAACAGGCAATTGTGAAGCTGCTCGAGGAGGTGGAGGAACTGGAGTGAGCGGTGTCATCTCAGCAGGACTATCAATGAGAGGAATGGCCCTCAGATCACTCGGTGTGTGTGTGTCTCCAGAGCTGAGGCTACACACACTTCTTTTAGGGTCCTCCTGACTCAAAAAAGGGTCCTCCAACCGGGGACTTAAGTTCCAGCATCTCTGGACTCCCTGTGGAGAGTCTGTGCATTGCTTAAATAAAGGTGGGAGTTGCACAGCACAAACTCTGGGTCTCTGTGCGATATGCGATGGGTCTGCCTGTTGAAAGTACACATTTGTCTTACTGCTTTGAGCTTTGTGAAAGTCCAGGATCCTGGACTCTGTGGTGAAGCGCTGACAGTTGCTCTGTCTACAGTGACTTACAGTTGACTGTGCAAAGCAGCAAAATATAACACATCTCTCAGAAACGTTGACATTTGAACAGCAGAGAAAACAAGAATGAGTATGTTTAGTTACTTACATCTCCACCTGTGCGGTTTCTCTGGATCAAACCTCGAAAGCGATGGAAAAAGTTATTTGATGTCTTTTCAGGCATGACTGAGCTAAAAAGTGAACAAACTGTTTAGAAACAGAAAGTTTGTGAGTGCTTCTCAGTGTGTGAGTGGCAAGTTCTAACTCAGCTGCTCAGTAAATCACTGTTATGATGATGTCATATGGAACTCACAGAGCATTCTGTGCATTGTTTGAAAATATTCATATATATACACTATTTTGTGTTTTTACAAAAATATCAGACATGTCTAAATCAAAGGCAGCTTATGATCTCTAATTATGATCTTTAATCAACAAATTTAAATAGACGTCCTAATCACAGCTTCTAAAACTAGACAACACTATACTGATTCATATAAATTCATATAAAACAGCAAAAAGGAGATAAAAGCACTGTCATAAATAGAGAAATAAGTACAGTAAATAAATAAATGCAGTTTTAAAAAAAGAATACAGAAAAAAACATGTGTGTCATTTGCTACAACAACAACAACAAAATAGCAGTTTGGACAAAGCTGTTTCTTTAAGCTTCGCCTGCATTTAGGGGCCGCAAACCTCTGTCCCGAAGGAAGAAGCTGAAATCCTCCAATAAGGAGTGGGAGTCATTTAAAGTAGAGTTACTCATCCTCTACAACTGCCTAGTATTCAAGGACTGTAGGTTAAACCTCTCTAACATGGTACAGTACCTTCAGAAACCCCCCAAATTTCTTATATACTGAAAATTAAATCTCTTCTCTGGAGCCTTTTCTCGATTCAGCAGAAGTAGATCTGGTTCTCAGTCTTTAACTATCAGTGGGTTTCAGTCTGAATATGTTAGACATTATTACTATTTGGGCTGTCGTTGTAGTCGAGTGTTTACACAGTGATTTATAGCAGTACAAGAACCTCCTTCAGTCTGGTTAAAGGCTGCAGGTGCAGCGTGCTGGACTGTGATGAGAATAACTGATCCACTAACACAAGAATCATCAACCACAAACACACTGAATAAAAAAATAAAACTGAAGAAGTATACAACTGTGTTTATAGTGATTCAATCTTTATATTTATCATTAAATATGAGTAAAAGTTCATGAGCACCTTTTTAAGTGCAATGACAGAAACTGATATTTATGTATTTCCAAACTTTAATAAATTGCCTTTTTATCTAAAATTTATATATTCTGCTAAATATAGAATAAAAGATAAAACATTAGTGATTTTTCATAAACTGGGATTTTATTGGGTTCCACAGACTTTCTTTTTATAGCATGGTTTGAAAACACAATATGAATAAACAGATGACATCTGCATGCACATCAATAGAGAGTCAAATATTTGCAGGAAGATTAGAACAAACAAAACCTGTAGCTTCATCAAACACATCATATGCAAACAGGAAGTGTTGCTGAAGCTCTACTCTGAGCAGTGGTCGGGGTCCAGGGTTTGAGTGACGGGGCTCTGTCCACTCAGACTGGCTTCACAGGTCACTGAGCCCGCCTTCCTCCACTGGTCTGCAGAGAGGCTCAGCGTGCTGCTCCAGCTGTAGCGACCGTCTGTCCCCAAGGCTTCCAGGCTGCTTGACACACCTGAGGATGTGCTGGTGCCCCCCACCTTCCAGCCCAGCTTCCAGTTTGAGGGGAAGCCCCCGGTGGCCAAACAGACCAGAGTGGCACTGCACTGCTTCTCTTCCTCTTTGGATGGAGGGAGGACAGTGAGGGTGGGCCTCACCACACCCACTAGAGGAGAGAGAGGGGAGAAGAGCAACATAAGAATGAAAGCAGGAAAGAAATACCTACATGGTGTTTAATCATTGATCACTGATGAATATTATTATTTCTGTAATGTTTTACAGTCAATAACTCATCTATTTGATAATTTTCAATGTTACACTCACAGAGTTGAAACACTCATGTACAGTTTAAACTTTGTCATCTGCTTCTTTCACTTCCTTTAAACTACAAGTACAATCAATCATCCATGAACTCAAAGCTGGTCTGTGTTTACTGACACTTTTTATTTTTACTTTTTGGAAATCCATAAATTAATATTTGAAAAAAAGTTATATTCAAAATAAAAACAATAAAGAAATAAATCCACAAACACTATATTTGACAATTGCAGCTTGAAAATAACCAAACCTGAAATATTTTAACTGGAAAACACTAAAATAAAACATTTCAGATGAATTTAATAATGAAAAGGAAACAAAAGAAAAAAAAGGGAGATCAATTTTGTTTTATAAATAAATAAAATGATCAACAACAATCCCCAAACCTGATCAAATATCTTTTCAAAATTTTATAAAATGTTTTGTAATGGTAGTAGTTGTGAAAACTATATATTTAATTAAAAAAAAAAAACAACACATGAAAACTGTTTAAAACAGCAAAGAGAAACGCTTCAAGAAATATGAATTCCGAAAGTTTGACAAAATAATAAAGACAGTTTTATGGGTATATTGGATTTGTTGATACAAAAATCAAAAGTAAGTATACAAACCAGAGTACCATTTTTAATCTAGGTGTTAAAAAAAGTAAATATGTTTCCAATATATTTTTTCTCTATTCCATAAAATCATTAATGGTATTAGTTTAAAACCATTTTCTTTTGATTTTGTGCCCCACATTGCCCTCAGTGTGTTGAGAGCAGAGAAATGATTTCCATAGAGAGGAGGCTTTGCATCATCAGCTGATCCTCCAGAGAACTGAGAAGGTTTATAGTCCTGTGAGTTCAACACTGCAGGACTCACATCTGTCAGTCAACACAGCAGAAAGCACAACCACCATGACTCTCATCACCATCCTCATCTGGACGCTGACCTGCTGCTGTTTTACAGGTTCATTCACTCAGCAACATTTCAAACATGATGTGCTGCTTTTTCTCTCATTGATTTCTGCTGATAAATGAATGATTTGTTTTTGTCTGCAGGATGCAGCGGTCAGGTGACTGTGACTCAACCTCCAGTACTGACATCTACTCCTGGATCCACTGTCACTCTGACCTGTAGGATCAGCCGAGCTGTTGCTGGCTGTGGTGATGGTCAGTGTATGTTCTGGTTTCAACAGAAATCTGGACAAACTCCAAAGCTCCTAATTCGACAAGTGAGCACAAGACATTCAGGAACACCATCTCGATTTAGTGGCAGTGGAAGCAGCTCTGACTTCTCTATGACCATCAGTGGAGTTCAGGCTGAGGACGCAGCAGTTTACTACTGTAAGAGTGTGCATAGTCGGCCAGTTGTCACACACTGATTTGCAGTTGTACAACAACCTCCCTTAGTCAGACTGCAGAGACACTGAGCTGTTACAGCAGGGACTGACTGCAGCTGCTAGAAAAGACTCTGATACAGACCACTGAAAACAGAGCTGACAGTAACCTCAACAAGCACTAAATCCAGAATTGTGCAGATAGATTTGTTTTGGGGTGATTTTAGAAAGGATAAAAAAAACCAGACCCATCCACAAAGTCACTTTCTCATTGCGTTTCCAACTGTATTCACAGGAAGAGTTGAGAAATTACACAGAAAGATCAGATATTTTTAACATTTACATTCCCATTAAGTCTCTTGATGATTATAAAACAAACTGATCTGAGTTTTTAATACTGTATGAGCCCACGTGTATAATGATTTAAAACAAACAAACAAACAAAAAAAACAAAATTAATTTCTTCAGCAGTCAATTTATTGACTCTCCACAAATTTGATTTCTACTATTCATATAAAAGACCAAGAACTTAAGATTTCTTATCATAAAGCATATTATTAGCAATAATTATCATATTAATTAAAAAATGGTAGACACAAATACAGCGCATCTGGAAAGTATCCACAGTACTTTACTTGTTCCATATTGTGTCACATTACAGACTTATTCCACACAGCACTCCATAACAGCAAAGTGACAAAATATATGTTTGTAGCTCTTACTCATTTACTTAAAAAAAAGAAACAGCCTTTGCCATGACACTTCAAATTTAGGTGAGGTGCATCCCGTTTCAAAAGATGATCTGTTAGATGGTAAGCATTTTTGATTGGACATGATTTGGGTGTCATAACATAGGCTGTGAATACTTGACATATTTTTTTTTTATCAATTTCAAACAAACGTTTTTTTCTCCACATTGTCACTAAAGAATAGTGTTTTCTTTTTCTTTTTTTCCTTTTTTTTACAGAGAGACAGCTGCAGAGGTTCTTGTAGTAGGAGTGACTGAAATTCCACATAATATTGAAAGTCCCAATGAGAAGAATTTACTCCATCATCCATAAAAGAACAAAGTTAGGAACCACCAGGACTTCCTACAGCTGGCTGCCTGGCCAGACTGAGCAATTGGGATAGAAGGGTAAGTGACCAAGAACCTGAGAGAGCTTTGTCAGAGGCTATGGAGAGAGAACCACCTTCTACACCACTCCACCAATCAGGCCTTTATAGGAGAGTGGTCAGATGGCTGATGTGAAGGTTCATCTTCCAACAGGACAATGACCCTAAGAACACAGCCAAGATAACAGGAGTGACTTCAGAACCACTCTATGAGGGTCCTTGAGAGGCCGAGGCCAGAGTCCAGGCTTGAATATCTCTGAAGAGATCTGAAAATGGCTGTGCACTGACAGTACTGATCTAAACTGATTAAACTTCAGGGGAGGAATTTGAGAAACTGCTCAAAAATATTACATCATTACACAAAAAGAGTATTGAGCAAAGGATGTGAAAAATGTACATTTTTAATTTACTTTTTTTATTTAAAAAATGAATTTTAATGCATCCTTGTCTCACCTCTTCATGGGGTATTGCTGAGAATTTTAACCCTTTCACACATGAATTATGACAACCTCAATCAGGATTTTTCTCTTAAGTATTTTTAGTCATCTTTAGGCATGAAAAAAAGATTTTTGAACTTCATTTTTTTAAACATGTACTTTCCAAAGAGTTTTTTTTTTACATGTCTACTTAGGTGGACAACATACATCTCGACTTATGAATTGGGTATGGAGTGACACATCAGTGTTCAATGTAGTGGTTTATGGGCAAGTATACCATCAACACTGACACAAATACAAGAAAACAGCCTTTGAATAGCTGTCCACTGTAGTAACCACTATGCATGAAAGGGTTAGTGTGAAAATGACAAAATATGGAACTGAAGCACTGAATACTTTCCAGATGCACTCTGACTCTCCAAGCTGTTGTTGTCAACACTATAGTAGTGTTGTACCCTGCACACTGGCTCATGTAGAGAGACGGGACTTCCTGTGTTCATTTTGGATGCTCCCACAACTACCATCACAGCATTGCTTTTTAATACGTTTTTATTTAAAAAGGATTCACTCAAAGAAGGAGTTAGACCACTGTTTCAACCAAACCAAAATCAACCACAACCTAAAATATCCTGGGAAAAGAAAACAAGATACTTAACCAAGTTACAGGTTTACTTCTGCTGCCAGCACAGATTAGTTACTCAGGGTGTAAGACTTTATTTATTTTCTTTATTCTGTCTATGCTGTCCTTTTTTTATTTTATTTCAACTGATGTATTTTCGATTGCTTTTTGTGTGTGGTTTTTTTTGCATAACATTGAATCAGTTTGTTCCTCACTCTGTTCCACAGAGTCATTTGCCAGCAATTTTCTGAACCACAAGCTGTGTCTTGGTGCGAATGTGACTATCACGGCAAAATAAGTGCAAATATTAGCTCTACTCTCAGTTGGTACCTTCAGAAGCCTGGACATATCGCTTCTCCGGAATTCTGTTAAGATGATGTAGATCTGGCTCTCAACAGACTTTATCTATCAATGATGTTTAGGCTGAAGATACTAGATATTATTAATGTCTGGTAGTGGAGAGCTCACATAATCATTTATAGCTGTAAAAAAAGCTACTTCAGTATAGCTGATGGCTGCAGATGCAGAGTGTTCAACTGCAATGAGAAAAATTTGTCCACCAACACAATGCAACTTCCCACCCAAAAAACTTTATTTCAGCAACAGTGAAAAATTTATGAAATCAAATGACATAATAAGTGAGCAATTACCAATGTCCTATTTAGTTACTTCTCATTAAGGTGCCATAAAAACATATGAACATCAGAGTTACGTAAATAACAGTAACACCTGTGATGGCGAATGATCTTGTTGTTTGCTGGATACAAAAATTAAAACATCACTGATTTTTGTTACTGAAATCAAATGTCTAAACAGTGTGAAGCATTCATGGCATACGTAGCATTGGGTGAACTACAATAGTTAACCATTAACTCAAAAAGAAGCTGTCTGGGGTCATCTGGCTACAGCAAAAGCAAACAAAGTGTGGACAAAGACACAAAAGAAATCGAAATATGAAAACATGAAAAAGAAAAATACAGTAGGCTGTTTTTGTAGTGTTTTATGTGACATTAGTCTTGTAAGAAAAACATAATCACTGCCGTTTCTTTTTCTTTGCACACACCCACGGCCCCTGCAGCCTACCCAAATGAAGCTGTTCGCCTATCGTGTACATTATTAAGTAAAGAAAGGGGAGGAGGAGGTCAGCAACTTTTCTGCATCCTGGTGTACCGAGAGCTGCAGTTCCATTTCATGACCGCCCCCGACCAGCTCTGTCTTTTCTCTCTCTCTCTCTCTCTCTCTCTCTCTCTCTCTCTCTCTCAGTACCAGGTTTTAGAAGTATCTGGTATTTTAATGAAGAAGTACAACCATTTTGATACTCATTTGCTCCTCCCACTCGCCTCTGCCTGACAGAGGAGTTCACCCTGGAGCCGTTAAGAGAGAAGTTTAAACCCCTGCTGCTCAGGAGACTGCGGTTACACCGTCCCACACCTCCCCTTTGTCGTGTCTAGTTGAAGATTTTTGGAAAATACAGTCCAAAAGTTTTTGGTTTCTTTTTTTCTGTGTGCCAAGAGGACAGCAGAAGATGCCTGGCAGCATGACTCGGAAATGCTGTGCCATTTACACCACCGGCTTCGTCTGCGCTCATCTCCTGACAGTGGGGATTGCCCTGGTCATAGCTCTTTCTTTTTAAAATGATTTCTTTACATTATTTCCTCTCATTAGTCACTCATTACATATGTCACACACGAGGGGTTCAAATGTTCATAGCGTTTGGTCTGCAGTAGCCAATCATGCACCTACAGCATCTCACCTGTAATGGCACATGCAGGGTCACATGACCGACTACATTTTATGGATTGAACTATTCAAGTTATTATTGGCTGTTATTGCTGCATTCTGCCCCTTCGGCGTTGCAGGATGAACCCAGAGCCTCGCCACCTTCACAAATCCGCAGGATCCGAGGTTTATACATCTAAGTCTGTGGTTTCGAGGGTTTTTTTGTTTTGTTTTTTGAATAAAGACAGGCGAAAAAACAGCTGTAGGTAGAAATCCCCTGTAATTCCCACAGTGAGGGGGAATATGTTGAGGTGAGCCTGTCATGACCTTATCACATTTCATAGTGATTACCTTAAATATTTTTTGTTTTGCATCTGTCCCCCTGGATTCAATTTGCTTTTATTAGATAGGGCTGACTTTTAGGGTAAAATTCGCGAAATACATGATCTGTCGTCTGTATATCATTTCATAACCTTTCCAGTACCAGGCAATGATGCCTGATGGCACATTTCTGTTCATACATCATTTGATGCATCATTTCATTTGTGTCTTTTCTGTGAGCACTTTTTTATCTGGGTAAAAATTACTCAGTTTTGTGTAGTGATTTTACAAAATAACGTTGACTTGACAAATAAGTCGGGCTAAACATTTATGTATTTTACTGTATTTGGATTCAAATTTAGATAGAAACAACTTCTGTTTCAAAAACCTGCTTTCACTATTGGAGTTTTGCGGTTAAGTGTCTGCATGCCTGTGGACTGGTGGGGCATTAGGGGTGAGTCAGCTTGAACCATAAATGTTTGCTTTTTATTGTACTTTAGGACATGGATGGTGTGATGGAGATAAACCTGCTGCTCTCTGTCCTTTAAAATGCCTCACGTTCTTCTTACTGACACGAATTGTGTTGAATGCTCTGTGCAAATCATTATCACTTTAAAACCTCTCAGCTTTTTCTTTCCTGTTTGACAAAATTGCATCTTCCTGTCAAGGAGGAAAAAGCCAAAATCAGCTCAGCAGAAAGGCTCAATATTCTGTTTAGTCCAAGTTGGTGGCTCAATAGCAGCTGCCTTATTGACATGGTTTTCCCCTTCTGGGGTTAAATTTAGGTCAGGGCAGGAGATTGTGACACCACACCTCAGCTGTACCTGAAGTTTGGCAATGGTCCAGTTCATTTCAATTTTTCCACCAGTGAATAAAACCAACCACATTCTGGGTGCACTGACAAACCTCCCTGTTTGTCCCTCAGCTATCAGCTTTTTCTTTTTTTTTCAAAGTTTTTCCGAGAGATAAATAGTGTTAATACAACTTTGATGAAGGACTTTCCAAAGACCTTTGTTCAAGGTTTGGCAAACACAGGGATCCATGCAGGCTAACGTCACAGATGGTCTCATAGAAAAAGCCCAACGTTGACTCAAGCCTCTTTTGATAGTGAGACATTTTGTTTTAAAAGAGAACAAACTGGGTCATTTTTGCTTGTTGTTTAGTGCACAGAGACTTTTTATGATGGTGGCACTCTTTCTCACTTCATGCAGTTTTATTCGAGCTCTTAATTAAGAAACAGGATCTTCAAAACTCAAGAGAGTCTCACTACCTCAAGAACAAAACTTGAGGTAAGCAAGTTTTGTTCTTGCTCATACTGGATAGTCATCTGCCTGAGATGTCAGACTGTAAGAGATTATTCAGCTAATTAAAAGGACAACAAATATTTGGATTTACATTTTTTCTCTCACTAAACTGATCACCTTTTGAGTTTTAGGCTGTTTGTGGGACAAAAAAGGAGTTTTGAAGACGCAATTTTAGGCTCTGGAAAATGAACATTGCAGCATTTTTCACTGAATAAAGACTAATCGGTAAAGAAATTAATTGCAGGTTGTAGTCAGGCTTGAACAGAAGACTAAAAGGGTAAAACCTTTAATTGCATCAACACCAAATCAGGAATCAGCAGGAAAAGAGGAACTGATGTAACAAAACAAAACAAAACAAAACAACACTGTGAAGAGAACCTTCACAGACAAAACTCAGAAAACATTTCTTTTGAGCAAAACAAGACGTTAACCCAAACACGAAGTGCCAGCCACACCTGAAGCTATAGTTTCACAACAGTAAGTGCCTGTGAGAAGCCACAGAGAGCAATGTAGAGGATCTCTGAAGAGCACCGCTCAGTACTCAGCCGACAAATCATTACAGGAATGAAAGACACAGAAGGAAGTGGGTCGTTTCTCCACACTAAGTTTAGAAAACTGGCAGGAATGGGAGGGGAAAAAAAGAGTTTGCTTGTTTTTTTTCCGGTCAACATACTGGAAGGGCTTCAATTTTCTTTTTACAGCTGGCAGCTCAAGTTACTTGTTACCGTTCCTGATGTTCAGCCATGTGGTGTCCAGGTTAATGTGACAGACGTTTTATGTCCATGAGACTTTCATGTTTTTAGGTTTTTCTCCATATGAGCTTAGCCAAAGAATCTGGGAAATGACTAAAACTGTTTTCAGCATTTTTTTTGACTAGGCTTGCTGAAGTTGGAGACCTTGCACAGTTTTTGCTAAGACTGGCTGCCTATCCTGATGGTTTTTCAGCTGTGAATGACTTTTCTCTGTTTCCCTCTGGGTTTTGAGGTGCTGGCCCGGCACCAGCTCCTTGCTGAAAGGTGCCATGGCCCTCTTTGAGACTAGAAAAGGGCTTTAAAAGCACTCCTAAAATCAAATATAGTGCAGCAACATTCTCATCACTTCATGCTTTGAGAGATAATATTTCTTTTTTGTTTTGAATGTTTTTCTTCTTTTGTTGATAGGAAATTACTTTAACAGAGAAGAGCCAAGTTTTCGAGTCATGGAAGAATCCACCTCCATCTTATTTGGAGTATTACTTCTTCAACGTGACCAATCCAGAGGTGTTCATGGCAGGTGGGAAGGCATCTGTTAAACAGATTGGACCTTATACTTACAGGTTAGTTTGATGTGAAGAATTTTAAATATGTCTGTAATATGTAATGTTGGGAAAGTGAAATATTTTAGCCATGGTTGCAAAAGCCCTGTTTAAGGAAACTCATCTGAAGTTATTTTGATGTAATGTATTAAAATCAATACAAAAGAAATTTGGAATAACTGAAAATGTCCTGTCCACACCAGGGTACACAGGCCACGGGAAAATGTAACCTTCCTGGAGAATGGCACCAAGGTTTACGCCTTGAACCCAAAGACTTTTGTCTTTGTGCCTGAGAAGTCCGTCGGAGACCCACAGGTTGACATCGTCAGGACTGTCAACATCCCATTTGTGGTGAGCGAGTGGATTGCAATGACTAGAAGCAGAGAGGTCATGTAGATTTTGGCTGACATTCAAACCAATGTTACTAAAAAGACACAGCTAATGACTCAGTGATCTTTTCTATTGTGTGATTGGAGCATTCTCACCTTTTGCCTCCAGCCATCTGATGGTAGCATTGTTCTCTTTGTCCGTCTTTCTTAGACGATAATGAACGAGCTGAACTCCTACTCCTTCCTCTTGCGGTCTGTGTTTGCCATGTACATAAACAGCCTGGATATCAAACTTTTCATGACCCGCACTGTGCACGAGGTTCTGTGGGGCTTTAAAGACCCTCTTCTCACAAAACTCCACTCCATGAAGCCTGAAGTAGATGAATATTTTGGGCTTATGTGGAAGGTAAGCTCAGCTGCCATTTAACTTTTACTCACTTTGTTGTTCCTAGAGATTTTTTGTCTTCTTGTTGTTAGGGGTTAGTCACACAAGGAAAAACAAGAGGAAGTCAGTAGTAACGTCATGTAAGAAAATTCAGAATGCTCACATGCTGGTGGATGAAACTTTTATTTCCTGTTTATAGAGCATTGTTTGCAACTTAGCAATGCCACAATCATGTGATCTTTAGTGCAGCATTTAGAGTGACTTAAAGAAAATTACTAATTTGTTAGTTTTGTGGTTCTCGTGGCGGGCCGGGACCGGTAGTTGCCGGACGGGACCCCGGCGCCCGCCTCCAAGGAGCCGCAGCCCCCACTCTCCTCCAGCACGGTGGCATGGTGGTTAGCACTGTTGCCGCACAGCAAGAAGGTCCTGAGTTCAATTCCACCATCAGGCCGGGGTCTTTCTGTGTGGAGTTTGCATGTTCTCCCCGTGTTCGCGTGGGTTCCCTCCGGGTACTCCAGCTTCCTCCCACCGTCCAAAGACATGCAGCTTGTGGGGATAGGTTAATTGGATAATTCAAATTGTCACTAGATGTGAATATGAGTGTGAATGGTTGTCTGTCCCTGTGTGTTGGCCCTGCGACAGACTGGTGACCTGTCCAGGATGTACCCCGCCTCTCGCCCTATGACAGCTGGGATAGGCTCCAGCGCCCCCCGCGACCCTGAAAAGGATAAGCGAATGGATGGATGTTAGTTTTTTTGGTAACAGAAAGTGTATGTATTTGGCCTTTTTGTTTTTGAACTGAGTTCTGATCAGTTTGTTGTTCAAAATAAGGAATTAAAATGAAGTTTAATCTTCACTTGGTTACTTGTGGTTGCACTAACGGATACAAAGCTGAATTAAAAAAGTTTTCTTTTCTGATGTTTGTATAGCAGCAGAACAGTCTGTTTACCATCATGCACAGTTTTCTATCAAAGCAGCTGACAGCAGTTTAATTGTCTGTCCAACAGAACAATGGCACCCACGACGGAGAGTTTGTGTTCCACACCGGTGAGCAGAACTACTTGGATTATGGGAAGATCGACACGTGGAACGGCATGAGGTAAAAATTCATACAGGGCACTTTCAATTGTCTTTATATAAACTGTTTTATTTTCCTCGTTTCTTGAATAGTCGGAAACACTTTCTAGCCAGCAAATGGCTTTCTCTTCCTTCCACGCACCTTATTACCATTTGCTACATTATGCAATGTTCATTCGAAAGTCCAAAGGGGAAAGTCTTTGCTCCCTGGCTTTAGGGGGAGAGGAGTTGCAAAATGGATATTTTGATATCCACATCAACCTTGCACTTTGAATGTGTGTTTAGAGTACTGTGTGTGCTGAAAAAAGTACTAACAGAAATACTCGGTTTCTGACACAAAAACGGCCAAACTGTACTGAAATTCCTTGTTCATACAAAAATGGATGCTGTTGTGGTGACTCTGTAGCAAAGTGGTGATATGGGTGTAAACAGCAGTTTGTTTTTTCAGCTCGAGAGACCTTGATAATCCCCTGCTTTCTATTCACTTACCGTATAAGAAAAGAAATGTAAGGCCCAATGCCAAAAACATAATGTCCAAAGAATCGCAGCCGTGAGAGATGTGAAATATTTGTTTTTTTCCCCTGTTTATTTCAGCATTTAGGAAGATTGTATTGTTCTAGTTAGCGAAGGCTGAGAATGGGTTGTAAAATAATTCTGAGGGAGATTGTTTTTTTGGGGGGGTGGGGGCAAACGCGTATAATTTCTTTTAATATTTGCTTAGCGGTACTAATACTTCTTGTGTTTGTTTGTTTGTTTGTTTGTTTGTTTGTTTGTTTTAGTACAAATGTAAGTGAGGCAGGCTTTGTTCCCCCCACTGTCATAATTAATATCTGGTTCTTCTTGATTAACAGGGAAATGTCGTGGTGGTCATCCAATCAGAGCAACATGATCAACGGCACTGATGGCACAGTTTTCCACCCGCTGATAAACAGGAACGAGTTGCTCTACATCTTTGCTGCTGATTTCTGCAGGTGTGCATGCTTATGTGGCTTTAAATTTGTTTACAGGCAAAGCACTCGGCAGGGTGAGGACAAGAACTTCAACTGAGGTTAATGAAAGGAAATGCCGGCTGAGGTGCACACTGTGTGCTGACAAACACACTGATAAGGACAACTTCTGAGAAGGCATCCAGTAGGAAACACAAGTGGAAAGAGTTAGGCCCGGACATGCCCGGATACCACAGGAAGTGACCGCTATCATTCTTTATTCTGTTTAGAAGATTTATAAATATAAAGAGAACCATTTCCTTCTTGAATGGCACTTGAGGTCTTTATTAAACCCATCCTGAAGTCCTCAAGTGATGGGCGCTTTCTTTCTCTCCTCAGGTCTATTCATTTAGCCTATGTGGAAGACGTGGAGGTGAAAGGGATTCAAGCGTACCGCTTTGCACCCCCTAGTGATGTTCTCATGAGTCCCAAAAACAACCCCACCAACGCGGGCTTCTGTGTGCCAGCTGGTGACTGTCTCGGCACCGGGGTGCATAAAGTCAGCGTTTGTCGAGAAGGTAGGAAGACTGGGCCATCCCACCACCAGCCTCTCCCTTCGTAAATTACTACAGAGCTTGCCCCAATTACCCACTTCCCCCACACACTGGCCCCGTGACACATTTTTATCTCCCCATCTTTCTAAGGGAGATTAGAGATTAATAAATAGAGATAGAGATTAAATTCTCAAATCAGATCTTTAGCACAGACTGTCCACACTGCAAGTGTTCAAGATTTGTGCATGCAGACATCACCAACCCACCTCCATAATTGGAGACTCGGCTTTCCAACGTGACTTTTCTTCTAGCATGTCGTCTACTGACATTTTATCTGCCAGAGCGTCCAGATTGAGACGAAATGATGAGGATGTTGCATTTCAAACCACATCTAAATGTTGTTTTTGATCTAATGTGGAGAAATACTTAGTCCTCAACATTTTCTAAAATCTAAATATGTTTTTTTAAGTGAAAATAAATAAGCCCAGGTTTATTTTGACTGTCTGAATGAAAAGGACAGTTTATATTTGCCTCCCATGAAACCCTTCATAGCACGATGTTTCTGTTTTGCTAATGCATCATTTTTGAATTTGTGGAGAAATTTTTATGTCTCCTCTGCTAACAACTGATCACATTTGTTTTCTTGTTTTTACAGAAAAGGGTAATGTTCTCAGCTAGTCATTAGCAACATTCAATAAAACCTGAAACACACATTCATTAGCTATCATTTCCATTATATCATTTACAGACACGGGAACATGTTTACATCACACAAAACACTATCCGTTATCTCACGTTCCTACTTTTATTGTTTTCCCTTGAGCCTTGTTGTTTTAATCTCATGATAGAAATATGACTCATCATGTTGTTTTCCTCAAGGCGCTCCCATTGTGGTGTCCTTCCCACACTTTTATCAGGCTGACCGTGCTTACATCAACGCCATTGATGGCCTTAACCCCAACAAGGAGGAGCATGAGACGTATTTTGATCTGCAGCCGGTATGTTGAACAAGCAGTGCTGTTATCGCCATAAATGAGTGTGTAATGAACATCGATCTATCGGTCCAAATTAGAGTGGGTTAAATGAGTTCTTTTACTTGAGTTTTATTTTTTTATCTTTATATTTTCATGCACAAGGCACTTTTCAAATTGCACGTGATGTTAAAATAACAGATTTAGCTTTTTTGTGATCTACTTTTGCATAAGAATGGCCCCACCCCATTCTTAGTTTTTGCTGGCAAATGCTTAGAGCACAACTTACGGTAGCAGTGTGACTCAGTGGCTAAGAGTTTTGGTTCCAAATAAAGATTAAAATAAAAGAAAGAAAAAGAAAAGAGAAAACTACATTTCTTCCCCAATTTTTGTCTTTGCTCTCCTCTTCATAGATGACAGGAGTTCCCATTCGTGCCTGTAAGAGAGCTCAGCTCAACATGATTCTGAAGAGAGTCGCCGGCTTTCCGTAAGTCAGGCTTAAGTCAGGCTTGGACTCTGACATACTTTACTGTTGCTACATACACTCTGACACTATTTCAGCCACATGTTGAGCCAGATGTCTCCCCCTGACCTCGTCGTGCTGTTGTTTCTGCCCCGCAGCAAAACAAAGAACATTACCGAGACCATTTTCCCCATCATGTTCGTGAATGAGGTGAGGATCTAATCTTTTAGCACAACTTAACGTGTTTGACTTAGAGTGAGTGAACTTCTTAGTCAGCACTGTCATCTTTCCCAACTCTAGATGGCGACTATTGATGATGAGCCAGCAGCCCAGATGAGGTCACTGCTCCTTAATACTCCCCAATAAAACAGAAACATAAAGCCGAAGTAATTTTGCTTGTAGATGAGTAAATACCTTTATTTCTCTTTGCCAGAAATAAACTGATTGAAAGGAGATGTTCTGTATGAGTGTGGTTTCTATTTACAAGTAACATTAGTTAACACTATTACATCGCAAATACATCTTTGTAGACAGTGCAATGACACTAATCTATCTATCTAAATCAAATTAAATCAAATCAAATCAAATCACCTTTATTGTCACGTCACATGTGCAGGTACACTGGTACAGTACATGCGAGTGAAATTCTTGTGTGCGAGCTTCACAAGCAACAGAGTTGTGCAAAATACAATAACGTGCAACAAGCAAAATATAAAAATGGCTAATCTAAAAAGTAATAAATATATGTACCATATATAAAGGTATATACATTACTGAATGTGTATACTAAATATGTTTTTCTACGTGTGTGTGTGTGTGTGTGAGTGTGTATATAGTGTGTATATACATGTTTTACAAATGAAATAGAGTAAACAATAAAATAAGATATATAAAATATACAGAGGTTGGTATGTGCAAAACAGTGGCATTAATGTACAGTATGGAGTGCATAATGTTGAAGTTCCAGTAGTGAGGGTGAGGTGTCTATGACGTGTTCAGCAGTCTGATGGCCTGGTGGAAAAAGCTGTCTCTCAGTCTGCTGGTACGGGACCGGATGCTGCAGAACCTCCTTCCTGATGGAAGTAGTCTGAACAGTTTGTGGCTGGGGTGACTGGAGTCCTTGATGATCCTCCCCGCTTTCCTCAGGCACCGCTTCCTGTAGATGTCTTGGAGGGAGGGAAGCTCACCTCCAATTGTCCGTTCAGTGATGCATCCAGTGAGGATGCTCTCAATGGCACAGCGATAGAAGGTCCTGAGGATGCGGGGGCTCATGCCGAATCTTTTCAGTCTCCTGAGAAAGAAGAGGCGCTGCTGCGCCTTCTTCACTGTTTTGTTTATGTGTACTGACCATGTGAGATCCTCAGCCAGATGTACACCAAGGAAGCGGAAGCTGCTCACTCGCTCCACAGCGGCGCCGTTGATGGTGATGGGGGTGTGTACTCCTCTGCACCTCCGGAAGTCCACTATCAGCTCCTTTGTCTTTGCGACATTGAGGGTGAGATGGTTGTCTTGACACCAGTGGGTCAGGGCGCTGACCTCCTCCCTGTAGGCCGTCTCATCACCGTTGGTGATAAGACCCACCACTGTAGTGTCGTCCGCAAACTTCACAATGATGTTGGAGTTGTTAGTGGCCGTGCAGTCGTAGGTGTAGAGTGAGTACAGGAGAGGGCTCAGTACACACCCCTGTGGAGCACCAGTGTTCAGTGTGATGGGGGATGAGGTGGTGCTGCCCAGTCTGACCACTTGGCGTCTGTCAGACAGGAAGTTAAGGATCCAGCTGCAGAGGGAGCTGCTCAGTCCTTGATCCTGCAGTTTCCTGTCCAGCTTCGAGGGTACGATGGTATTGAATGCTGAGCTGTAATCTACAAACAGCATTCTCACATACGTGTCTCTCTTCTCCAGGTGTGACAGGGCAGCATGGAGTGTCAGGGCTATGGCATCATCAGTGGACCTGTTGTGGCGGTATGCGAACTGTAGAGGGTCCAGTGAGTCGGGTAGTGCGGAGCAGATGAAGTGATCTATTGATCAGTTTTGGAAACCCCACAAAAATGAAGCGTTATGTTTGTTGAGTCGTGACGTCCGACGATGTTTTGTTACTCCGTAACTATGGTAACAACATAAGTGCCTCGAATGGTCATCCAAAGCAAAACAAAAAAACCTTTAGAGAGAAAAACTTTAGTTCATTTGCTAAAACAGCACATTATCATCTGAAAGGAACACTGGTTAAAACAGCTTCTTTTGCTTTCATGGTGTTTCTGCAAAGGTGTTGTACAGCAGACAAATACTCACGAGTACTGGTTTATTTTACTGCCAAATCCAAATGCCAAATCCTTGTGTTTAATTTGCAGTGAGCGTGTTGAGGTGGTCAAAGGGAGGAGATCACAACTTTCTTTCCTGTAAGCAGGCAAAAAAGAAAAGAAAAGAAAAGAAAAGAAACACACAATCACAAAAGCTGTATGGCCAATGTGAAGAGAGAAAGTTTTCATGCTCAGGATGTTTGGGTCAACATACACATGTGAATCAAGCTTTTCACACACAAACCTACCTGAACATAATGTGGCCTGTGTAACAAGCTATGCCTAATTAAAGTTGTTGATTTATAACAAACCTATGTCCCCTCAGTGTGCAGCAGTAGATGTTGTTTTCATATGTGCTACTGCAACTACAAAGTCAAACATATGGTTAGATACATTACTCCAGTAGAGATGACTTGCCTATAATCCTGTCTGCTTCTGTGTTCCCCAGGATACATTTGTACTTCACTTTAAAAGTATACTTTCCATTTTTTACTGCTAATGTGAGGAATTGCTGAGATTGTATAGAAAGTATTGACAAATCCTGTTGCTTAGAAAAGTTGCTGTTGCTGTCGACTGCATTAATTCAAATGTTGCTCCCTTCAGGCCTCATAAATTAGCTAATTAGCTCCAGTTTAGGTCCTTGGACTCTACTGCTGTCAGGGAAAAGACTGCTGGAACAGAGAGACTTCTGTTTCCCCTCTTTGAGCTCTGATGATGCCTATTTATAGAAACAAACTAATCTGTTCCAATGCAGTGAGTGAACTGTCTAATGTGCGGTTTCAGTTTTCCTTCCCAGCAACACAGTCCGCTTGAATGCAGCCATGAATCAGTGACAT